>NC_089498.1:0-300000 GCF_036850765.1 Saccopteryx bilineata
GCTTGCCGGCAGGCCACCAGACCCCCGGCGGAGGACACTGAGGACTCGCATGAAGAATGGACTCGGAAGCAGCGAGGTGAGGGGCCGCAGGCAAGCTTCCCTTTTGAAACCGACCTGGGGTCAGCCCCACCCCACCCCCCTCTGTAGCTAACAAGGGACAGAGCTTGCGTTTAGCAAATGAGCGAGATGCAAACAGTGCATTGTGCAGTATGGGGGTGATTTGCTACACTGCTTCCATGTGTAAATAATTACAGATATCTATAGATGTGTTAATGAGCAGGAACTGTATAGTAAAGAAATAACTCATTCAGAACACTTGTATCACAAGAGGAGAAGGAAGGTCTGGCCAGTGAGCAGTGCTCCCGGACAGGGCTACCTGGGTGGTCCCGGCCACATTGCAGACAGGAAAGAATTATGGTGATTAAGGCAGCTGGGGTTGTGGGCCAGGGTAGGGACCATTGTATCAGGCCCTGTGTCAGCCATCTCTTCAGTGTGTCTGGTTTTATGAGGGTGTGGTCAGTAAGGTCCTTCCATTTTCATGGGTCTAGCACTGAAACACAGCTGAAGTCCAGGTGTGATCTCTAACTTGACCCAAATGGTTTCTGTGGTCCACAGACCTGAGGCTCTGTTCCCAAGACTGTTTGGTGCTGACCAGACTCTGATGATTAAGGAAGGGCAAGGACGGTTAAATGTGTAAAGGTGAAGGGATAAGAAGGAAAGGAGGCAAGGTGGTCATTGTACCATTAGACTGAACAAGGCCACTCTGCTCATCTTTTTTTTTTAATTTTATTTATTCATTTTAGAGAGGAGAGAGAGAGGGAGAGAGAGAGAGAGAGAGAGAGAGGGAGGGAGGGAGACGGGGGTGGGGGAGGAGCAGGAAGCATCAACTCCCATATGTGCCTTGACAAGGCAAACCCAGGGTTTCGAACTGGCGACCTCAGCATTTCCAGGTCGATGCTTTATCCACTGTGCCACCACAGGTCAGGCCGGCCACTCTGTAACAAGAAGACAGAAAGGAGCCCTGGCCAAGTTGCTTAATTTGTTAGAGAGTTGTCCCCATACACCAAGATTTTGGGTTTGATGTCCAGTCAGGGTGCATATAAGAATCAACCATTGGAGACTGACCAGGTGGTAGCACAGAGGATAGAACATCAAGCTGTGATGATAAGGACTCAGGTTTCAAAACCCAAGGTTGCGGGCTTGAGGATGGATTCAGTGGCTTGAGTGTGGGGTCGTAGACGTGACCCCATGATCACTGGCTTGAAGATCAAGGTTGCTACTTTGAGCAAGGGGTCACTGGCTCAGCTAGAGTCCCCTGGTCAAAGCACATATGAGAAAGCAATCAATGAAAAACTAAGATGCTGCAGCTATAGGTTGATTCTTCTCATTCCTCTCTCTTCCTGTCTGTCTGTCTCTCTAGCTAACAAAAAGAAAAGAAAAAAGAAAAAATAATCAACCACTAAATGCATAAATGAGTGGAACAACAAATCAATGTTTTTGTCTCACTCTCTTCCCTCCTCTCTCTCTAAAATCAATACAAATTTTAATTTATTGATTTTAGAGAGAGGAATGAGAGAGAGAGAAAGAGAGAAGGCGGAGGCAAACAGGAGCAGGAAGCGTAAACTTGTAGTAGTTGCTTCTTGTATGTGTCTTGACCAGGCAAGCCTGTGGTTACAAATTGGTGACCTCAGTGTTCCAGGTCACTGCTTTATCCACTGTGCCACCACAGGTCAGGCAAATCTTTTTTTAAAAGACAGAAAGGATAAAGTGTTATGTTAAAGAAATGGACTTTCTGTCCAGTTAAGTGACCTTTATTGTATTTTTGACATGAATGGCCAATTTTTTTTCTTTTTCTTTTTTATTTTAGTGAGAGATAGAGAGAGAGGGAAGGACAGACAGGGACAGACTGGCTGAAAGGGAGAGAGATGAGAAGCATCAATTCTTCATTGCAGCTCCTTAGTTGTTCATTGATTGTTTTCTCTATGTGTCTTGACTGGGAGGCAACACCACAGTGAATGACCCCTTGCTCAGCCAGCGACCTTGGACTTGAGCCAGCAACCATGGGGTCATGCTTATGATCCCACGCTCAAGCCGGCAACCCTGTGCTCAAGGTGGTGAGCCTGCACTCAGCCGGATTAGCCCACTCTGAGGCCGGCAGCCTCGAGGGTTTCAAACTGGGTCCTCAGCATCACAGTCCATCCAGAGAAGCAAGACCCTCTGGACAACACTCTAGATGAAAATTGTTAAGAGAAAATCATTTGTAGATTAGTTCTTCTGAGTCCTCTAGAAAGGCTAATAAGTATGGCCTAGGTATGTGGGGTGAACTTTGGATAGGCCTGGATTTAAGCTCTACTAAACTGAGAAGAGTTTAGCACTGGAGCTTTGGGCAAATCTTACAAATTCTCTGAGCTCTTGAATGCTAATGTGTAAGGTGAAGATACATGCATATATTTAAAAGTATTAATTTATTTGTGTATGTATTTCTTATTTTTTAGTAAGAGAGGGGGAGATAGTGAGGTGACTCCATATGCACTCTTACCAGGATCTACGGCAACCCCAATTCTCGAGTACTGAGCTTTTTTAGCACCTCAGGTGATGTGCTCTAGCTAACAAGCCATCCTCAGCACCCAGGGCCAATGCTCGAACAATTGAGCCACTGCAAAAGAAGAGGAGAGAAGGGGAGAGGGAGGGGTGGAGAAGGAGATGGTGCATCTCCCATGTACCCTGACTGGAATCACACCCAGGACATACACTGGGCCAACGCTCTATCCTTTGACCACTGGCTAGGGCTTAAATTCAATGTAAAAGAACTGACACATACAACTTGTCCAATAAATACATCTCTGATAATAGCAACCATATGCTGTTGGTGTTGTATACCAGGCCTTTCCTCAATACCTAACATATAATGTGCCCTTAATAAAGTTGGAAGTTATACTTCATAATGGGAAGATCTATAAACAAAGATTGAATTGGCCATCTGTAGTCAGTGTAGAGGCTCTCTGAGCCAATAGTTGACAAAGAAAATACCAGAGTATATAGAAGGACAGGTGATAATTTGATGGGAGGAGACTGTGTGTTTTCTGACAAAATAGGGACTAACACTACAGACTTCACCAAACTCACTCTTCTCCAACTTAGAACTCAGGAGAAAGGAGACTGAAGTAAAGATGTATAGCCTACAAGAAAGAAAAGGCCATGTGCAGCAAGAGGTCAGCGAGCCCCAGGATGATGACTACTATTGTAAGTGACCCTCAAAAGCATGTTATCTCTTCATACAATAATTTCATCTGGTCATTAAGCCTTAGAGTATTCCGTTCCCTATGGATCTGCATTACAAATTTGAGGCTCAATGATGTGAGTGCCTGGGCTCTCTCTGAAGCTCTATATGTCCAGGAACATGCACTACACTTTCCCTAATCCCTGTTGCTCTCACCCCCAGATTGTGAGAAGTGTCAGAACTTCTTCATTGACAGTTGTGACGTGCATGGGCCCCCTACATTTGTAAAAGACAGTGCAGTGGATAAGGGGCATCCAAACCATGCAGCCCTCACTCTGCCCCCTGGGTTGAGAATCAGACCATCGGGCATTCCTGAGGCTGGGCTTGGAGTGTGGAATGAGGCATCTGCTCTGCCAGTGGTCTGCACTTTGGCCCTTATAAGGGCCAGATCACAGAAGATGAAGAGGCAGGCAACAACGGATACTCCTGGCAGGTGAGAAGTATTTACCTCTTCCCCTGTCTTGTGGCTTCCCACATCCCTCCCATGGCTTGGTGAGACCTGCCATTCTACATGCTAGGACAAGTATGGAGACAATATGGTTAGCTCTGGGTACTAAGTCGACTTTGCAGAACATGGAGCTCCTGTTGAGGATCTCAGGTTAAGTGGGAGCAAAGTGGTACAGACACAAAGGAATGCCTCCTCCCAGCCCTGAGTGGACAGGTCAACTCAGATGTGATGAGTAAGAAAAGTATCATGTGGTCACAAGTGGCAATGCATGCAAGCTGAAAGAGTTTTGTTGATAGTAGGGTAAAATAATTTCTCTATTACTTCCTCAACTGAAAAATAAAACTTTATTTTTTCTTCCTGAAATGCAGATCACCAAAGGGGGAACCTGCCATGAGTATGTGAATGGGAAAGATGAATCCTGGGCCAACTGGATGAGGTAAGGCCAAGAAGTTTCTGGGAGTCATGAGAACAGTCATCCCTCTCAGGCCCATACATCTTTCTTTAATCTCCCTCAATCCTCTGTTCCTCATTTTTCTCCATTTGGTGCTCTTTCAAAGCAAGAGGTATTTAGAGAAAAAAGGGAGATAAAAATATAGCATATGTCCTCAAAATATAAATCTCTATGCTAGACAAAATTTAGGCATTAGAAAAAACATTGAGGGTCTGAATTACACTTTAATTGATCTAATGAACATTATATAACCCTTCCTATATTCCAGTTTAGATGAAGGTATTCATTACTTAAGCAGGTCATATAACTCATCTTCTTATGGAGGAGTAATTGCAGACACAGTGAAACAATTGATATTACCAATATTTAACTATAATTTTTCTTTTTTTTGAGAAGTGCACAGTGCCAGCATACTTAAACCAAGGATAGCCTAAACCAGTGGTCAGCAAACTGCAGCTCGTGAACCACAGGCAGCTCTTTTGCCCCTTGAATGTAGCTCTTCCACAAAATACCATGTGCAGGCACTACCTCAATAAGAAATATACCTACCTATATAGTATAAGTTTAAAAAATTTGGCTCTCAAAAGAAATTTCAATCATTGTAGTGTTAATATTTGGCTCTGTTGAGTAAAAAGATTGCCGACCACTGGCCTAAACCTGTGAGGGTAGCAAAATATCCCAGCCTCCCTTCTAACTAGAACTGAGTTCTGAAGCCTGCAGAGCAATAACCACGGGACACTTGCCTGAGGGGATCTTTTGTTAGGGGCTACAAATGTGAATAAGCTATTATTGTTCTTTAAGATTTTGCTAAGACAAAGAGACCTCCAAGTCCTAGCAGGTTGGCTCAGTGGTAGAGCATCAGCCTGGCCTGTGGAAGTCCAGAGTTTGATTCCCAGCCAGGGCACACAGAAGTGCTCATCCACTCCACCCTTCCCCCTCTCCTTTATCTCTGTCTCTCTCTTCCCCTCCCCATCCAAAGCTCCACTGGATCAAAGTTGGCCCCGGCTCTCAGGATGGCTCCATGGCCTCCACCTCAGGCACTAGAATGACTTTGGTTGCAGCAGAGCAACGTCCCAGATAGGCAGATCATCATCCACCTGGGCATGCTGGGTGGATCCCAGTAAGGCACATATAAGAGTCTGTCTATCTCCCTGCTTCTCACTTCTGGGGGTGGGGGAGACCTCCAGGATTTTATGGGAACCTGGTTGCAGCTACCTAAATAAAATGTGAGGAGAATGGAGAAAGGCCTCTCAAGAAAAGATGGACTTAATCTGAGTATTGAATGATGTGAACTAATCTAGACACAGAGTCCAACATCAAGTAGCAAGTTCTGTGATATAAACAGAACCTGAGTTAGTTTAGAGAAGGTAGAGGTCACTGGGTTTTATGGCCAATCAGGGTAAAGGTTACATCTGCAATTGGCTTTGGAAAATGGTATTAGGCAGGATGAGCACCGTAAGCAGGACATGGACATTGGAAGTCATATGACATTCTGATATACTCAGACATTGGAGAGAAGGTTCTCCAGGAGCACTGTGGGAGTGGGCGACATCAGAGCCCGAGTGTCAGGTGCAGAGCTGGACATGGATCTGAGAGGTAGTAAGAACTCATCACCTGTGGGTTTCTTTTCTTTCATCTGCCTCAATCCCAGGTATGTGAACTGTGCCCGGGATGATGAAGAGCAGAATCTGGTGGCCTTTCAGTATCGCAGGCAGATTTTCTACCGAACCTGCCGGGTCATCAGGCCAGACTGTGAGCTGCTAGTCTGGCATGGTGATGAGTATGGCCAGAAGCTGGGCATCAAGTGTGGCAGCAAGTGGAAGAGAGAGCTCGCAGCAGCTAGAGGTGGGCACAACTGTTCTTCAAAATAGAAAGAAAAGAAATAACTCACCTTAGAAATTTTCATGGTACACTCTAAAGTCAGTAAGATTTCAAATCAGATGCTTCAAAAATGAAGAATTTGTTTCATATGCCTTTGATTCTTAGGAAAAATCTTTATATTTTTTACTTTTGATTTAATTTTTTTATGTGAGAGGAGTGGAGATAGACAGATTCCTTCATGTGCCCCAACCAATATCCACCCAGCAACCCCAGTATGAAGTCCACACTCAGACTAGCCGAGCTATCCTCAGTGCCAGAGGTCAACACTTGAACCAACTGAGTTATTGGGCTGATGCTCAAAACAATAGAGGCACTGGATCTAGCAAGGGAAGAGAGAGAGAAGGGAGAGAGGGAGGGGAAGAGAAACAGATAGTCACTTCTCATTTGTGCCCTGACTGAGGATTGAACCTGGAATTTACACTTGCCAGGCTAACATTCTGTCCACTGAGAAACTGTCCAGGGCCTGTTTTCTGAGGGCCACTCCTGTCTAGCATACAGGGTAAGAGCAGAGGTCGGATAGACACCCAGCAGCCTGGAAATGCAGTGCTGTGATCCAATCTGAGACACTGGGGACCTTCCTGAGTGAGGTGGGACAATGCTGCTGTTCTCAGCTACTGGGTGGCTTTTTCTCTTATTTGCTTTGTTAATTTTTGTAAAATACACTTCAGTGGGGAATCCTCTCAGAGATTACTTCATCTCCAAGTGAGAGAGGATGGTGGATTAGCTAGAGAGGAATAGGAGTCAGGCATGTAAGAAGTATGGTTGGGGGCCCTGGCTGGTTAGCTCAGTCGGTTACAGCATCATTTTGTAATACCAAGGTTGAGCTTGGTTCAGGGCACATACGAGAAATGACCAATGACTGCATGTCTAGGTAGAAAAATGAATAAATGCCTTTATCTCTCTCTCTCTCTCTCTCTCTACTTCTTCTTCTTCTTCTACTTCTTCTTCCTCCTCCTCCTCTCTGCCTCTCTAAAATAATTCAATTTTTAAAATGCATGGTTGGGGAAATATTTTAAAACAGCACTTCCCATTGTATATAAAATGGGTTGACCCAAGTTAAATCAAATATGAATATTTGGTGTGATTCTTGAGGAAGGACATATTTTCAGTTTATCATCTATGAAAACCTATGAGGGAAGCAATTCCTAATTGGGGCCAGTGGTCTTTCTAAACAACTGTGTTAAAAGCCATGTGTATATAAGAAAGGTCAGCATTGTTTCACCCATACAAGGGGTAAAACAGCTCCTGATGCTACTTGACAGTCCCTCATCTGGTAATACATACAAAGGACCCTTGATATGGGCTTTCTGAATTTCTAAAGAAGATATAGTACATAAACATGAAAAAAGAAAAAAGACTGTAAAAAAGCACTTTGTGGCCTGACCAGGCGGTGGCACAGTGGATAGAGCGTCGGACTGGGATGCCGAAGACCCAGGTTCGAGACCGCGAGGTCACCAGCTTGAACGCAGGCTCATCTGGTTTGAGCAAAAAGCCCACCAGCGTGAACCCAAGGTCGCTGGGTCCAGCGAGGGGTTACTCAGTCTACTGAAGGCCCGCAGTCAAGGCACATATGAGAAAGCAATCAATGAACAACTAAGGTGTTGCAATGCGCAATGAAAAACTAATGATTGATGCTTCTCATCTCTCTCCGTTCCTGTCTGTCCCTGTCTATTCCTCTCTCTGACTCTCTCTTTCTGTCTCTGTAAAAAAAAAAAAAAGAAAAAGAAACACTTTGTGGAAGACAGAGATTATACGGTCAAACCCATAAGAATGACTCATGGGAGACGTCCTAACATCAGACAAAACATATGACTCATGCAGCCGTATCAACCTCTACCCTGACCAAAATTTACTCTTTCAGCAGAACCAAAGCCAGAGATACACCTGTGTCCTTCCTGCTCTCTGGTCTTCTCCAGTCAGAAATTCCTCACCCAACACATGGGACGCAGTCACTGCCCTCAGATTCTCCTAGGAACATCTACAAGAAAACAGCTGCAATCAGAGGATCCCTGCCCAGAGGATCCAAGTCAGCAGCAGCAACATACTGATACACACAACTGGGATGACAAAGCTGAAGGTCAAGAGGTCAAAGAAAAGTCCAGGCTTTTGCTTAAAAGGCCCAGGCAGAAGAAGATTTCAAAGACCTTTTTCAAACCTTGTAAAGGACACATGGGAAGCTCTAGTGAGCAAGAGAGAATGATGCAGGAAGTGCCCAACACAGGCCAGGAAGTAAATTCAGTGGACACAGGCAAAGTATCAATGGGAGTAGGAACGTCAAGAATTGTAGCTGTCAAGTATGGAGAGTGTGGGCAAGACTTTGAAGATAAGTCACATATTCTCAGACACCACAGGACACACTCAGAAGACAAGCCCTATGTTTGCAGGGAGTGTGAGCGAGGCTTTACACAGAAGTCAAATCTCCTCAGACACCAGAGGACACACTCAGGAGAGAAGCCCTATGTTTGCAGAGAGTGTGAGCGAGGCTTTGAGCGGAAGGCAGATCTCCTCATACACCAGAGGACACACTCAGGGGAGAAGCCCTATGTTTGCAGGGAGTGTGAGAGAGGCTTTGCACGTAAGTCTCATCTCCTCAGACACCAGAGGATACATTCAGGGGAGAAGCCCTATATTTGCAAGGAGTGTGAACGAGGCTTTGCATGGAAGTCAGGTCTCCTCATACACCAGAGGACACACTTAGGGCAGAAGCCCTATGTTTGCAGGAGTGTGAACAAGGCTTTGCACAGAAGTCAGATCTCCTCAAACACCAGAGGACACACTCAGGGGAGAAGCCCTATGTTTGCAGGGAGTGTGAGAGAGGCTTTGCACAGAAGCCACATCTCCTCATACACCAGAGGACACACTCAGGGGAGAAGCCCTATGTTTGCAGGGAGTGTGAGAGAGGCTTTGCACGTAAGTCACATCTCCTCAGACACCAGAGGACACATTCAGGGGAGAAACCCTATGTTTGCAGGGAATGTGAACGAGGCTTTGCAAAGAAGTCACATCTCCTCATACACCAGAGGACACACTCAGGGCAGAAGCCCTATGTTTGCAAGGAGTGTGAACGAGGCTTTGCACAGAAGTCAGATCTCCTCATACACCAGAGGACACACTCAGGGGAGAAGCCCTATGTTTGCAGGGAGTGTGAGAGAGGCTTTGCACGTAAGTCACATCTCCTCAGACACCAGAGGACACATTCAGGGGAGAAGCCCTATGTTTGCAGGGAGTGTGAACGAGGCTTTGCATGGAAGTCAGATCTCCTCATACACCAGAGGACACACTCAGGGCAGAAGCCCTATGTTTGCAGGGAGTGTGAACGAGGCTTTGCACAGAAGTCACATCTCCTCATACACCAGAGGACACACTCAGGGGAGAAGCCCTATGTTTGCAGGGAGTGTGAGAGAGGCTTTGCATGGAAGTCACATCTCCTCAGACACCAGAGGACACACTCAGGGGAGAAGCCCTATGTTTGCAGGGTGTGTGAGCAAGGCTTTACATGGAAGGTCACAACTCCTCATACACCAGAGAAAACACTCAGGGGAGAAGCCTTATGTTTGCAAGAGTGTAGTGAGTTATTAGCATAAAATTGCATCTCCACAGTCATAGCTGTTACATGGGTCATATCCCACCTCTGAAGAGACTTCAGAAGGAGTCTATTGACCACTTCCCTCGCAAGAGTGTAATTTATACAGAAGTAACTGGTTAAACAAATTCTTCACTTTCATAACAAGAGATGAGCAAGACAAACAGTTCCTTAAGTGCTATGGGAATGCCAACACCAATCTCCTCCATGGTATCTTGGCCTCTGGTTCTAATAAATCTTATCTTCATAAAACTTTGAAGCTCACATACCTCATTCCCCCTTTCACTGGAACCAGAGTTCCAGGAGAGCCACAGAGAACTCATACTGTCATGCATAGAAACTCAACACCTGGAAATGTGGAAGTCGGAGTCAATCTACTTAGCTTACTGCCCAGGGAGAGATTTGAGACAGACTCACCAGGAAAGGAATTTCCTTGACTCCCAGGAAGTGGAGCCTTTTCTCCTAGTAGGCTCACAACCCTCCTCCCTGGGCTTCTCTTGGCTCCTGTCATGATTTCCTCTGACCTCTGTGTCTCAGTGGTGCAAACCAGGGAAGAACATGTGCATGTGCATGTCTGTACCTGGCTCAGTCTGGGCACCTGGTCTCTCTCATTCTCTCCTCTCACTGGCCTCTACAGGGTGAGCATCTCATGGTGCATACCACATGGATCATTCAGTAGTTGCTTTGAATCTCAGCTCTGCCCTCACCAGCTGTGCAATCTAAGGCAAGATTCTCAACTTCCATTTTTCTGTATTTTAATCTATAAAATGAGAATGGTGCCTGATCAGGCAGTGGTGCAGTGCATAGAGCCCTAAACTGGAATTCAGAGGACCCAGGTTAAAAAACCCAAGGTCGCCAGCTTGAGCACAGGCTCACCAGCTTGATTGAGTGTGGGGTTGGAGGCTTCAGTGTGAATCATAGACATGACCCCAGGATCACTGGCTTGAGCCTAAGCTTGCTGGCTTGAGCAAGAGGTCATTCACTGTGCTGTAGCCTACTGGTCAAGGCACATATGATAGCAATGAACAACTAAGGTGCCCTAACAAAGAATTGATGCTTCTCATCTTTCTCCTTCATGTCTTTCCCTATCTGTCCCTCTCTCTGTCTCTCTTGCAAAAAAAAAAAAGGAAAAAATTGCTTCTCTCTCTGCACTATCTAAAACAAATTAGGCCGTGGCCAGTTGGCTCAGTGGTAGAGCGTCGGCCTGGCGTGCAGAAGTCCCGGGTTTGATTCCCAGCCAGGGCACACAGGAAAAGTGCCCATCTGCTTCTCCACCCCTCCCCCTCTCCTTCCTCTCTGTCTCTCTCTTCCCCTCCCAAAGCCAAGGCTCCATTTTAGCAAAGATGGCCCGAGCTCTGGGGATGGCTCCATGGCCTCTGCCTCAGGCGCTAGACTGGCTCTGGTCGCAACAGCGATGCCCTGGATGGGCAAAGCATCACTCCCTGGTGGGCATGCCAGGTGGATCCTGGTCGGGTGCATGCGGGAGTCTGTCTGACTGCCTCCCCATTTCCAGCTTCATAAAAAGACAAAAAATAGCCTGACCAGGTGGTGGCGCAGTGGATAGAGCATCAGACTGGGATGCAGAAGGACCCAGGTTCGAGACCCCAGGATAGCCAGCTTGAGCATGTGCTCATCTGGCTTGAGCAAAAAAGCTCAATAGCATGACTCAAGGTCACTGGCTCGAGCAGGGGATTACTCATTCTGCTGAAGGCCCGCGGTCATGGCACAAATGAGAAAGCAATCAATGAACAACTATGGAGTCACAATGAAAAACGGATGATTGATGCTTCTCATCTCTCTCCATTCCTGTCTGTCTGTCCCTGTCTATCCCTCTATCTGACTCTCTCTCTGTCCCTGTAAAAAAAAAAAAAAAAAAAGACAAAAAATAAAATAAAATAAAATAAAACAAATTAAATGAAAAAAGACTGGACTTGCCTGATCAAGGCACATATGAAACTTGATGCTTTCTACTCCCACCTTCTCCTTCTCTCCCTCTCTACACTGTCTAAAATATTTTTTTTGTATTTTTCTGAGGTTGGAAACAGGGAGGCAGTCAGACAGACTCCCACACGCACCCAACCAGGATCCACCTGGCATGCCCACCAGGGGGTGATGCTTCGCCCATGTGGGGCACTGCTCTGTTGCAACCAGAGCCAGTCTAGTGCCTGAGGCAGAGGCCACAAAGCCATCCTCAGCGCCCGGGCCAACTTTGCTCTAATGGAGCCTTGGCTGTGGGAGGGAAGAGAGAGACAGGAAGGAGAGGGGGAGATGTGGGGAAGCAGATGGGTGCTTCTTTTGTGTGCCCTGGCTGGGAATTGAACCCAGGACTCCTGCACGCCAGGCTGACTCTCTACCACTGAGCCAACCAGCCACGGCCTAAAATAAATTTTAAAAAATAATAAAAGATAAATTGCTACACTGTCAGTCTGTAGGAATAGAGATCTTCATCCCAAACATTTGGAGTCATTTTGGCTCAAAGAAGATCCTAAAATCTCCCAGTTTTCATGTTTCTTATGTTGATGAGACCAAACACCTAACCTTGTAAAAATAAGCTCTACCTGATGTATCATTAGGAAATGACAAAATAAGACTAAAATAATACAACACTCACACCTATTAGAACTGCTAAACTTCAAATATGACAGCACCAATGTTCTCATGCATTCACTGTTTAATTCATGGATGTCTCCTGACTGAGGATCAAGCCTACAACCTTGGTGTATCAGAATGATGCTCTAACTAACTGAGCTACCTGGTGAGGGCATAACCATAGGTTTCATCCAACTCTCTCACTTAGGGATAGAAAATAATCTTTCAGAACCAATATAGTACCACAAAGAAAGAAAATACAGAGATAGAAAATATAACTAAGGAGGGAGGGACATGCCCCTTCTTCCCTGAGAAGGAAAAAACAAGAAGAATGCAAGAGAAGGGAGCCTACAGGGTAACTGAGTCAGGCAGTTATAAATTAACTACTTCTTATAGTTCTCTGAAACAGTGCCTGGGGCCACTTGCTACACAAAGCAAAGAAGATAAAACTTATCTGAAAACCACTTCCCCTTTTCATTTCTCAAAAGCTTTTAAGAACAGTGTTTACATACCTTAATTGAAAAAATTTCAACACATCCTCTGAATCTACCTAAACTCACCCTCCCATCCTGGAGTCATGGGAGTGACATATAAGTCTAGACAAAGGGATCATGAGCCCCTTGCATTAAAACCTCTATTCTGTAAAAGGTATATAAGATGTAAGAAATCTAACTTCGGGGAGTACATGTTTGGTTGCCTCTTTTGCAGTCACACTGCTCTGCCAGCTAAATAAATGCTACTTCCTTCATCAAGCTGTCTGAGCGTTTTTGTCCTCCTTTGATTCCTGCCATCCAACAACTGACATATAATGCACTGTACCCACCCCTGTTCCTCCTGACCACCACTGATGTGTTGTTCTCAAGATGCACATGACCTAACAGCAGAGACACATTGAAAAGGGACCATACTGCACTATAAAGGAAGTGACAACAAACTTCAAAAGTTTGAAATTACATAACCCATGTTTCTTCCTCTCATGACAGTTAACCTTGAAATCATTAGTAACAAATAAGACAGGAAGTCCTTATACTTACACTTATAAAATACAATTTTAAATAACCTGTAACATAAATTGCAATTAGAATTCTAAAATAATTTCATCAACTGAAAGATAATAATAATTTTTTAAAAACCTATGGTTCCCTGACCAGATGGCTCAGTGCATGGAGTGTCCTCCCTGTGTGCCAAGATTGTGGGTTTTGTCACAGGTCTCAGCACCTAAGAGGAGTGACCAAGGAGTACACAAGTAAATGGAACAACTAATTGAAAAAAATTATTTCATGCTTCCCTCTCTCAAATCAATGTAAAAAATTTTAAAAATCAAATGGAAAAAGCTGAGAAAGACCTGCACTATGCCTAGTGCATTTCCCTCAACAGACAGGCAGAAAATAAGGAAAGAAAAACAAAGTAAAAAATCCAGGTATCTCTTTGGATCATGTTCCTATTTTTCACCTAGAAAAGACTACCTTTTTTACTATCAACAATCTAATTCTGCACCTCACAGTGTTTCCCACCCATTACTGCCTCCCATGGTGCCTCTCCTACAAATGGAACCATTTCCCTCTCACTTCCCCAAAACACATGACCGGCAGTGCCTTGGAGAAACTCCTCCCAAACGTGAACCAGAGGGCTGAGGGGACGATGGACCTCTCAGAACACAATGGATTTCTCTACTGTGTCATCAAGCCTATTAATATTGGAGCCTTCTATTAGATTTGACTAAATGGAACCTTGAGACTTTCTCCTGAAGCAGGTATTCCGAGTTTTATAGAACAGAATCTCCCATTCGCTTTGCTCTCTTTCCCATCCATATCTACCTTCCTGCCAACATGAACACAACAATCATTACTGAACAGACACCAGAGTCCTTAGACAGAATCAGGGCTCTGTGGACCCTAGACGACTTAAAATGAGCACTGGACCAACCCCCAAACCAAAAAGGGGACTTGGAACCAAACACCTAACACTGGTCTACAGACCCAACCAAGACTAGGACACACCCATGCCAGAAACTGACATGGCACCTTGGACACCAGAGTCCATACATCATGTCCTAGAACTGGAGCTGCTCATGGGCCCCACACTGGAACTCAGATATGAGGTTAAATGCAATGGGACCCCAGGTGCACAGCAGAATACAGATTCAACAACAAACCCTGGAGACAGGCTCCTGGTCTGTAAACAAGACCCCATAACTGAACTTCAGACATGGAGCCAAACAACAGACCTCACTTGCTAAATGACAGATGCAGGAGCTGAACCTGATACAATGCAAACACAGCCAGGACTCCATAAAGGACATCTCATGACTCCCTAAGTCCAAGCAGCGAGCTTCAAAATATATTTCACTACCAATGTAAATGTAGAATAGAGAAACATCACTAGCACCCCTACCACATTCTACCAAACCCTATAAAAATAAACCAAGTAACTGACAGAGGGAACAGAAATAAAGCTTACCCTTAGCTGATACATGTCCATGATCTCAGCTGCAGGACTCTCCAGGATTTAATTTCCCAGCCATTCATGTCACATGCCTGACTCTTTGACACTGTGGGGAATGAAATAAAAATATGTCCTTATACTTTGAAAATTCTAGCAGCTGGACTAATAATCAAGTGAAATAATAAGATGAACAAGGGATATTCAATGTATAATAAAGGCTCAAGGGGAACTGATATTCCCAAGAATACAAGACAATGAGGTTACACTGGGTGTATAGAACACTTCAAAAAACTGAATAACAGAATCTAAGATTTTTTGAAAAAAAATTATTGATTGATTTTAGAGAAAAGACAGAAGAGATAGAAAGGGGGAAGGAGCAGGAAGCATCACCTCTGAGGAGTTGCCTCTAACATGTGCTTTGACCCAGCAAGCCTCGAGTTTCAAACTGGCAACCTCAGCATTCCAAAGCAATGCTCTATCCACTGCACCACCACAAGTCAGACCAGAATCTTATATTCACAAAGGTGACATGGATAACATGCAGCTAATTTGAGAACAAGTGACACATCTTACAGATTACTTTTTGTTGGAAAACCCCAAAACCTATTAAACAAAAGAAATAAGGTAAAGGGGTCAACAAGTTGCTCCTTGCAGTCTTGCTGTCTAACACTAAGGTGATTGTACTTAAGTTCTCTTCTGAAACTGGCATGTGCACAAGGTGACAGAGAGGCACACTTCAAACATATTTACAGAGGCCACAAAGCAACAGAAAGCAACCTTCAACAAGCTTCATGGTTTGAAAGAATACAAAGTGTGTGTCTTGCTGTCATGGCCATAAACCTAAAAAATATTAACAAGAAGAACCTACAAGCTCCTTATAGTTTAAGGCATGGGTTGCGAACCTACGAGCCAGATGTGGCTCTTTTTGATGGCTGCATCTGGCTCGCAGACAAATCTTTAATTAAAAAAGTAATAACGGCCTGGCCTGTGGTGGTGAAGTGGATAAAGCGTCGACCTGGAGATGCTGAGTTCGCCGGTTCGAAACCCTGGGCTTGCCCGGTCAAGGTACATATGGGAGTTGATGCTTCCAGCTCCTCCCCCCTTCTCTCTCTCTGTCTCTTCTCTCTCTGTCTCTCCCTCTCCTCTCTAAAAAAATGAATAAATAAATAAATTAATTTTAAAAAAAGTAATAAGGTTAAAAATATACAACATTCCCATGTATTATGATCCATTCATTTCCTCCTGCTCATGTTCATGTTTGCAGGTGGCTGGAGCCAATCACAGCTGTCCTCCAGGACAACACCAAAGTTTTATTGGATATTGTGTAATGTACATGGGTTATTATATGGCTCTCAAAGAATTACATTTTAAAATATGTGGCATTCATGGCTTTGTCAGCCAAAAAGGTTCTTGACCCCTGGTTTAAGGTATAAATGACATTTTCTAAATAACCCTCCAAATGTATCACAATTGGAAATATAAAATAACTTCAATTGAATGATAATTAAAATACTACAGTATAAAAAATGCTATGGGGCACTGGCCATGTAGCTAAGTACAGATACCATTTTCCCATTGCCAATGTGACAGGTGTGAGCCCCATTGTTGGCACCTAAAAGGAGCAACCAATGAGCACATAACTAAATGAAACAACTAAGTGGAGCAATACACTCAATGCTTCTCTCTCTGTGTCTCAAATGAATGGATAAACTTGGAAAACGAAAAGTGGAGTGATGGCCTGACCTGTGGTGGCACAGTGGATAAAGCATCGACCTGGAATGCTGAGGTCACCGGTTCAAAACCCTAGGCTTGCCTGGACAAGGCACATATGGGAGTTGATGCTTCCAGCTCCTCCCCCCTTCTCTCTTTCTCTGTCTCTCTCTCCTCTCTCTCCCTCTCCCTCTTTCTCTCTCTCTCTCCTCTCTAAAAATGAATGATAAAAAAAAAGAAATGAACAAGAAAAGTGGAGTGATGAATCCACAACGTGGCCACTGTGTTTCTCTTAGCAGGAAGGCAGGATAAAATGACAAACACAAGGCCCAGATCTCTGTTAGGACCATGTTTCTATTCTTCAGCCGAGAAGGACAACCTCTCTTGACTATAAACACTCTGAATTCTGAACCTCAGTATTTCCCATCCATTTTTTACTCTGATGGTGCCTCTCCTACAATGTAACCTTTTCCCTCTTCCTTCCCCTCTCACCTGGCTGGCAGTGCCTTAAGGAAACTCCTCCCAAACCTGAGCCAGAGGGCAGAGGGGACAATGGACTTCTCAGGACACAATGGATTCTTCTAATGTGCCATCAGCCTATGAATACTGGAGCCCTCTATCAGATAAGACTAAATGGAACCTTGAGGCTTTTCCCTGTAACACATATTCCATTTTTTGTTTGTTTTTGTTTGTATGTTTCTGAAGTGAGAAATGGGGAGGCAGACAGACTCCCACATGCGACCGACTGGGATCCACCCGACAAGGCCACTAGGGGGCGATGCTCTGCTCATCTGGGGTGTTGCTCCATTGCAACTAGAGCCATCCTCAGCACCCAGGCCAATTTTGCTCTTTCAATAGGAGGCAGAATTTACATACCACCTTGCATTGATTGTAATTCTTCCCCCTTCCTAGAATCTTGAGGGTAAAATACCTCTAGGCTAGTGAAGAAAATTAAACCCTGAAAGATTTGTTAACATCTTTGATTGTGTTACTTTGAAAGTCTTTTTTTTTTTAACAGAGACAGAGAGAGAGTCAGAGAGAGGGATAGATAGGAACAGACAGACAAGAACAGAGAGAGAGGAGAAGCATCAATCATCAGTTTTTCTGTGGACTTTTTTTTGTATTTATTTATTCATTTTCAGAGAGGAGAGAGAGAGAGAAGAGAAGGGGGGAGGAGCTGGAAGTACCAACTCCCATATGTGCCTTGACCAGGCAATCCCAGGGTTTTGAACCGGACCTCAGCATTTCAATCATCAGTTTTTCATTGTGACTCCTTAGTTGTTCATTGATTGCTTTCTCATATGTGCCTTGACTGTGGGGCTACAGCAGAGTGAGAAACACCTTGCTCGAGCTAGTGACCTTGGCCAAGCTGGTGAGGTTTGCTCAAACCAGATGAGCCCGCGCTTAAACTGGCGACCTCGGGGTCTCAAACCTGGGTCCTCCACATCCCAGTGTGACACTGTATCCACTGTGCCACCACCTGGTCAGGCATCTTGAAAGTCTTAATGTTTCTGTGAATCCCCTAAACAAATGTTGTCATCCTATGCCATGATGTCATGCTCTCCCCTGCCCATGTGTGATCAAGGGTATATAAGCAGTCCCTGAACTATTTTTGGGACTGCACAATTTGGGCCTGATGCCCCGTGTCAGCCATATGCGGCTGGCATATTTAATAAATCTCCTCCTCTAATAAAACTCTTCAAAATTCATCTGGACTGGGTGTCTCTACATGAACTTGATGAAATGAGGTACAGTGCCTTTCAGAATCTGGGGTGCAGTACTTTATAACATATGGGGGCTCATTTGGGATCCGGTATTTTGTGTCACTGGATAGAGACACCCCCAATTGGCTGGTCTCTCTGAGAAGCTGCCTGGCCCCACTTGAATCTCATGGAGAGGCACGCCACCTGGGACTTTCCAGGGCTCCTGGTCTTCCTGTGGGGTCTGGACAGTTCTATGGTAGATGCCTTCCAGTTCCCAAATTTGACAATTTGGATAATTCAGCAGAGATATCAAGGAGGTAAGCAAAGCAACTCTTTTTGCTTTATGTTCTAGCTTTCCTCTGAATACTTGCTTTCTTTTTTAGTTTTAGAACTGGTACTGGTATGGGACTAGATGTAGGTAAAGTAAACTTGTGACTTACTAATTTGTAACTCCACTGCATAGGTAAGACAGATCTACTGTTTTGCTAATTTGAAACACTGATAGCCTGTAGTGATAGATATGTGTATTCCAAACTTCCCTCTTGATGTTCCACTTATCTTTCAGACCTCACCCTTACTGGACTATCACCCCTGAGACAGAGGAATTCCAAAAGGCTGACAAGCCACCCCAAGGAGGGGCTCTGGACATACCAGGACTTTTGATTCAACACCCACATGCTCAAAATTCTTCTTGACCCCATATAATTTGTCCCCCTAGCTTGTACTGGTGCACTTCTCCTGGAGAAGTGCCCCAGCAGATCTTTCAACTCTAATAAAGAGTGCACACCTGGTAATCGAGTGCCATTTTATTATTACATCTGGTGCCTAAACCCGGGACAGGGCACTAACTGCCTGGATGATCCCTCTTTGCTGTCCAAACTTACAACCAGAGAAGCAATGGGCAGCAGCAACTCGTCCCAGGATTACTCCCTGATTCTGTTTGGACGTGTAATTGTAGGTCGATCGGCCAGCAGTCTAACCCTGTCCTGAACTCCTACTGGACCAGAGAAAGGTAAGGACTTTCTCCCTCCCCCTCCCCAGTTGGCCTCTAAATTTCTCTCTACAAACGCCCCTTCCTGTTCAGATGGTTTTCTCTGACACGCCTCACATTTTGAGGGGTTTGACTTTCAGTCTCAGTGGACTGCACAGAAGACTGGGTGCCTAGTCGGACTTCTTGTCCTTGGAGCTCCCTGACAGGTGGTGACGACCTCTATCAGGGATGACTTCCCCACACGGAGATTCTCTCCTCTTGGGACAGTGACAAAAGGAGGAGACGCCCCCTCTTGCTCACCTGTCTCCACTATGGGCTCTTCAGAGTCTAAGCCTTCCGACCAGACCTCTCTAGGATGTTTCATAAAAAAACCTCACCAAACTTGGTCTCTCAGACCTCAAACCGAAGAAATTAATCTTCTTCTGTAACACAGCATGGCCTCAGTACAGACTAGACAATGACTCCCATTGGCCTGAAAATGGGGCATTCGCCTGACCTGTGGTGGTGCAGTGGGATAAAGCGTCGACCTAGAAGTGCTGAGGTGCGGTTCGAAACCTGGGCTTGCCTGGTCAAGGCACATATGGGAGTTGATGCTTCCAGCTCCTCCCCCCTTCTCTCTCTCTGTCTCTCCTCTCTCTCTCTCTCTCTCTCTCCCTCTCCTCTCTAAAAAAATGAATAAATAAATAAAAAATTTTTTAAGAAAAAGAAAATGGGACATTCGATTACAATATCCTAAGAGATCTTGACAATTTCTGCCACCAGATGGGGAGGGCATGAGAAATTCCTTACGTGAAGGCTTTTCTTCTCCCTTCTTTCCTGTTCTTAATTTCTGTATCTTCTGTTCTACACATAGGCTGTTTTTGGCCAAAGAAACCTCACCTAAAACCTCTGTTCCTAATCTTTTCTTCTCCGTGGACTCTCAACTCTCTCCTTCTTCTGCCTGACCCTGAGGGCACCCCTCCCTGGTCCCTCTGAAAATCTTTTCTACTTGAGTCTCTCCCCTCCAGAAAGCCCCCTCCCTTTGCAGAAACCTGTTATCTCATTCACTTGCAATACCACACTCTCTCTTTCTCCTCCCCTGCTGTCCAGGGGCCCCTCCCTTCTCAACAGTGTTCTTAAACCCCTCCTCCCTCCTTACAGATGGACAGCTCTGTCCCTTTTTCTTATTTGACCCATACCCCCACTCCACTGGCTTCGGCTGTCTTTTTTTCTTCTTTGACCCATCCTTCCCCCTCCTTAGAGACTGACTGTGCCTTCCAATACCCATTGTCCTCTCCCCTCTCCTCAGAGCTCTAAATCCTTTTGACTCCTCTGACCACGTGGCGACACACCCACACTTTAACTTCCTTGTCCTCCTCCTGCAGATTCTGACCCTCATTCTTTTCCATCCAGCTGCTCACATTGTCCATCCGGCTGCTTTCTCTCTTCCTCCCCTCTATGCTGGCAACTCCCTGCCATCTCGAAAAACATAAAAATCAGAATTGTAAATTAAGCTATGTGAGTATGTAATCTGTCTTGTCTCTTTGTCAGAAAATATCTCTAGTGTAATTTGAATTGAAACAAGTAAAGTGTGCTCATTTAAATTTCTTAATTCATAATTTGTAAAAAATCTTACTTTAATGTGTAACTGTGTCTGTTTCCAAGGCCTTAAACCAGTAATTACCTACCTCATAAACCGAGGCTTACTCATCCCCATGGACAATACCCTCATACTTCCTGTTCAAAAACCTTCAGGGGCTTATTGCCTCAATACAAGCCTTACACCTAATCAATAAGGTGATAATTCCCCTCCATCCATTAGTCCTTAATCTCTACAAGTTACTGTCACACATTTTCTCAAACATCACTCACTTCAGGGTCCTAGACCGCAAGGATGACTTCTTTACCATTCCTCTACACCCTGACTCTTACTTTCTGCTTGCATTTACCTTTATTTAAAATGACTCAGACACTAATGCAGCCCAGCAATTTAC
Source organism: Saccopteryx bilineata (assembly GCF_036850765.1). NCBI lineage: Eukaryota > Metazoa > Chordata > Mammalia > Chiroptera > Emballonuridae > Saccopteryx > Saccopteryx bilineata. The sequence continues at coordinate 21,055 of NC_089498.1, forward strand.
ATGGACTATTTTACCCTGGGGGATCAAAAACAGCCACACCTGTTTGGGCAGGCACAAACTCAGGATTTAGCAGTGTGCAATCTTAAACCTAGTACTCTCTTACAATATGTAGATAACCTACTCCTCTGCAGCCCCTTCCTGCCTGCCTCAAGGAGATACACCGCCACCCTTAACTTCCTCGCTGTGAAGGGACATTGTGTCTTCTCTGCTAAGACTCAACTTCACTCTTAGTTAGTCCATAGTCTATCTGGGCATCACTTTAACCCCCACGACTTGAGGTCTCATCCTAGACCTAACTCAGACACTCTGCAGTCTCTAACCACCTACCACCACAAATCAAATCTTTTCTTTCCTCAGTCTAATAGGTTTCTTTAGACATTGGATTCCCAATTTTTCTCTCTTAGGCAAACCCCTCAGTGAGATCTTCTGAGCATGGCTTTTAAGGTCTATAATGACCAAGGAAGTAACAGAAAAGGCAAATAAGGCCCAAAAGAAGTCAGAAAATACCAGCTTTTGGCATACGTTCTTAAAGGCTCCAGTGCCCTAAAGGGCTTCATAGAATTCCATCAGGGCCCTACTTTAAGAGTGAAAAAAAAGGTCATTGAACTGAAGCCTGCCAGGCTTCCTGGACCCATCCAGGGACACACCTCTGCTGTGGAAAGAGGGACATGAGAAGTTAAGCTGCCCCCTTGCTCCATGGAGGGAGGGTTCAGTCTCTTCTAGCCCTGCTCCAGCTACCTGTGACCTGACCTTTCCCAGCATGCTGGGAATTGCCACTGAAGACCCAAGGACATCATTCAGGTGCCTAAGGTATTTCTTCCAAATAGCAGATAAGCTAATCTCATTTCTTGTAAACACAAGGGCCATCTACTATGCCTCACTTGAATATTTAAGTTTTATTTATCCCCCAAAGATCTCTACTGTGGGTATTGACAGTTTGATTTTGTTACTTTATTTAATGTATAGTATCTCCTTTATTCCTCTTATCTCAATGCCCCATGCCTATTATAGGCTGAGACCTGCTGCTAATTCCAGCTAGAAGCAGTGGTCACTAGGACTTAAACTCTAACTGCAAAGTGTAGAAATGTAACCACCCTTTCCCTAAGTACTTGCAGGTTTTAGGATTTATAGGTTACTCAGCAAACTGTTCAAAGACTATCCAAGAGGCCCTGGCCAGTTGGCTCAGCGGTAGAGCGTCGGCCTAGCGTGCGGAGGACCCGGGTTTGATTCCCGGCCAGGGCACACAGGAGAAGTGCCCATTTGCTTCTCCACCCCGCCACGCTTTCCTCTCTGTCTCTCTCTTCCCCTCCCGCAGCCAAGGCTCCATTGGAGCAAAGATGGCCCGGGCACTGGGGATGGCTCTGTGGCCTCTGCCTCAGGTGCTAGAGTGGCTCTGGTCGCAACATGGCGATGCCTAGGATGGGCAGAGCATCGCCCCCTGGTGGGCAGAGCATCGCCCCTGGTGGGCGTGCCGGGTGGATCCCGGTCGGGCGCATGCGGGAGTCTGTCTGACTGTCTCTCCCTGTTTCCAGCTTCAGAAAAATGAAAAAAAAAAAAAAAAAAAAAAAAAAGAAGATTATCCAAGAGGCACTTCCAGCATTACATCACCCAAGGACTGAGTTTCACATGGACAGGTCCACACACCATGATCCTGACAACTCCCACTGCTGCTAAAATGAAAAATGGCATGCCTTACTCCAACCACAAACCTTTAGCTGGTTGGTCTACATATGGCAAATATATGAAAAAACTAAGGACTCTTTTAATCAGGCTTTTGGATAAGGGAAACTAGGATAAAAAGAAGGTCAACTTACTTGTCACTAAAGGTTAAAGATTTTTAAATCAAGAGTTCTGACTAGAAAGGAATTGTATGGTTTTGATAATAGAAGGTATAGGTATGAAAATACTTTTTGAAAAAAAAAGGAAAAAGCAAGTTGTTATAAAGGCCAGTTATTTCTGGATAAGAAAGTTTATGAAAGTTGAAGGTTTATGTAAGTTGTAGAAGGTTTGTGCAGGTTGTATATTTCTACTGAGAAAAAAAAAGAATTTGAACAGTCAGAAAACTGGTTTTAAAAAATGTTTAATCAGTCACCCTAGCTAACAATCCTCTACTCTCTCCACTTAGTGGGACAACTCTTTCCTCTACCCTGATCACCTGAAACTTAGAAACAGAGAAAAAAAAACTAACCCTTGTCCTTCCATTCTCTATTCACCTCTCAGCCTGCCTCACCCAATCAGGGGCTTTCTACTCTTATGGGACCAACACCTACCTATATGTGTCTCCCTACTAATTGGACAGAAACATGTACCCTAATCTATCTCACCCCAAATATCAACCTAATTCCACCCCATGAGCCTCTTTCAATTCCTAGTACTCTACCCGTCAATCTAAGGACCAAACGAGCTGTACAAGTAATCCCTCTTCTTATTAGGAATCTCTACAGAAATAGGTCTAGGGGCAGGGGTAATGGTCACTTCCCTGTCTTATTCCTTCTCTCTCTCTCTCTCTCTCTCTCTCTCTCTCTCTTTCTCTGAAGCCCAGTGAATTTGTAAACATGGAATCATTGGTTTCACACAAACTGGGTGTATTGAGTATTGCCTTCCATTGGTCCACTCACTCTCCTATTTATTTTTCTAACTTTTGGACCTTGCCTCTCACGTTTGTTCACTAATTTCTTACAGAACCGCATGCAGAACTTTGCCAATCAGAAAATTGGAAAAATCTACCTAACCCTAGACATCAACCCTGAAACCTGCCCTCGTGAAAGAGAAACATCTGAAACCCTATATCAGCAAACCTCCTAAATCCTATCTTTCAACCCCTACAGGCTTCCTAACTCTAAAGCTCTCCCGTGTCCCTGAAGAACTAGGAGAATAAATAACATTCACCTCTTTTTTTTTTTTTTTTCTGAAGCTGGAAACGGGGAGAGACAGTCAGACAGACTCCCGCATGCGCCCGACCGGGATCCACCCGGCACTCCCACCAGGGGCGACACTCTGCCCACCAGGGGGCGATGCTCTGCCCCTCTGGGGCATCGCTCTGCCGTGACCAAAGCCACTCTAGCGCCTGGGCAGAGGCCAAGGAGCCATCTTTGCTCCAATGGAGCCTTGGCTGCAGGAGGGGAAGAGAGAGACAGAGAGGAAGGAGGGGGTGGGGGTGGAGAAGCAAATGGGCGCTTCTCCTATGTGCCCTGGCCGGGAATCGAACCCGGGTCCCCCGCATGCCAGGCCGATGCTCTACCGCTGAGCCAACCAGCCAGGGCCAATAGCATTCACCTCTTAATGCTTCTCAATCTTTTTATGCTTCACATAGTAAGGGGACAAGATCGCTGGGTCTTCTTGGCTGAAGAAGAGCCTACAAACAGACATGAAACATTTCTTTTAACTCAAGCTAACTGCTCTCTCCAGGGCTGCCAGGAAAGAATATCTCTAACTTTACCATGGAAGAACTTTCACCCCACTATACAACCCTTCCTATCTCTGCGTTCCTAATCTCCAAATACTTGCCCCCTTCTTTACCAAGTTCCTACAGGCCCACGTGAGAGAAATCTCTAGAATTACCTACAATCAAACGCTCCTACACTCCTATTCCACAATATCCCAAGGAGAACTTCACGAGGAAAATATCAAATAGATAGGGATGACAGCAGGAAGAAGCTGCCCCTCAGCCCGAGAAGTTCCCTCCTGAATGTTCTCCAAACCCCCTTCCTTTTTAACCACACATACTCAGTCCTTTTAAAACTTACACCAACTCGCCCTGGCCGGTTGGCTCAGTGGTAGAGCATCAGCCTGGTGTGCAGGAGTCCCAGATTTAATTCCCGGCCAGGGAACACAGGAGAAGCACCCATCTGCTTCTCCACCCCTCCCCCTCTCCTTCCTCTCTGTCTCTCTCTTCACCTCCCGCAGCCAGGGCTCCGTTGGAGCAAAGTTGGCCCAGGCGCTGGGGGTGGCTCTATGGGAAAGGTCAAAGGCTTACTTTAATTGAACCTGTCTCTTGTCTTTTGCATCTACAGTAATGTACCTGATAATGGCACCAGAGAAAACTCAGGTCCAAGAGGGTGTTGGGCAGCTAAAATATATCATATTATGCTCACTTTGTTAAAGATGGTGCTGCCCACATGGAAGCCTGTCGCCCAGGTGATATTAATGTGTGTTTGGGGCAGGCTGTGGGCAAGCAGGATCCTTGTAGCCTGGGGCTTGGTTTTAGGACTAAGCCTTTCCCACCCTTTTTGATGTGGGGTAGTACAATCCCATCATGCCTCAGATAAGTGACTTTGTATTAGAGACTTCCCTATTTTGTGTAAGGTCGGTGGATAATGGAGGATGGTCATGTGGGGAACCCAGACCCACGAACTTTGGCTAGGACCACCCACAACCAAGCAAGCCAAAAGAGGCTTCACAGGAACCATTTGGAAAAAAGCAACCATCTACCAGCCAGTGAGATTTCACCATGTCATGTTAGCTCGACTTCCCTAGAGGGACCCCTTTAAATATCTCCCACGCGGTTTAATGCTTGCAACTTCCTTGGCCTCCATATTTCTTTCTTCGGGGCCAGGGAACCTTGCTGGGCAGGATGCGCTGTACTCAACAAAGCCTTTGTTATTCCACACTTTCCGGCTCCGAGCCCCGTTCCTTCCTTCTCGGTGGGGAAAAATACCTTACATTTTGTATATTGGATTAAAGGTTTTGATTTCTACACTATAAAATGGGAACAGAACGGGAAGCTTGCACTCTTGGTTCCTGAGATTAGCATTAGAGGAGACAGCAGAGAGGAGAACAGAGAAAGGCCACGTGGAGGAGGCCAGGAGAAGCAGCCAAGATGGTGGAGTGCTGAGTGAGAAGCCAGTTTGTGCAGAGTTTGTGCAGGGAGAAGGAAGGAGATGGGGAACAGAGGTGAATAAATCTGATGAGCTAGAAACCTTTGATTCTAGGGAACTCGGATAAGTCAGTAGCTTTGTGAGCACTGAATGTGAGTGGGTTTTGGAGCTCAGTGTGTTTTTACTTGCCCACCAGGTGCAAGCTAGGATTAAAGATGATGGCCCATCAGTTTTTGGCTCTGTTGTTTCTTTACCAACTGTCCGAATCCAATGCACACCTGCATGGGCCAGGTGGCTGTGATGGTGGCCGTGGCTACTGGCTTTACAGGGGGCTTCTCAGATGAGAAAGAATTTAGGCAAGAGACAGGGTGTAGTGTTCAGGCAAAGCAAACAGTCTATTAAGCAAAGCTGTGCACTTTGCACAAGGCACAAGCAGGCAACTCAGCTAATCTGAGCATCACTACCTGTTGGGGTCTTAGAGATCATATACTTTTTCTTAAATTTTTTTTAATTTATTCATTTTTTATAGAGGAGGGAGGAGCAGGAAGCATCAACTCCCATATGTGCCTTGACCAGACAAGTGCAGGGTTTCGAACCAGCGACCTCAGCGTTCCAGGTGTATGCTTTATCCACTGTGCCACCACAGGTCAGGCAGAGATCACATACTTTTTAACTGTAACTTCCAAGTTTCCCTTTTGCTGATACTCTCTGATCATCGTACAGTATTTCTACTGTTTTTTGTTTGTTTTTTTTTTTACAGAGACAGAGAGAGAGTCAGAGAGAGGAATAGATAGGGACAGACAGACAGGAATGGAGAAAGATGAGAAGCATCATTCATCAGTTTTTCATTGTGACACCTTAGTTGTTCATTGATTGCTTTCTCATATGTGCCTTGACCACGAGCCTTCAGCAGACCTAGTAACCCCTCGCTGGAGCCAGTGACCTTGGGTCCAAGCTGGTGAGCTTTCGCTCAAAGCAGATGAGCCCGCACTCAAGCTGGCAACCTCAGGGTTTCAAACCTGGGTTCTTTACATCCCAGTCCAATGCTCTATCCACTGCGCCATCGCCTGGTCAGGCTCATTGTGGGTTTTTTTTTCTTTCTCTTTTTTACAGAGACAGAGAGTGAGTCAGAGAGAGGGATAGACAGGGACAGACAGACAAAAATGGAGAGAGATGAGAAGCATCAATCATTAGTTTTCCATTGCGTGTTGCAACACCTTAGTTGTTCATTGATTGCTTTCTCATATGTGCTTTGACCTTGGGCCTTCAGCAGACCGAGTAACCCCTTGCTGGAGCCAGCGACCTTGGGTTCAGGCTGGTGGGCTTTTGTTCAAACCAGATGAGCCCATGCTCAAGCTAGTGAGCTCGGGGTCTCAAACCTGGGTCCTCTGCATCCCAATCCGATGCTCTATCCACTGTGCCACCGCCTGGTCAGGCAGTCATTGTGGTTTTAATTTGTATTTCTCTAATGATTACTGATGTTGAACATTTTTTCATCTGTCTATTGGCCATCTGTATGTCCTCTTTAAAGAAATGTTTATTCATTTCTTGTGCCCTTTTTTTATTGGATTGTCTTGCTGGTGTTGAGTTTTACAAGTTCTTCATAAATTGTGGTTATTAACCCCTTATCAGATGTATTGTCAAATATGTTCTCCCATTGTGTGGTTTGTCTTTTTATTCTGTTCATATTGTCTTTAGCTGTGCAAAAGCTTTTTAATTTGATATAGTCCCATTTGTTTATCCTGTCTTTTATTTCATTTGCCTATGGAGATAAATCAGCAAATGTATTGCTGCAATAGATGTCAGTGAGCTTACTGCCTGTTTTCTTCTAAGATGCTTATGGTTTCACAACTTACATTTAAGTCCTCTATCCATTTTGAGTTTATTTTTGTGTATGGTGTAAATTGGTGGTCTAGTTTCATTTTTTTTGCAGGTACCTGTCCAGTTTTCCCAACACCATTTGTTAAGAGGCTCCTTTTCTCCATTGTATGCTCTTACCTCCTTTGTCAAATATCAGTTTTCCATAAAGCTGTAGGATTATTTCTGGGTTCTCTGTTCTGTTCCATGGATCTATATGCCTGTTCTTATGCCAGTACCAAGCTGTTTTGAGTACAATAACCTTGTAGTATAACTTGATATCTGGAATGTGATACCTCCCACTTTATTCTTCTTTTTCAAGATTGCTGAAGCTATTCATGTTCTTTTGGTTCCATATAAATTTTTAGAATTCATGTTTCTTATTTTGATGAGACCAAGCACCTAACCTTGTAAAAATAAGCTCTGCCTGATGTATCATTAAGAAATGACAAATTCAGACTACAACAATACATCACTCACACCTATTAGAACTGCTAAACTCCAAATGTGACAATACCAATATTCTCATGGCATTCATTGTTAATTCTTGGATTGACCCCAGACTGAGGCTCAAGCCTACACCTTGTTTGTACCAGAATGATTGCTCTAACTCGGAGCTACCTGGTGAAGGGGATAACCATGGGTGTTCCTCAACTCTCTTCATTTGGGAATGAAAACTATCTTTCAAAAAGCCAATATATTGCCATAAAATGAAGTCATGCCTTAGAGATAGAAAACTTGGCCTGACTAGGCGGTTGGCGCAGATGATGAGCTATGGACTGGGATGCGCGGACGACCCTGAGGTCGCCAGCTTGAGCGTGGGATTCATCTGGCTTGAGCAAAATTAGAAAAAAAGATGCCTCACCAGCCTTAGACCCAAAGTCGCTCGGCTTATAAGCAACGGGATTGCTCGTGTTCTGCTTGAAGGCCCCACAGTCAGGGCACATCTGAGAGGGCAATCATGAACTTAGGGTCTCACAGAGAAGAACTGATGATTGTTGCTTCTCATCTATCTCCGTTCCCTGTCTGTCCTGTCCCTATCTATCCCTCTCTCTGACTCTCTCTCTCTGTCCCTGGTAAAAAAGAAAAAAAAAGCTACTTAACATCAGCGGGTTAAGTGGATCACCTGTGAAGGAGATGTCAGGCCCCTTCTTCCCTGAGAAAAGAAGAACAAGAAGAATGCAAGGGAAGGGAGCCTGCAGGGGTAACTGACCGTCAGCCAGTTCTAGATTAACTACTTCCCTGACAGTTCTCTGAAAGGGTGCCTGGGCCACTTGCTACACAAAGCAACGCAAGAGAGAACTATCTGAAAACCTCTTCCCTTTTTTTCTCAAAGAGCTTTTTAAGAAACAATGTTTACATGCCTTAATTGAAAATTTTCCAACACTTATCCTCTGAACTCTACCTAAACTCACTCTCCCATCTGGAGTCATGAGAGTGACTCATACCTCTAGACAAAGGGATCACGGGCCCCTTGCATGAAAAACCTGTATTCTGTAAAGGTATATAAGATGAGAAATCTAACTTCAGAGAGTACATGTTTGGTTGCCTCCTTTGGGGTAATGCTGCTCCGCCAGCTAAATAAACCTACTTCCTTCATCAAGTTGTTCTGGACTTTTTTGTCCTCCTTGATTCCTACCATACAACCATTGACATATGCACTGTACCCAACCCTGTTCCTCCTGACTGCCATCAACGTCTTGTTCTCAAGATGCACACGACTAGCAACAGAGGACACACACTGAGGACACATTTAAAAGGGACCACACTGCAGTATAAAGCATGTGACAATAAATTTCAAAAGTTTGAAATTCCATAACCTGTGTTCCTTTTCTCATGACAGTTAACCTTGAAATCATTAGTAATCGATAAGCCAGGAAGTCCTTATACTTACACTTCTAAAATACAATTTTAAATAACCTGTAATATACATTGCGATGGGAATTCCAAAATAATTTTTTTTGCATTTTTCCGAAGCTGGAAATGGGGAGGCAGTCAGACAGACTCCCGCATGCGCCGGACTGGGATCCACCCGGCATGCCCACCAGGGGGCAATGCTCTGCCCCTCTGGGGTGTCGCTCTATTACATCCAGAGCCATCCTAGCTCCTGAGGCAGAGGCCACAGAGCCATCCTCAGCGCGGGGGCCCATCTTTGCTCCAATGGAGCCTCGGCTGCGGGAGGGGAAGAGAGAGAGCAGAGAAAAAGGAGAGGGGAGGGGTGGAGAAGCAGATGGGCGCTTCTCCTGTGTGCCCTGGCTGGGAATCAAACCCACGGACTCCTGCACGCCAGGCCGACACTCTACCACTGAGCCAACCGGCCAGGGCAGAATTCAAAATAATTCATTCAACTGAAAGATAATAATAATTTTTAAAAACCTATGGTACCCTTACCAGATGGCTCAGTGCATGAAGTGTCCTCCCTGTGTTCCAAGGTTCTGGGTTTTGTCACAGGTCTTAGCACCTGAAAGAAGTGACCAATGAGTAAACAACTAAATGGAACAATTGAGTTCAAGCTGGTGACCTCGGGGTCTCGAACCTGAGTCTTCCACATCCCAGTCCAACGCTCTATCTACTGCGCCACCGCCTGGTCAGGCCTAAATGGAACAATTGAAAAAATTATGTCATGCCTCTCTCTCTCTCTCTCTCTCACCAATGTAAAAAATGCAAAAATCCAATGGAAAAAGCTGTGATAGACCTGCAACATGCCTAGTGCATTTCTCTCAACAGAAAGGCAGAACAAAAAGAAAGAAAAACAAAGTAAAAAAACAAGATATATCTTCGGACCATGTTTCTATTTTTCACCTAGACAAGGCTACTTTTTTTTTTTTTTTTTTTTTTTTACATCAACAATCTAATTCTGCACCTCAAAGTGTTTCCTGCCCATCCATTTCTGACTCCCATGATGCCGCTCCTGCAATGGAACCATTTCCCTCTCACATCCCAAAAGCACATGACCAGCACTGCGGTGGAGAAACTCCTCCCAAACCTGAACCAGAGGGCTGAGGGGATGATGGACATCTCAGAGCACAATGGTTTCCTCTAATGCGGTGTTTCCCAACGTGGGGCCCACGCCCCACAGGGGGCAATTTGATAGTTAAGGGGGGCAATTTGAAATGGACTTGACACGACTTTAACTCTTTGGCCCCGGGGTCATTTAAATGCAATGCTAGATATCGGTGCCAAATTTAACAAAAATGCAATTCTTAAATAATTGCCAGTAAATTAATTATTAAGTATAATTTCATTTGACGAGACCAAAATATCAATGGGTGATTGGCTTCGTCAAGTAAACTTCGTCCTGGGTTCACCGCAGAGTGTTGCCGTCTGCCGCGGGGAACCACGGACATTTTAAAAACTCGCCTAAACAACGCAGTTATTCTCACTAATTGGCCCATTGCAACTTCTGTAGTGTTTCACATCATTCAGTTGGTGTTAATTTGAAATAAGTGTCCAGTCAAAATTGTTGTAAAAGCTCGTTGATTTAATAAATATACATTATATATTGTATAGATATAATTGGTAAGTATTTGATTTTATTTTTATCAATATTAAACTCTTTATTAAGTACTTCTTGCATTGGGGCTAGAAAGCACTAATATTTTTATAAATATTATTGGGGCTATTATAGTGCATGCACGACAATTTTAATTTTAGAAGCATAACTTTCCAGAAATTTTTGTCAAGTGGAAAAAATATAGATACCTTTTTGATTTGCGGTGGTAGTGTAGTAAATGTGTTATATACATTTAAATAAATATGAATTTTTAGTATACGTTTACTCTATGTCACATTGAATATATTTTGACACATATTTTAATATTAGTTTTTAATCTAATCTTATTTTTATTTCTTATAGCCCATAGTAAAATGAGTGGTGCAAGCAAGAAAAAAACTCGTCAATATTCAAAGGAATATTTAAAATTTGGGTTCATACCCGCTGTTCACGATGAGCGGATTCCTTTTTGTCTTTTATGCCAGCAATGCTTGACCAACGAATCAATGAAACGAGGTCGTCTTGAGACGCATTTGAAGGCGAAACATAGTGCTCATATTAATTCAGATTTGAGTTACTTTAAAACTTTAAAGAAAAATTTTGAAAAAAGAACAACATTAAAGTCTCTATTTACTGCTCATACTTCCACTAATAATTGTGTTCTTGAGACTAGTTATCAAATTTCTTCATTCATCGCTAAAACTGGGGAAAATCACACTATAGGAGAGAATTTAATAAAACCGTCAATATCAGCATTTCTTTTTTTTATATAATTTTATTTTTTTAATGGGGTGACATCAATAAATCAGGATACATATATTCAAAGATAACAAGTCCAGGTTATCTTGTCGTTCAATTATGTTGCATACCCACCACCCAAAGTCAGATTGTCCTCTGTCACCTTCTATCTTGTTTTCTTTGTGCCCCCTCCCCACCCCCTTTCCCTCTCCCATTCCCCCCTCCCCCCTGTAACCACCACACTCTTATCAATGTCTCTTAGTTTCACTATTATGTCCCACCTACGTATGGAATAATACAGTTCCTGGTTTTTTCTGATTTACTTATTTCGCTTTGTATCATGTTATCAAGATCCCACCATTTTGCTGTAAATGTTCCGATATCATTTCTTATGGCTGAGTAGTATTCCATAGTGTATATGTGCCACATCTTCTTTATCCAGTCATCTATTGATGGACTTTTTGGTTGTTTCCATGTCCTGGCACTGTGAACAATGCATATCAGCATTTCTTAAAACGGTTCTTTGAAAAAGATGACAAAGATGTAAAGCTATGCCACTCAGTGACAATACTGTTAGCAGAAGAATAGACAAAATGAGTGAGGATATTGAAAAACAACTTATTGAAAAGCTGAAAACAAGAAAATTCTCCTTGCAAATGGATGAATCAACTTTGAGAGACAGTGAGGCAGTATTGATAACTTACATAAGATATATTGATAAAGGACATTTTGCTGAAGAAATGTTGTTCTGTAAAAGATTAGAAAGCACCACTACCTCCAAAGATATATATATAATAAGCTAAAAAACTACTTAGATGTCAATGATATACCAATAAAAAATATAACATCTTGTGCTGCAGATGGTGCTCCCAATATGATGGGCAAGAAAAATGGCTGCTTAAAATTGATGAAAGATGCGAATCCAGAAATGATTCTTGTGCATTGTGTTATTCATAGGGAAAACTTGGTAGCTAAAAAACATCTCGCCTGTTCTGAATGAAGTATTACATACAGTAATAAAGTGTGTTAATGCTATTAAAGCTAGTGCCAAATGTGAGCGTCTTTTCAAGCTATTTTGTGAAGAACAAAATGAAGACCATGTGAGACTTTTACTTCATACTGAAGTAAGATGGCTATCTAAAGGAAACTGTTTGAAAAGATTTATGGAACTGTTTGATACTCTTAGTGATTTTTTAAGCAACAAACCTGAAATGAAGTATCTGTTAACAATAGATGTTAAAGCATCTGTGAGTTATTTAGCCGATATCTTTGAAAAACTAAATATATTAAATAAGCAACTTCAAGGAACAAATAAAACTCTTGTCGATGCAAAAGCAAAGGTATTTAGTTTCATTACCAATATTGAGTTATGTCAGAAACATATTAACAACAAAAACTAAACAGTTTCATTGGCTCCAAAAATGTGAAGTAACTGATACCGCTTTACTTGTTATTGTCAATCATTTGAATATTCTATCGGCTGATTTAAAAGAAAGATTTTCTGATTTAAAACAAATTGATTTCCCAACATGGATGATGCAGCCAATGTTAGTGGATTTGTCTGGTATATCAAATATGCAGTATCAAGAAGAACTCGCAGAATTGCAAAATGATGAGTCAGTTAAAGCTTTATTTAATATCAAAGGAGCGATGGCATGGCTTTGTGAGGAAACAGAAATCAAATACCCAAATTCAACCAAATGTGCAAGAAAACTATTGCTACCATTTCCATCTTCATTTTTAGCTGAATGTGGATTTAGTGCTGTAAATGATTTACTGGTAAAAAAAAATCGGCTGGGCCTGACCAGGTGGTGGTACAGTGGATCGAGTGTTGGCCTGGGATTCTGAGGACCCAGGTTCGAAACCTAGACGTCACCTGCTTGACCTCGGGCTCATCTGGCTCAAGTGCGGGCTTGAGCATGGGATCATAGACATGGACCCATGGTCTCTGGCTTGAGCCCAAGGTTGCTGGCTTGAAGCCCAAGGTCACTGGCTTGAGTTCAAGGTCACTGGCTTGAGCAAGGGGTCATTCGCTCAGCTGTAGCCCCCCGGTCAAGGCACATATGAGAAAGCAATCAATGAACAACTAAGATGCTGCAACAAAGAATTGACGCTTCTCATCTCTTTCCCTTCCAGTCTGTCTGTCCCTTTCACTAAAAAAAAAAAAAAAAAAAAAAAAAAAAAAAATCGGCTGGATATAACACAATGTGGAGACTTGAGACTAAAGCTAACCAAATTGGAACCTAATATAAAATCTCTGTGCAGCAAGCATCAAGTGCAAGGATCACACTAAATTAAAATAATAAATTAATATAGAAAAATCTGTATTAAAATTATTTGGAATTTAAATTCTGTTTTTCATTATATGTTTTGAAATTTTACTTACTGTGTTTTGTTAACAATTTCATAGTGATTTCTTCCTAGAACCTATCATTTATGTTTATTAAGTGAACAAATCAATTTCTTAATGTTAAAAATTGATAGATACGTGAATTCCAAACTGCCCTGTTGCTGTTCCGCTTATCTGTCAGACCTCACCCTTACTGGACTATCGCCCCTGAGACAAAGGAGTTCCAAAAAGTTGACAACCCACCCCAAGGAGGGGCTCCGGACATACCAGGACTTTTGGTTCAACACCCACATGCTCGAAGCCCCCCAAGGAGGAGCATTCCAGACATACCAGGACTTTTGCCTCAGTATCCCCTCAGGCTCTCCCAAGCACTACATAACTCGCTCCTAGTCTGTAACTGGTGCTCTTCTCCCCCAGGAGGAGTGCCCGGCAGGGTTCCTTTCTTCCTTTCAATAAAGCCTGTTACTCTGGTCTTTCGGACTCCCATGGATTCCAACAAAAATTATGTATGTTACATAGGGGGGACATAAAAATTTTAGAAAGGTTAAGGTGGGGCATGGCACAAAAAGGTTGGGAAACACTGCTCTAATGTGCCATCAAGCCTATGAATACTGGAGCCTTCTATCAGATTATACTAAATGGAACCTTAAGGCTTCTCCCTGGAGCAGGCATTCAGAGTTTTATAAAATACAGTGTCCAACTCACTTTCTCTACCAATATTTACCTTCCTGCCAACACGAACACAAGAAGCATTACTGGTCAGGCACCAGAAGCCAGAAAATGTATTGTTCACCAGAATCAAGGGGTAGAATGTTACAGTAATAAAATGTTACAGTACTTAAATATATATAGAATTATAGAAACTATAGAAGATATCTAGAAATGTTAGTATATACTATTAAAAGCAACTAAGGTAAGTGAATAAGGCTACACACTCTGGGTGGGAGCTAATCTAGTGTATAGGGATATGATAAGCAAGACCATGTGTCGGGAGCCGACCCACAACTGCTGGCTGACAAGGTCACAGCAGGAGAAGACCCACAACTGCTGGCTGACAAGGTCACAGCAGAAGAAGACCAATGGCTGCGGGGTGACAAAGTCACTGCAGTGAAGACCAATGGCTGTGGGGTGACAAAGTCATCACAAAGGATAGGCACAACAATACTCCCCCCTTTGACTTTTTGAATTAATCTGGCCTTATATCCCCCCTTTTCTGGGTGTGTGCTATTATTTGTGGCACAGGGATAATAGTACCGTGCTTTCCCTGTAGATTCGTAGTGATTTCTTTGGAAATGAAACAGAGGGTGTGAGTTCCACAGAAAAGCCTGTAAGCCCCTTGAACTGGGCTCATAGACATAAGAGGCTGGCTATGATATCCCTCGTAAAGGGTTAAGTTTGTAGGAGAATTCCTTCTTAATCATGTTAAAAAGAATAAATTGTGACTTAGGAGGCAGTGGCTGTGCACAGAGCACCCTTCGGCCTTCACTTAACATTTTTTCCTCCCTAGCCTTTTCATGTGATAAGTAGAGAAACATTCCTTTCTTCCTGCTTATTTGATCTGCAAATAGTGGTATATTCTGAGAAGAATAGAGTCAGAACTTAACTAGTGTTTAAATAAAATGTAGAAAGTAATAACAGTTAATGTCTTGTGTTGCTGCTGGGCTATCTTGCAAGTGCACTCTGAATATCTTTGGGTGAAAGCTATCCTTAATGTTATGTTAATTTCTTTAGAGGCAAGCCTTTCAGAATCTTGTAGGACACTGCATAAACTCAAGGCCATTTACCTGAGCAAGCGGTGGTCCATTGTTTGTCGTCTGCTAAATCTCTCTCTGCCCCTTAACTCACAACAGACTAATACTTTAAAAGCTTTTACTGATGTTGTTATTCAAGTTATTTTGAATGATTTGCTACCTGATTTGTGACTCATAGATGTAAATTAACTGTTATCTGGAAACATGCAAACATAGTGAAACAAAAGCAATAATTAACACCATGTGATTGTAACTCGGTGTGTGTATAAAAAGGGAGCTATACTAGCATTGAGCAGAGATGCCTGGCAGTAAATGCTAACCGGAGAATAAAGAGAAAGAAAAGAATTCGGCTCTCTCACTCCATTTTCGCCGACGCTGTCTCCTCCTGTGGGACCCCTGGGTCCCCCCCCCCCGGGGCTGGACCCCGGCAACCATGCCCTTAGCTCAGGGACCAGTTAGCGTGTGTGTGAAATTATATATAGATAAAAAGAGCTCTCTGCAAGGAACTCCCTAAAAGAGGCTTGATGTGACAATTATGTAGAGTCACATAAAAAAGAGCTCCCCGCAAGGAAATCCCCAAAACTGGATTGATGTGATAATCCTGGAGATTAACACCTGTTAGAACAGTGATAGTCAACCTGGTCCCTACCGCCCACTAGTGGGCATTCCAGCTTTCATGGTGGGTGGTAGCAGAGCAACCAAAGTATAAATAAAAAGATAAATTTAACTATAGTAAGTTGTTTTTTATAGATACGTGAATTCCAAAATGCCCTCTTGATGTTCCGCTTATCTGTCAGACCTCACCCTTACTGGACTATCACCCCTAAGACAGAGGAATTCCAAGAAGCTGGTCAACCTGTCCCAAGAAGGAGCACTCCAGAAAGCTGAAATCCTCAAACCATAAAAGGGAACATACCAGGACTTTTGCCTCAGTATCCCCTCAGGCTCTCCCAAACACTATATAACTCGCCCCTAGTCTGTAACCGGTGCTGTTCTCCCCAGAAGAAGTGCCCAGCAGGGTTCCTTTCTTCCTTTCAATAAAGCCTGTTACTCTGGTCTTCTCAGACTCCTATGGATTCCAACAGTTTTATAAAGATTTATTCTGCCAAACTTAGCAAAAATCCGACATAAAGTATTTGGTAAGTAATTATTATTATATGCTTTCACTTGCTAAAACTCTGCTTTATAAATTTTATAAAGTAAAGTTACTTCCCCACTTTATAAATCACCATTACTGTGGAACCGGTGGGCGATTAGAAAATTTTACTACTAACAGAGATACAAAAATGGGTGGTAGGTATAAAAAGGTTGACTACCCCTGTGTTAGAAGGTATATGACAGAAAGGGTACTAAAGTCCAGGGGTCCCCAGCTACAGTTATTCACCCAGACTCCAACATTAAAGATGGACTGTCTCCAAGCTGGCCACTTTAACAAAGGACAGCCAAGAGGCCCCATTAAGCTGTATCCAGGCATGCCATAGGACCTGTGAGTAATACACTGCTTATAATTCTTGCAACTCACTTGTGTACTAGTCATGTCTTTCCTCCGGTTGGCAATTGGCCTCAGTACCTATAAGTAGAATCCTCATAGCCTCCTCAAGAGTAGTCTCAAAGAGGCAGCCAACCCTGCTGCTAAGCAGGAGTGTCCCACTGCACAGGGAAGTTGAATCAGGGACACCTGATTGACATAGAGCTAGGGCTCTACTGGGACAGGGAAGCACTTCTCTAGGAAGCCAGCCTCTCTCTGAGGAGGGTGTGGACAAAAAAGGGGCTACATGCTGAATGTGACAAGCTCTGAGGAGGCTTGCATGGTGGCCTTACAAACTCAGAGACCTCAATAACCACACAAGATGATCTAAAATGAAAACTTTCTAACTAAAAGCAGTTCATGGTAAGTAGTCATGTCCTAGGGAGGTATTTTTCTCTAACGAATGTCAAAAGTTTACTTTAATTGAGCCTGTCTGCTGTCTTTTGTACCTGATAATGGCACAGAGAAAACTCAGGTCCAAGGGGGCTTCTCGGGTGAAAAAGTATTCAGGAAAGAGACAGGGTGCAGTGTTCAAGCAAAGCAAGCAGTTTATTTAGCAAAGCTGAGCACTTGGCACAAGACACAAGTGGGCAACTCACCTAGTCTGAGCACCACTACCTGTTGGGGTCTTACAGACCATATACTTTTTAACTGTAACTTCCAAGGTTCACTTTCCCTAATACTCTGACCAAAGCCATTTATACATCTGGTGATTTTGTCCTGGCAGACTGCATGACCGCTGACCCCCTCCTTCAGTGGATGAGATAAAACCCCCTTTGTTCCCCTTCCCTTTTTCCTACCCTGGTGCCTGTCTATCCTATCTAACAATAGCACGCCTTTGAAACGTAAGGGTAATTTTTTCCTGCAGTCCTAAAAGCAAGCTGTATCACCAGAGCAGAAGCCAACCACTCCCTTGTTGTTATTATCACAGTAGTTGTTACGTATCCTATTCCCACCCAGGTAAAAGAAATTTCAGTATATACATTTTTACTTTTATCCAGTCCCACAGATTACCCTACTTTGCGTTCTCAGCCTCCCTAATCTATTATCAATCCATTTCATGTAACCCCCTTGTCTTCTGCTTTGCTTCTGATGTACAAAATACGGGGCAAAATGCCTTTTTCCAGATCATTTTTCAATCCGCTGTGGCTTTGATTACCAGCAATTGGCGACAGTTTGGCTAAAATAAACTTATAAAATTTCTACAGGTCTGGACGTTGCTTAACTTGACAAGGGAGACCTGCGGGGGGGCGGGGGCTCCCTCCCCTCAGTAGACATCTCCAGGGAGGGGGCGCCCCTCCATGGAAGGAGAGCCACTCTACAGAGGGAGGGCCCCCTCACTCGGAAGGTCACCAAATCCAAGGAGGGAGACCCTCTCCGGGGAGTTATCCCCTCTCCGGGGAGGAAGCTCCTGTCTAAGGCGAGGCTGGAGCTCCTTTCTTGGGACTGACCCAGCCACAGGGAGCTGTCCTGCTCTTGCCTTCCCCGCCCGCGCCGTCACCACCCGGGGTCATACACCCTGCCCCGCGCGGTCCCGCCCCGCCCCCTCCCTATCTCCACTCCATCGCTCGCTGTCCTCGCCCCGCTGTCCCCGCCCCGCGCTGTCCCGCCCCTCGCCGTCACCCCCCCACCCCCGCGTTGCCCCGCCCTCACTGCGCCCCTCGCCCCTCGCCGAGCCCGCCCACGCCACCCGACTCAACCCGCCGCGTCCCCGCCCCTCACAGCCCATCACACGGCCCAGCGCCTTCCCAGCCCGGCCCCTCGCAGGACCGGTCACGTCCCCACGTTGTCCACCCCTTCCCAAGCCGTCCCTAAAATATAAGCGTGTAAAGGCAAAGTGAGAGATGGGAAAAGACAGGTTGGTGGTGCAAAAGTAGGTTGACAGTTTTTTGGGCACATACACTCAGCTTTTAATTTCAAATTGTACACCAGATTACAGCAGAGGAAAAAACTTTCTGGTGAGTTTTACCTGTTATTCTCAAGATGTCCATGAAATGGCAGCAAAAGCATAGTTGTGGGGTTTTTTTTCCTAGACAGGTCAACTGTGATGTTGATCCAAATATGTGCAAAACAGAGCAGCAAAAGCCCAGGCTGGACGGCTCGGCTGGTTGGAGCATCGTGATGAGATGCAGAGGTGGCTGGTTCAGTCCTAGGCTGGGGCACATACAGGGACAGATTGATGCTCTGTCTCCCTCTCTCCCCTTTCCCCTCTCTGGATTCAATTAAAAAGAAAAAAAAAATTAAGCAACAGCACTGCCCACTGCATTAAATGATCCAGACCTGGTAATAATTCCTATTTTATGACCTCACAAGCCTCACCTTACCTATCGCTCCCGTTTGCCAAATGAGACAGGGACAACTGTTATCTCCATTTCACAGGTATTTTAAAGACTGATTCTAATACAGTTCAAATTCCAGAACTGATGGTCCAAGATGGGCTAGAAGAGTGCACACTCATAGTATCCTGGACAAATTGAACAATCTAATTACTCCTTGCAGTCTTGTGTTGAATATTGTACTTTTTAAAAAATTTTTATGTTTTTAAGAAAACCTGCACATAACCTGGTGGTCCAGCTTGCCATGTTCTCACCTAAGGTGGTGTTTGAGGTGGAACTTGGGCAGGAAATGAGATAGGATAGTGGAGAGGGAGGAAGTGGCCTGGCCCTTCCCAGGTGCTCAACCAACAACAGATCCCTTTAAGAGTGCCCTCCCCATTTCTACCCCCTCCCTGTCTTTACAATCTGTTCTTCAGTCCAGAGCATTGGTCTGCTTCTACCCACGTGTCCTTCCTCTGAGGCCTCACCTGACAGGAGCTTCCCACAGGCTCAGAATGAACTAGAGCTGACTTCTGGCTCCACCACCTGCAAGCTGTGTGATTTCAGGCAAATAAATGAAAACTCAGTCTCCTCATCTGTCAATTGGGGAGAACCGCTCCCTCTCAGGTGGCTGTGAGGGTTCAGGAAAGTGGTGCGTGTTAGCTCCTGCCAACCGTGTGACCAGCAATCTCTCTCACTCTGTCCTATTTAGACCCATGCTTCATATGACATTCTTATCCATCCCCAACTGTCTGCAGCCACCACCACATGGCATGTGAGACCTTGGAGCTCAGGATGGCCCTCCTGCACTCTGTCCTTGCTGTTCCCAGCTGACATCCAGGCCAATAATAAACTGATGTGACTGAGCAACCAGAAGCCCAGGCTTGCCCGGGGACACCCTCCCAGTCCTTGCACTCTCACAACCTCTTCATTTCTTGGAGACCACAGTCCAAGAAGAGACACTGAGGGGCCACCTGAAAAGGGGAGGCATCCAGAGGAAAAGGGCAGAAGGACTCAGTGCCCATAACCAACCCCCACCATTATTATGACTTGCTCTTGGCCTTCTCCAGAAGCAGAGCAGCTATGGCACAGAGGGGCCAGACCCACAGGCCGCTGGGTTGTTTTCCCTAAACTCCTTCCTGGCATCAAGTTTGAGATCCTCAAGCTTTATCAATAGCTCATATGGCCTTACTGTGGTCCTTGTAAAGATGGGACTCTCCAACCTATACATTTTTTTAAATTAATTAATTTTTTTTGTTTTGTTTTGTTTCCGAAGTTGAAAACGGGGAGGCAGTCAGACTGACTCCCGCATGCGCCCGACCGGGATCCACCCAGCATGCCCACCAGGGAGCGATGCTCTGCCCATCTTGGGGCATCGCTCTGCCTCAATCAGAGCCATTCTAGCGCCTGAGGCAGAGGCCACAGAGCCATCCTCAGCACCTGGGCAAACTTTTGCTCCAGTGGAGCCTTGGCTGTGGGAGGGGAAGAGAGAGACAGAGAGGAAGGAGAGGGGGAGGGGTGGAGAAGCAGATGGGCGCTTCTCCTGTCTTCCCTGGCCAGGAATTGAACCCGGGACTCCTGCACTTCAGGCCACACTCTACCACTGAGCCAACCGTCCAGGGCTAAAATTAATTATTTTTAATAGTTTTTATTTATTAACTTTAGAGAGAGAAGACAGAGAAAGGTGGGGAGAAGCAGGAAGCAGTGACTGATAGTTGCTTCTCCTATGTGCCTTGGCCAGCAAAGCTTGGGGTTTCTAACCAGTAACCTCAGCATTGCCAGCTCAATGCTTTCTCTACTGCACCACCACAGGTCAGGCTATTTATTGATTTTAGAGAGCAAGAGGAATGGGAATGGGGGGAGACAGACAAGAGGGCGAGAGATAGAAATAATGTTATATTATTCCACTTATTTAATCATTCAATGGTAGCTTCTGACACATGTCCTGACCAGGGATCAAACCCACAACCTTGACATATTGGGAGGACACTTTAACCTACTGAGATACCCAGCCAGGGCTCCACTCTATTCATTTTGTAAGCTAGCTCTCAATATGCCAATGTGGGTTATCTGTGTCCATAGCTAAGAACTGGGACACCTTCCAGTGCATGATGACCTGGGCCTCCTTCACTCACTCCTGCCTGACTGGAACACAGGGGACAATGAACTTCTGAGGACACAGTGGATTCCTGAAATGGGTCATCAAGCCTAGAAATACTTGAGCTTTCATGCAGATTAAGCTTTAGCTAAATGAAATGCTGAAATTTCTTCCTAAAACGTGCTTTCTTAGATTTATATAATATAATGTGCAATTTCCTTACCTCTCTTTCTTCACCAATAGCCAGCTACCTGTCTTTGTAAACACAACAACCATTACTTGACAGACACTGGACAGAGGCCACAGATGACTCGGGACCCCAGACATAGACCCTATGTTACTTCACCTAAACCACAGACTCCAAACCTACAGTAGGACCCTGGGCCCCAGGCCCCAGGCCCCAAACCAAACACTGTTCTCCAGACCCAAGTCAGACCCTGGAACCCAAATGCCAGACACCAGAGACTGACACAAGAACTTGGACACCAGATGCCCCACATTACATCTTATGACTAGAGCTATGTGTGGGCCCCACCCTGGAAACCAGAACATGGAGACACACACAGAGGGAACCCAGATTCCACACAGCTGAATACAGATTCAACCACAAACCCCTGAGACTGAATCCACATCTGCGACAGAGATCCCACAGCCAAACTCCATCATGGAGCCGGACAATGGACTCAAGTTTCCACAAGACAGATGCAGGAGCTGAACCAGATCCTTACAATGTAAACACAGCCGGGACTCAATACAGAAAACTCATGACTCTGAGTCCAAGCACCTAGTTTCTCATATGTGTTTTCATGCCAGTGCAAATGAGGGAGCATTACAGAATTCCCCCAAACCCTACAAAAAATGAAGCCAAACAGCTGACAGTGAACAAAATAATGGTAATTCTACCTGGCAGATGTCCACGTCTCAGCTGCAGCACTTTCCTGAAGTTAGTTTCTCATCCTTTATCTTCACGTGTTCAGCTCATTGACAGTATGAGGGATAAAAAAGAGACAAACACATTTTCCTCGTACCTTGTAAGTTCCAACAGCATTGGTAATAATCAAATAAACTTAATCAGATGAACAAGAGATACTCAACATATAATACATGCTCAAGGTGAATTCATATTCATACAAGACAGTGAGGTAACAGGGGGCCCTCTCACAGGAAGAAGGCTCTGCCTTGTGAAATTTAGGGGTTTTGCTCATAAGCTCTGGGTCCACTTATTGTGGAAGGGGTCTCACTTGACACAGAGAGTCCTGTTACATTATTTCTGTTCCCCGTGAGCATAGGAAACAGACCAACCAGAGAGAATGGGGGGTCCTGTCACATCAGCTCTGGAACCTGTGAGTGTGAGGAGAGGTCCCTCCCTGAGAGAGTAAGGAGGGCATCACATCATTTTTGATCCACGTGAGTGCAAGGAAAGGTCTTTTCCTGAGAGCTTAGGGCATCACTGTCACATCTGCTCTGCGTCATTTGACAGCGTGGAAGGATCACAACTGAAAGAGTAGAGGGTCTGGGTTCGATCACATCGGCTCTGGTCCCTGTGATGTAAGAAGGGGGTGTTACCGCAGAAATGTTGGTACAGCAGTGTTGGGTTTTCTGACTGGCGAGGGGCCTCACCTAGGAGGGGTCACGTAAGCTTTGGATTTTGTCTCCGTGGAGCCCCACCTGAGAGAGCTGTGAGCTCTTTAGTTCCTACCATTATGGAGACATAGACATCTGGAGCTGAGGGTGAGGGGAAGCGCCTTGGACATTCACTGTGCCCCTGCAATGTAACAACAGCGGATGCTCAGTAAAGGTGCTGTTCCCACAGTGCACACTAGGGGGCAGCAGAGAAGCGCGTTCCCTGTCGCCTGCACCCAAGTGTGCGGGGATCCACTCACACAGCATGGAGAGTCTGGTCAAATCGGCTCTGCCTCCTCTGGGTGTGGCCAGGGGTCTTCCTCCAGGGTGTATGAAGCCCTGACACATCAGATCTGACCCTGTGATTGGGGGCAGGGGTTCCATCCAAGACTAGGGGGTCCTGTCATGTCAGCTCTATGTCCTCCAACTCAGAACAACAGTAAATGCTTTCATAAATGGAACAACAAATCTCTCTCTCTCTCTCTCATCAATAAACGTTTTTTTTCTAGGCCCTGGCTAGTTGGCTCAGTGGTAAAGCGTCGGCCTGGCGTGCAGAAGTCCCGGGTTTGATTCCCGGCCAGGGCACACAGGAGAAGCACCCATCTGCTTCTCCACCCCTCCCCCTCTCCTTCCTCTCTGTCTCTCTCTTCCCCTCCCGCAGCCGAGGCTCCAGTGGAGCAAGGATGGCCCCGGCGCTGGGGATGGCTCCTCAGCCTCTGCCCCAGGCGCTAGAGTGGCTCTGGTTGCAACAGAGCGTCATCCCCTAGTGGGCGTGCCGGGTGGATCCCGGTCGGGCGCATGCAGGAGTCTGACTGTCTCTCCCCGTTTCCGGCTTCAAAAATGCAGAAACAAAACAAAACAAAACATTTTTTTCTTTTTCTTTTTCTTTTTTTATTTACAGAGAGAGAGCCAGAGAGAGGGATAGATAGGGACAGACAGACAGGTACGGTGAGAGATGAGAAGCATCAATCATTAGTTTTTCATTGTGACACGTTAGTTGTTCATTGAATGCTTTCTTATATATGCCTTGACCATGGCCCTCAGCAGACTGAGTAACCCCTTGCTCAAGCCAGCAACCTTGGATCCAAGCTGGTGAGCTCTGCTCAAACCAGATGAGCCCGCACTCAAGCTGGCAACCTCGGGGTCTCGAACCTGGATCCTCTGCATCCCAGTCTGACGTTCTATCCACTGCCCCACCGCCCAGTCAGGCAATATACATTTTTCTTTAAAGCTGAAGGCCTGGCAATTAGAATTGGCAGCGACTGATGCTGCTGGACCCTGCTGTCTCTTCCTCTCTGCGGGGGAAACGGAAGTCCAGACACATCACCGGGCAGCTCCACAGTCATGGCTTCCATGCCATTCCCCTTCCTCCGGCGCTCGCTCTCTCTCTCTCTCTCTCTCTCTCTCTCCATGACCTCGTCGTACCCAGGCTCTCCGTTCTGAAAGCCTCAATCCTCTCTTCCTGCACCTTACTCTACCATAGGCACGCACCCCTCCTCTCCCTTACCCACCTCTTCATAGCGCCCCTCACAGCAGCCCCATCCTCCTTCCAAACACAGGTCACAGCCCCTTCCCTTCTCACCCCAGGTTTCTCCAGCCCCGAAGTGATGCGGTTGGGCCCGCTTCCACCTCCACCTACACTACACCCCTGACCTGGCCCAGCCTAGCCCTTCTCTCACCTCCCACCAGAGCTGCGCTCCTTCCCCCACTGTCTCACCCCTCCCCTCCCCCACCTGGCAGCGTCCTAGTCACTTGTTTCTCTGGAGGTTACTTGTCTGGACATCACCACCCTCTCCCATCAACGTCCCTCCCCTAGAACCTTGGTAGCCTGTGCCCTGTCTGTCCTGACACCCCGAACGACTTCTGCCACCACATCAGCCCATGTGAGATACGTTCACACTGGGCATCGTGGGTCCTGACACCACTGGGAGGGAAGAGTGAGGGAGAGAAGTGCAAAGGCTGGGAGAGGCTGTGATCTGAGAAGTCTTCTGGAACCTGGCCAGCTGGGGACGCCTTCAGGACCAGTGAGCCCTGACCTGAGCTGAGCAGCTGGGGCAGGGCTGCCTAGCAGCGGCATGGGCAGACTCATGCTGGCTAAAGTGCACCCCTCACCCCAGAAACCCCACTACCTCTCACAGACTGCTGATAAGCCACATCCAGGTCTCTCCTTACCCTTGACCTCAGGATGCCCTCTGCCTGGCACAGACCTGCTGGAGCCAGGAAGAAAGAAGTGGATCCAGGTCTCTCCTCACCTGTTTCCAGAGGCTCCAGCTGCCCATGAGATGCTGGGCTGGAGTCTGGAGAAACAATTCTCCTCCAGGCCTCTCCTGGCCCTTTCCTACAGAAACCTCTCCTGCCCATCATTCTGGCTAAAGCAGGGGTGGAAATTCAGCCCCAGATGGCCCCTGTCACCACACAAGCTACTGCAGCTGGGATGCGGAATTCTGCTCACGGTCTTTCCTGGCCAGTGAACTGAAGACTCACTGTGTCTTCACACCCTGGCCCGAGCAAGGAGGGAGAATTCAATGGCCAGTCTCTCCTTGCCCATTTCCCCATGACCCCCTCCAAGAGATGTATGCAGAGGAAATAAATATTCACTTCCTGTTCTCTCCTCTTCCTTTAGCTAAAACATCTGCTCTGCCCTCACACACTGACCTCAAGCCTCCATGAAAAACTTGTATCTTTCTCCAGACGTACCCTCT
The DNA here is from genome assembly GCF_036850765.1 of Saccopteryx bilineata. NCBI lineage: Eukaryota > Metazoa > Chordata > Mammalia > Chiroptera > Emballonuridae > Saccopteryx > Saccopteryx bilineata. The sequence goes on from NC_089498.1 coordinate 46,327, forward strand.
TCTCCTTGATGCTTGCTGGAAATCAGGATAGAAAGTCGGCCTCCAGGTGTAACCTCACCCCTTACCCCAGGACACGACATCAGACACGTGGGTCCAGGGAACAAACCTCAGGGTCTCTCTTCTATCACTTAGAAAAGTTCTCCTTTCTGGAGCTTGGAACATGCACTTAGGCTTTGGACTTGGTTAGGCTGCCTGGAGCCTGTGAGGTTGGACCTCGCCATGCTCAATAAACTGGGACCACAATACTGTGCTTTGCATCTATAGAAGGGACTCACAAAAAGTGGGCCCATGAGAATAGCTCATCTAATTTGGGACATGAGGCGTGTACCACAGAAGTAGTCTGGGTACCCTTTTTGGGTCCTCACAAGCTGCCTGTAGCTGTTCCCCACGCTCGTTCGCCTCGATCCCCTCTACTTACCTAATATCCCCTGGACCACATTGCTCATTTCACATTTAGATTCTGACATGTGAACAGAAATAGAGCCCTTATCTACTAAGAAGGACCGCACCCAAAGTGTACAAAACAGCTGGGAGAACACCTATTCTGCTACAGACTGGATTTCCTTGTCTTTCTCTCTTGTTTCACCCCATGCACTCACCAGGTCCACATGGAGGGGACTGGAGGACAATAACTACCTGCTCATAGCAGGCTACATGGAAAAACTGAGCTTCCTCAGAGCCCCTACACCTTTTCCTTGCTCCCTATCTCACCTGGCCATTGAGGAAGTTGATGGGGAGGTTCCACATTCAACCAAGCAGAAGAGATGGTCATTCCAGAGCTGACTCAGTCAACGTGTCCTGACTGTAGACCCCAGAATGTGAACAAATATTTCCCCCATAACAGTACACTGAGACATTAAAACAACATAGAAAGCACTGTGACCCAACGTATTCATTGATGGATGACATTACTCCTCAATCCTCAAAGGTTAACTCACTGCATTAATGGGGTGTGGTTTCTACATTCCCAGGCTGATCATTCAGGTTCCAGAATGATCTTTGAACATGTATTTCTCACCCAGGTCGGATGGTGGCCCCAGGGACAACCACAATGTATGCAGACACTTTGGATTGTCATGAACCTGGACTGAGGGCAGGTCATAACGGCAGGCAGTGAGTGCACAGAACGGAGGATGATAAGCACCCTCAACGCACAGGACAGTTCTAAAAAGCAAAATAAAACACAGAAGCTTGCACTTTTAGACACAGACATGCATTCCATTATGAAGGTACAATAATTAAAACAGTGTAGGTAATGACACATGAATAGACCAAATGACAAAACAGAAAAAAATACCCAGTAATACCTGCACATCCATATGAAAATTTTGTCTGAGATATGTTTTTAGTTGCATGAAAACAATATGCGCCTGACCTGTGGTGGCGCAGTGGATAAAGTGTCGACCTGGAAATGCTGAGGTCGCCGGTTCGAAACCCTGGGCTTGCCTGGTCAAGGCACATATGGGAGTTGATACTTCCAGCTCCTCCCCCTTCTCTCTCTCTCTCTCTCTCTCTCTCTCTCTCTCTCTCCCTCTCTCTCCTCTCTAAAAAATGAATAAATAAATAAATAAAAATTTAAAAAAAAAAAAAAAAGCTTCTTTCTCAAAAAAAAAAACAAAAAAAAAAAAAAAACAATATGCATTATATAATACTGTGAGAAAAGTAAATAGAAAAAAACATTGGAGCCTTATATCATACCGTCGACCAAACTCCATTTTTTATAGATTTTAATAACTACTCATTACTAATATAGGACACAGAGTCACCTAAAACATAAAGGTCAGAGATGGATTAAGGTCAGTTGAGGTCCCGGGTACGGAAGAAAATATTGGGCCCTTTGTCATTAAAAAAAAGTGTCAAGTTGGGGCTTTGCAGGGCCCTTCAGAAGTCAGGGCCCAGGGTGCATGCCCGGTGTGCCTGCCATTAAATCCGCCTCTGATAAAGGTACAAAGAGATTGAAAATGAAAGAATGGGAAAGGGCACACAGGTGGTGCAAAAAAGGTTTACGTTTTTTAGTATGTCAAACAGTTATTTGTGGGATTAGTATTTATGAACTATTGTGTTGTTTCCATATGAACAGACGTAAGCCTTTTGCACTTATCTGTATTATGTGCAAAATTATATAATAGCATACAGTACAATTGAGGCCAACATGCATTAATAGAAATGAACAGCACTTCATATCAGAGACTTTGATTTACTACGGACTTCCAAATTGGTCTGTGCTCAATAACATAAATTCTAATTATACAGAACAGAGCTACAAGGAAAAACGAGCAATTGTATAATCATAACAGATTTAATGCAACACCTCTCTCCATAGACTGAGCATATCTCTTTCAGAACCAATGGGTTCCGCCCCTGGCCTGTTGGCTCAGCAGTAGAGCATCGGCCTGGCATGCGGGAGACCCGGGTTCAATTCCCGGCCAGGGCACATAGGAGAAGCGCCCATTTGCTTCTCCACCCCCCCCTCCTTCCTCTCTGTCTCTCTCTTCCCCTCCCGCAGCCAAGGCTCCATTGGAGCAAAGATGGCCCGGGCGCTGGGGATGGCTCCTTGGCCTCTGCCCCAGGCGCTACAGTGGCTCTGGTAGCGGCAGAGTGATGCCCCGAAGGGGCAGAGCATCGCCCCCTGGTGGGCAGAGTGTCGCCCCTGGTGGGCATGCCGGGTGGATCCCGGTCGGGCGCATGCGGGAGTCTGTCTGACTGTCTCTCCCCGTTTCCAGCTTCAGAAAAATACCAAAAACAAAACAAAAACAAACAAACAAAAAAGAACCAATGGGTTCCTCCTGACCAGACAGTGGCGCAGTGGATATAGTGTCACACTGAGAAGCAGAGGACTTAGGTCCTAAATCCCAAGGTCACCAGTGTGAGCACGGGCTCACAAGTTTGAGCATGAGGGGTCATTGGCTTGAACATGGGATCATAAGCATGGCTCCCATGGTCGCTGGCTTAAGCAAAGGGTCACTCTCTCTGCTGGAGCTCCCCCCCACCCCCCATCAAGGCACATATGCGAAAGCAATTAACGAACAACTGAGGAGACTAAGGAGCCGCAATGAAGAATTGAGGCTTCTCATTTCTATCCCTATCTGTCCCTCTCTCTGTCACACACACACAAAAAGGAACCAATAGATTCCCACAAAGCAAATCACTAAGGATACACAGAAACTAGATGTAAAAGGCTAATTGGAATCAACTTTTGTAGACGATGCTCTCTACCAAATTTTTCCTGTGAACCTGAGCTGAGGTGTAATTCACAAGATGCACACGAGGTGGCAGCAGAGAAGCACATGTAACAGACCATATTGTATGTGCTATGAAGCAAGTTTCAACAAACTTCAGAGAACTGAAATGATATAAAGTATGTCTCTTGCTTTCACTACAGTTAACGTTGAAACCAGTAACAAACAGTAACTAGATATTCCTTATATTTACAAGTTATAAAAGTAATTTCTATATAGCATTGGATTCCACATTGATAGATACTGTACAACACCCAACTACTGTATTTTTCCAGGTGAACTGCACTGAGGTGTTATTCCCAAGGTGTACATGCAGTAGCAGCAGAGAAGCGCGCTTGCAACACATTTCCCAGAGACCATCCTATATGTTCTTTGAAGGAAATTTCAACGACCTTCAAACCTTTAAAATGATATAAAGCATGTTTCTTGTTGTCATTACACTTAATCTAGAAATCAGTAATAGAAACTACCTAGAAAACCCTTACATTTTTACGTTGAAATTCACTCCCCTAACTAAACCCCCTCAAAAATCACAATTCAAGTTACAAAATACTTTTAAATTAATGGAAATAAAAACTATATAAGAAAACCTATTTCAAAATGTAGCAATGAATCCATTTAAGGGGAAAATAACCTGAAAATGCCTTTCTGCCCATACTAAGAACCAGGATAGTAAATTAAATCCAGAGAAAGTAAAAGAAAGAAATGTTTACAGAGGATGTATACCATATTTCCCCATGTATAAGACTCATCCTATTTTGAAATTTTGGGGGTCTAAAAACTGGATGCATCTTATACCATGGTTGTAGTTTTTTTACTTGCATTTTCCACTTATTCGCGTTTGTTGTCTTTTTCTCAATTTTTGGGGCCCAAAATTAAAGTGTGTCTTATACATGGAGGCATCTTATACATGGGGAACTATGATACTTTACAACCTTACCAGTTTTTTCCTCTTTGGGTGAGACTTTGAAAAAAATAATTCATTCCTCCAATTTAAGATGCAACAACAGAAAAAAAAAAAGCCATTGTTACCTTTTAGATTTTTTTCTTCTGTAAATTTTAATTATTAATTTTAGAGAGAGGAAGGATGGGGAGACAGGCAGACAGATAGTCAGAAACATCAATCTGTTTCTGTATGTCCCCTGACCCAGGGTCAAACCTATGACATTAGTGTATGGATGTGAAGCTCTAACCTACTGAGCTCTCTGGTGATAGCAAGCCATTGTCTTTTTTTGGGGGGAAAAAGTACTAGAGGAAACTTGAGGTAATTAAAAAATAAAATAATAATCTAGTCTGCTGTGGTGACAACACCAAAAGCCTTTTCTTTGCTCTTGTCAGTCAGGGGCATAAACACTATTTCTAATTGTGTAGCACAAAGTGGCCCCTTTCCAATAATGTGCACTTGTCCTTGTGCCATGGCCGCAGTCCAGACTGAGAGACCCCCTAAGCTCTGGGCATCCAGAATTTACCTGAGCCTCAGTCATCACTTACAAGCTAGGTTCTTTTGGACACAGAACACCTCTCAGGGTCTTTGTTTTGTCACCTGTGCATTTTCTCAGTTTTATAGCTGAGAACACACGTTGCTGAAGGACCTAGGCTTAGGCCTGGCTCTCCCTCTCGTAAGGATGTGACTGCAGACCTCACCATATTCAGAAAAACAGGGACCAAAGGCATTGCACTACCAAATCCAGTGTCCAGTCTGGAGGACGTGCTCAGAATAAGTGGTCCCACAGGAAGTGTTCACCTCATGGCCTCACTGCCCACAGCCGGACTTGTAGCCCCAGCCACTCATCCAGGCCCCTGACCCATTCCTCACAACAAAGTTGACCAACTTTGCCTGACCTGTGGTGGCGCAGTGGATAAAGCGTCGACCGGGAAATGCTGAGGTCGCCGGTTCGAAACCCTGGGCTTGCCTAGTCAAGGCACGTGTGGGGGTTGATGCTTCCAGCTCCTCCCCCCTTCTCTCTCTCTGTCTCTCTCTCCTCTCTCTCCCTCTCTGTCTCTCTCTCTCTCCCCCTCTCTCTCCTCTCTAAAAATGAATAAATAAAAATAAAATAAAAGATTAAAAAAAAAGAAATAACAAAGTTGACCAACTTTTTTACAATGAAAAGGGGGACAAAAATAAATTAAACAATATTGTAAATAAAAGAAACATTTTATTCATTGCAACAATACATTATCCTATGATAAATGCATAATAAAAACATTTATAATATTTTATATTTCAATTATGCTTACATGCCTATTAATTTTTAGTAATAATTATAAGAAAAAAGTATTCATTTAGATACAAATACATCACATCACACGCAATGGATTGACTCTGCATCTATCAAATACAGACATTTACAGATTATTCTTCCAATATCAAAAATGAAGACATGTAGGAGGACACTTTTTGAGAATGGAACTTACAAAAGAAGGACTGTCCTCCCTAAGGGAGGATGATTGGTCACCTTACTCACAACCTACTCTCCCCTTACCTGTCACCTCAAATCATTTCCACTGCTCCCCTCACAACTCAGGACAGGACAGGACTAGACAGGTAGCCACTCACTTCACACCTGCTGGACACTTGCCTCATATCTAGGACACTGGTGCAATCTCTAGGTAGGCACATTCCTCTCCTATATCCACACTTCCACTCCCCTCAGGTCCAACTTTGTTACAAATTTCTTTACGGTTCAAGCTCGCGAGGCAAAAGACACACCAGATTCAAATAACTGGGCAGAGGGCTGAAACTCTTAAGCAGATTCAGCCCCGAGAAACTGCACCACTGCATATTTACTGAGTTCCAAAATCCATAGCTCAGCAGATAAAATTAGAAAGTTACACAAGACTTTTTTGCCATCCATTTCATCCTCAACCCTGCATGTCTATTGTTTCTTTCATGAACAAGGACACAAGAAGAGTCAGAGTCCCAGAGCTTATCAATCATAAAGGACATCTGGTTCTTGGAGGAATTCCTCCAAGAATACTGCATATACGCATTCAAATAACCCTGGCCAATGTCTCCTCATGGCTAATATACTCCAAGATCTCTTGTCTCCAAGTAACCCCTGCTCTGCAGTTAACTGCCGTTTAAATTGATGCAGGGTCGTCTCCTACATATCCCTTTTTTCTTTTTTTATATAGCTTGCCCTGTCTTTTCTAATTATTTCTTTTTATTTTTAGTTGTCCCTTTCTTGCTGACAAAAGCTTTTTCTAATCGGTTTCAAAACAACCTTTGGCAACAAGGGTTCAAATACAGTTACTAACATTTCCTAAAAACCCCACTGGTTTTAGGGCTACTTTATTGGTAGTATCATCAACTGCTTGGTTTTTCTAGAATTTCTACAGAGTCCTTCTCTTTAGGTGCCCTGGACAGTGGATGATGGCCACTACTTCAGAGGAGTAGTCCCTTGTATTCTCCGGGGTGAGGGTTTGAGCCTCACCTTTGTTAGTTCTTAAGCTTTCTCCTGATGGCCCCTCTTCAACTGTGCCTGTCTTAGGTTGTTCCTGCCTTCAGGAATCTTACCCGTCTTTGGCTAACCAGCCATCTTAGGGGCCAAAAAGAGTTAGTTAGTTATAGTTACGTGAGTGAGGGAGGAGCAACGTCCCTTCCAAAATGCTTAGTTTTAGCAGCTGATGTTGCTACCTATTTAAAAACTTATAATACATTTCCTTTCTAATTTCTAGAGCTGAATGTTATATAAAGGCTATTTTGCTTTGACGTCAATTGTCTCTTCTTCTAACTATATATAATAAAATAAATGATTACTACAATGCCTCCTACAGTTTCTTCAAAAATCTTAAATTGTTTTAGAGGATACAAGTTACTAATCCCATCAGAAATAGCAGTTAGTAAATTTTTTTCATCAATCAATTTTAACTGATTCTTTAAAAAAAATTTTTTTAAATTCATTTTTAGAGAGAGAGGAGAGAGAGAAGGGGGAAGGAGCAGGAAGCATCAACTCCCATATGTGCCTTGACCAGGCAAGCCCGGGGTTTTGAACCAGCAACCTCAGCATTCCAGGTCGATGCTTTATCCACTGTGCCACCACAGGTCAGGCTCAACTGATTCTTAAAAGTATCATCAATATGCTTTTATAAATCTAAAATTTTCATAATTAAGTTTCAATGATTTAGGCCCTGGTCGGTTGGCTCAGCGGTAGAGAGTCGGCCTGGCGTGTGGGGGACCCGGGTTTGATTCCCGGCCAGGGCACATAGGAGAAGCGCCCATTTGCTTCTCCACCCCTCCCCCTCTCCTTCCTCTCTGTGTCTCTCTTCCCCTCTCGCAGCGAGGCTCCATTGGAGCAAAGATGGCCTGGGTGCTGGGGATGGCTCCTTGGCCTCTGCCCCAGGCGCTAGAGTGGCTCTGGTCGCGGCAGAGTGTCGCCCCTGGTGGGCGTGCCAGGTGGATCCCGGTCAGGCACATGCGGGAGTCTGTCTGACTGTCTCTCCCCATTTCCAGCTTCAGAAAAATACAAAAAAAAAAAAAAGTCTTTTGTATTGTTAGGCCTGTTTTAGGGCATTAGAGGAGCCAAATTTCTGCTTTCCTTGGGGCCTCTCTTGCAGAAAATGGCTGGACAAGTAGCCAACTGCCTGAAGTATCTTGAGATAAATTCTTAAAATGACTTATCAGGGCCCTGCTTAATTTTGCTTAATTCCTTTGTTTTACAGATTTGAACATATTTTTACACACAAACAAGACAATTTTTAGCACAAAAACATAAGTATAATATATAACTTTGATTAATTCTAATACTTGAATTACTATTTGACTTCAAACTTTGAATACACCTTACAATGCATTAACCAAATTAGCAAGTTTTAAAAATCCATATTCTATTCAATTTAAATTTAAATTAGCGCTCCTTACAATTTCTAATTTAAAAATATATCTAATATGAAAAATATATGGATAAAACTATTTTTTCAATATAAGAGCCAGCCTGACCAGGCGGTAGCGCAGTGGATAGAGCATCGGACTGGGATGCCGAGGACCCAGGTTCGAGACCCCAAGGTCGCCAGCTTGAGTGCAGGCTCATCTGGCTTGAGCAAAAAGCTCACCAGCTTGGACCCAAGGTCGCTGGCTCGAGCAAGGGGTTACTCGGTCTGTTGAAGGCCCCCAGTCAAGGCACATATAAGAAAGCAATCAATGAACTAAGGTGTTTCAACAAAAAATTGATGATTGATGCTTCTCATCTCTCTCCGTTCCTGTCTGTCCCTGTCTATCCCTCTCTCTGACTCTCTCTCTGTCCCTGTAAAAAAATAAAATTAAAAAATATATATATATATATGCCAGAATTTCCAATTTTTGCATGCAAGAACTTAATTCAGGTCTTAAAAATCACAGTTTAGACAACATCAAACAAAAACTAAACAGAAACTAGATTCAGACAAACCAGACAAGACAAATCAGAGAGAAACCCGGGATTCAGAGTATAGACTAGAAAAGATGCCCGCCTGATTTTAGTCAGGGATTTTTCTGACGGAGACTAAGGATGGATGAGACTAATCAAAATCTCCTGAGAAGAAAATAAAACTTGGTGGCCACTAAGAGATTTTGTATTTGGATTCATTAGGAGTCCCCCATCCAAATTTCCAGGCAAAGAATAAGAAAGAAACAAAATGATAGCTCAGAGGATCATAGCCAAAACATCAAAGAAAATTAGTATTTTTTCTTTATTACAAAGACTGGAGAATTCTAAGGACTTTGTGATTTCATTATATGTCCTAATTTTAATTGAGTTTGTATCAATTGATGTAATTCTTCAAGCTTCTATCCCTTTAGCAGTTTCTGCTCAACCTATATCAATATTAGACACATGACAAGCTGGAGGCCATGAGGATTTAGAACCAGACTGCAAAGGTGCAAAACCAAAGAAATGAAATTACAAAGAGACCAAACAGAAAGAGGAATTTTATTTGGTGCAGATTTCACATTTCTATTGTCGTTTGTTGCTTTCCTGTGACGGGTCAAAAGTGCACCATGACTTGGCGGACACACTGTAGTGTCTCCTTGTTGATGATCATGCCATAAAGCTCTCATTACTTGGTTCCAGGTTTTTAAACTTAAAGCAGCCTTTCCTTGTGGCTGAAACCAGTAACAATGCTTTCTTATATTTTTAATTAATAACAATATTTTTTCTCTTAATAGTTATACCAGACCCTTTTAATAATGTTTGTAGTAGTTTCATGTATTGGGTCTCCATTTCTGAGGAATTGGCATGAGTAAGGAATTGTGAATTGTCCATTATACCTGTCTTCTCAAGATAGGTATTTATAAACAAATTTAATCTTACCTAGAGATGTATTTCCTCATAACACTATTTTTCTTTTGTATACTCTGAAGTGAGAAGCGGGGAGGCAGAGACAGACTCCCACATGCACCTGACTGGGATCCACCCGGCATGCCCACCAGGGGGCGATGCTCATCCCATCCGGGGCATTGCTCCATTGCAACCTGAGCCAGGCCATGGAGCCGTCCTCAGCACCTGGGACAACTTTTTTGCTCCAATGGAGCCTTGGCTGTGGAAGGGGGAGAGAGAGAGAGAGAGAGAGAGAGAGAGAGAAAGGAGAGGGGGGAAGGGTGGAGAAGCAGATGGATGCTTCTCCTATGTGCCCTGGCTGGGAATCGAACCTGGGACTTCCACACACCAGGCCAACACTCTACCCCAGAGCCAACCAGCCAGGAGCCAACCAGCTAAGGCTGTGATACAGTATATTTTAACTAAGTGAATTTTCCTGCTGGAATGGAGCTTTGGGTGCAAATTGGACACTTTAGGGGTGGGTCCCTCACCAATGCAGCTGGAAAACAAGCTATGGAAACCCGCCAATTGGAAGTCCTCACTGAAGGCTTCTTGACAGGCACTCGAAGGACCTAGATCAGCCAATCCCCATGGGGTGGGCGGGGCCTCCCACAGGGTGACCCAGGCGGCCACCCCTAGCCCAGGACTGCATTCTGCCCATGACTGAGAGGCAGGCACATCCCATGCCCCGCCCTTTCAGCTGCTTCTGACCGCCCATTGGCTGGCAGGGCCCTGTGATCACAGCACTGATTGGCGGCCTGCGCCTGACTGGGCTGTACAAGCAGGAACCGCGCACTCTGAGGCTTCACACCTCCTGAGGGCGGGAAGCGCACACCGGCTCCGAGGAGGCGCTCAGGCAGGGTGGGCAGCGCGGGGGAGACTGACAGGAAAACGGGGGCCTTGCCTGTGTGGAACCCTCAGCCCCAGACCTCCCGATTCAAGCCTAGGAGGCCCCAGATGCCCTCACGCTGAGAGGCTCCTGACCCAGCCACCTCCACGCACCCCCAGTCCGCGGACCCAGAGGCCCTCAAAGCCCAGAGGAACACCGAACCCCGTCAGTGCTTAGACCGCCGACAGCCTGAGAACCCCGGTTCTCCGTGGCCCCGTGGCCCCTCGCCCAGGCCCGGCCTGAGTCCCCGCTGCCGGCCCCACGTGTCCCCTCCCCAGACGCCCAGGCACGTGGGCTGCAGCATGGACACGGACGTGGACAGGAGCCCCCGGGCAGTGCTGAGCGGGCTGCGGGGAGAGCGCCGGGGCGCTGCAGGTGAGCGCGGAGTCGGGGTGCGGGGACGGCAGGTGGCGGAGTGTCGGGGCTGCTCCTTCAAGCACTTCGCTTTCGGGGTCACGACTTGTTTCGCCCCAGGCCTCAGAGCCCGTCCGCCCGCTTCCCTGGTTCACGGCCGGGAGGCCACCAGCCCCCCTCAGGCGGAGGACACTGAGGGCGCGCATGAAGAATTGTTAAGTGACCCGCGAGTTCCACAGACACCAAGTCCAGGTGACTTTTTGAGGAGTTCGCTGGCCGGCGACTACAGGGGGCCAGGACAAACCCAAGTCCTGCAGCGCTCACAGCTCTGAGCCCCTTTTTAAACCAAATTACACACAGGCTGGGCTTGGGGGAGGGGAGCATGGCACAAAGGTCACTAATCTCATTAGCAAGCTCCCTGAATGTTACTCCCTTGTTACATTTAGGATCTATCAAAAAAACATTGCTACACCACAAAGGCTTTTTTTTTTTTTTTTTTTTTTTTTTTTTTTCACAAAGGCTTTTAAGAGAAGCAAAGGGATTCTCGGATAAGTTCCATCTTCCTTGCTCTGTAGATAATTATGACTTGGCTGACCCAGCTGCCCGTGCAAGCCCTTCCTCCTGCACTCTTCTCTTTCCTCCCTTCACAGAAAGGGTAAGAGGCCCGACTTCCTCTTTAAAATGGGGTTGCTAATGCCAAGTTTTACAGTTTCTTGGCACCTTATCTATCACATTCCCCACTGGTTGTACATTGTGAGTGAAATCGTTGACTCATTTTAATGAGGTGCATGAGGCTGTTGAGTAGACAAAGCCCTAAAGTTAAGGTTAGGAATAGTGATCTGCAGACCCTGTTAGTAGGAACATTAACCTATAACAGGGGTCCCCAAACTTTTTACACAGGGGGCCAGTTCACTGTCCTTCAGACCGTTGGAGGGCCAGACTATAAAAAAAAACTATGAAAAAATCCCTATGCACCCTGCACATATCTTATTTTAAAGTAAAAAAACAAGCCTGACCAGGCAGTGGCGCAGTGGATAGAGCGTCAGACTGGGATGAGGAAGGACCCAGGTTCGAGACCCCGAGGTCGCTGGCTTGAGCGCAGGCTCATCTGGTTTGAGCAAAAATTCACCAGCTTGGACCCAAGGTCGCTGGCTCAAGCAAGGGGTTACTCAGTCTGCTGAAGGCCCATGGTCAAGGCACATATGAGAGAGCAATCAATGAACAACTAAGGTGTTGCAATGTGCAATAAAAAACTAATGATTGATGCTTCTCATCTCTCCGTTCCTGTCTGTCTGTCCCTGTCTATCCCTCACTCTGACTCTCTCTCTGTCTCTGTAAAAAATAAAATTAAAATAAAAAAAAAAATAAAAATAAAGTAAAAAAACAAAACGGGAACAAATACAATATTTAAAATAAAGAACAAGTAAATTTAAATCAACAAACTGACCAGTATTTCAATGGGAACTATGCTCCTCTCACTGACCACCAATGAAAGAGGTGCCCCTTCTGGAAGTGCAGCGGGGGCTGGATAAATGGCCTCAGGGGGCCACATGTGGCCCGCAGGCCGTAGTTTGGGGACCCCTGACCTATAACATGTAACAGAAAGGTGATGCCTTTTGTGCATATTCAACAGACAGACTTAATGTTATCATTAACAGAAATATAGTCTACTGAAGAAATGAATGCAACTGATTAACTTCCTACAACCTGTACAAACCTTCTGCAACTCATATAAACCCTTAGCTTTTATGAACTTTAACTAGCTTTTATAATAATTTTACCCTTCTTTTAAAAGTATCTCTCTTTTACACCCTTTATTATTGAAACTATACAATTCCTTTTTAATCAAAATTCTGAATTTTAAAAATCTTTACCTTCAGTAACAACCAAGCTGGCAACAAACAATTTTTTAAAAAATATACTTCTTTTTGGAGGTGTCCTCCCTCTAACTAGCTAATATAGGTTACTTTATAGGAGTAGCTATAAGCACACATATACTTTTCATTTACCTTGTAGTTTCCCTTGCAGCAATGGGACTTACATCTTCCTTCTGTATGACCTACCGTGGCACGCTCATCAAACCTTAAGATGACTTGCTCTGGCCTTTCCCAGATTTTAGTTTCCCTCCCTTCCCAAAGTGCAATTATAAGGAGTCCCACGGTGAGGTTTCTCCAGCTTGTCATATGTAGACCAGCCAGCTTCCGGTTTGTGGCTGGACCAGGGCATGTTGTCCTTCTCAAGGTCAACTTACAGGGGTGGGAGGGATCCATCTGCACCATCTCTGAGGGGGTCTCCAAGGGAGCTCAGCGAGAACGGGTGTCACCCTGCCTGATACAATTCTATATGGGGTGGATTTTTCCCAGTAGGGGGTATATTTAGCTTTTAGCAAAACTGGGGGAGTAAGTCCAGTTTTTACCTGTTTTTAGAATGAATTTGGTCAGGACTTTGTCAGAGTTTGGTTTATTTTTCCCAAACTCTGAGGCCTATAAGTACAATGTAATTTCTAATTAATATTGAGTGCCTTTCCTACTAGCTATTGAGACCTTATATATAGACATAGGCCTATTTTAGATTGAATATTAATGGGCAAGCTAAATCTGGGAGTCCTGCAGTCTCATATCTAGTAGAGAAAGCTTCTACTTTTCCTAGAAAGGTGTCAGTTACTTTTGTAAAATATATTTCTAAATGTTCACCTGGGAAAGTTCCTCTCTCCCTGCTTCTCTTTATAATTATTTTTACTTTGCTTAGTCTTTATTTGGGCACAGACTAAACACTCGAACATTATGCCTTCTGCAGTAGATTCTAAGTCTGGCTTTTCCAATTATTTCTTCTTATTCTTAGTTGTCCCTTTCCTGCTGGCAAAATTTTTTCTAATTGGTTGTAAAAAAGAACCTTTGGCAACAAGGGTTCTAGTAAAGTTATTAAAATTTCTGAAGGCCCCACTGGTTTTAGGGCTACCTTATTGGTAGTATCATCAGCTGCTTGGTTTTTCTTCAGTTTCCAGGGAGTTCCCCCTCTTCTGGTGCCCTGAACAGTGGATGAAGGCCACTATTTCAGGGGAGCAGGCTCCTGCATTGTTGGGGTAAGGGTTTGAGCCTCACCTTTGTTAGTTCTTAAGATTTCTCCTGATGGCCCCTCTTCGACTGTGCCTGTCTTAGGTTGTTTCTGCCTTTAGGAATCTTACCCGTCTTTGAATAACCAGCCATCTTAGAGGCCAAACAGAGTTATGTGAGTAAGGGAGGAGCGATGTCCCTTCTGAAATGCTTAGTTTTTTCTTTTTTATTAATTTTTAGAGAGAAAGAGAGAGAGAGAGAGAGAAGGGGGAGGAGCAGGAAGCATCAACTCCCATATGTGCCTTGACCAGGCAAGCCCAGGGTTTCGAACCGGCGACCTCAGTGTTCCAGGTCGATGCCTTATCCCACTGCGCCACCACAGGTCAGGCAATGTTTAGTTTTTTTAGCAGCTGATGTTTCTACCTTTTTATTTATTTATTTATTTAAGAAACAGAGCCCTGGCCGGTTGGCTCAGCGGTAGAGCGTCGGCCTAGCGTGCGGAGGACCCGGTTTCGATTCCCGGCCAGGGCACACAGGAGAAGCGCCCATTTGCTTCTCCACCCCTCCGCCGCGCCTTCCTCTCTGTCTCTCTCTTCCCCTCCTGCAGCCAGGGCTCCATTGGAGCAAAGATGGCCCGGGCGCTGGGGATGGCTCCTTGGCCTCTGCCTCAGGCGCTAGAGTGGCTCTGGTCGCAACATGGCGACGCCCAGGATGGGCAGAGCATCGCCCCCTGGTGGGCAGAGCATCGCCCCTGGTGGGCGTGCCGGGTGGATCCCGGTCGGGTGCATGCGGGAGTCTGTCTGACTGTCTCTCCCTGTTTCCAGCTTCAGAAAAATGAAAAAAAAAAGAAAAAAGAAACAGAGACAGAGAGAGAGTCAGAGAGAGGGATAGATAGGGACAGACAGACATGAATAGAGAGAGATGAGAAGCATCAATCATCAGTTTTTCATTGCGACCCCTTAGTTGTTCATTGATTGCTTTCTCATATGTGCCTTGACCGTGGGGCTACAGTAGACTGAGCGACTCCTTGCTTCAGCCAGTGACCTTGGGTCCAAGCTGGTGAACTTTTTGCTCAAGCCAGCAACCTCGGGGTCTCAAACCTGGGTCCTCTGCATCCCAGTCCAATGCTCCATCCACTGCGCCACCGCCTGGCCAGGCTGTTTCTACCTTTTTAAAAAACTTATCTTGAGGAAGGTTTCTAATTTTTGTAGTACATTTCCTTTCTAATTTCTGGAGCTGAATGCTATATAAATGCTATATAAATGCTAAGTTGAATGCCTTAGTATTTTCTTGCACCTCTAGGTCTGGAGGTGCATAGGCTCTATAATCTTTCTGTAGTCTAAGAAAGCTGCAGGGGTCTTCTGATGATCCCGAATAACTTCTGACACCTTAGACAAATTTATGGTTCTTTTTCTTAGTATCTTCCCTGATCCTGGCTAACAGAAACTGGTGAAAAGTGTCCAAAATTTCCTCTCCTGCTTGGGTGTTAGGGTCTTGCTTAGGCCAGGCAACCAGAAACATTCACTTGAGGTGGTCTCAGTTGTTTTGAGTGGGGCGGTGTATGTGCAATACAGATTCTAACTGTCCTGTGAGGGCTTGAAGCTTCCCTGAAAAAGGGGATTCTGAGCTTTCTAATTCTATAGGTCATTTGAAAAAAAAAGAGATTTAAACTATGTCCTATTACATCTGTGCCTCAAATTCTAAAGATCTAGTTAAAAGCACCAACTGAGGCCCTGGCCGGTTGGCTCAGCGGTAGAGTGTTGGCCTGGCATGCGGGGGACCCGGGTTCGATTCCCAGCCAGGGCACATAGGAGAAGCGCCCATTTGCTTCTCCACCCCCCCTCCTTCCTCTCTGTCTCTCTCTTTCCCTCCCGCAGCAAAGGCTCCATTGGAGCAAAGATAGCCCGGGCGCTGGGGATGGCTCCTTGGCCTCTGCCCCAGGCGCTAGAGTGGCTCTGGTCGTGGCAGAGCGACGCCCCGGAGGGGCAGAGCATCGCCCCCTGGTGGTCATGCTGGGTGGATCCCGGTCGGGCGCATGCGGGAGTCTGTCTGACTGTCTCTCCCTGTTTCCAGCTTCAGAAAAATACAAAAAAAAAAAAAAATTAAAAAATTAAAAAAAAATTAAAAGCACCAACTGAAATGACCAACATTTCATAAAAGAAATCTTATACTCTAATCATAAACCCTTTTTATAGTCTAAAAAACATACCTTATTTATGCTGTAACTTTATGCACCCTAACAGATAATGTCTAAAAAGCTCAAGAGAAACAGATTTCTGTTCACATCCTTTAGCCTTTTAAACCTGGCACAACACTTAAATGTTTCCTAATACCACAATTAGTCATCTATTTTCTCCTTTCCACCTACTATGTTGAGAATTCTACCATTAAGCTAATCAGTAGTAGTATCTGTCACTCTGGCTTTGGTGACTTAACACTGAACAACACTGCTGATGTAAAGTACCATGTCTTACTTCCGCGGGCTTACGTAGAGACACCAAGTCCAAGTGAATTTTTGAGGACTTTTATTGATTAAGCCAGTTGCATATGACTAACACTGGGTATAGGTGACCCAAATTGTGCAGTGTTGAATATAACTCTGAGGCTGGTTATAGACTCTTGATTACATACAGGTTGGGGGGAAGCATGACACAATCATTAACAAGCTTATAACATTTGTCTGGAGGATCTATAAAAACATTAAAACTTTCAAAGTAACACAATAGTGATGCTGCTTTACATATCAAAGAAATTCACAAATCTTTTAGTGTCTATCTCCCATCCCTTTGTCTAGAGATATATGTTACTCTCAGCATTCCAGGAAGGTATGGAGAGTTAAAATTAGTGTAGGGCAGTGGTAGTCAACCTGGTCCCTACTGCCCACTAGGGGGCGCTCCAGCTTTCATGGTGGGTAGTAGCGGAGCAACCAAAGTATAAATAAAAAGATAGATTTAACTATAGTTAAGTTCTTTTATAAAGATTTATTCTGCAAAACTTAGTGAAAATCCAACATAAAGTACTTGGTAAGTAATTATTATTATATGCTTTAACTTGCTATAACTCTGCTTTATAAATTTTATAAAGTAAAGTTACTTTGCTACTTTATAAATCACCATTACTGTGGAACCGGTGGGTGGTTAGAAAATTTTACTACTAACAGAGATACAAAAGTGGAAGGTAGGTAAAAAAAGGTTGACTACCCCTGGTGTGGGGTATGTAAATATTGTCTCTTATTGAATGGGAAAGGAAGTTCTTCAGATAACCTTTATCCTTTCAGAGAACTATAGTTAAACCAAATGACTCAGTCATCCTTGTAAGCCAGAAAACTTCTGCATTCTTCTCCATCCATTCTCTAAAGAAAAGATGGGGCAAGAAGCCTGACTTTTCCTCTTAAAAGGCTTTGCCAATACTATGTTTTACAGTTCTTTGGCACCTTCTCACACTGCTTCCACAGTCCATAGCTCATGAGCAGATTGGACCTTACCCCGTTAACTTCAGAAATGATAATAAGCTGAACATTTATACACCATATAAAAAGATATCATTAATAATCATTACATATCCCCTAATATTTAAACCAAGATTTCAACATCACAGGGCTATGAAATTGCAAATAAAAAAAAGAGAATTAACAAAAGACTCTTGAAATAACATATGCATTTCTAACATAGAAAATTATTTTCCCACAAGAGATCCTTGGTACAAAAGGAAGTCTTCGTATTTGGTAGACCATACAATTTTATATGCCTCATCATTAGTAAAAATTTAGTATAATTTACAATAAGAGGATTGTAAACCACTACCCCCCAATGAACCACTGATTTGCTGAGAAAATAAGGAATGGTCAAAATGCACTCACTATTTCGTAGCTACCCAGCTGGCATAAGAGATGCTAACCCTCTTTTTGACCCACAGTGCTTTACACCATCAAGTCAATATAAGGGAATTGGTCGGGGTACCTGGGATTCCCGGTGCTTAAGGGGGAGCATAAGTGAGCACAGTGGCGGTCTGAACACTATGGAGGTGGCACTGTTCCTGCTGCCACTTTTTCCTTTCTTTTTTCTCTCTTTTTGCAAACATGGCTCCTTTCTCTGCCTCTTCTCCAGCAAACATTAGCAAAACAATGGTCTCTCCCAAGCAGAAATAAAATCCAAACTGCAATTTGCAATCAACTGCCCTACTCTGAGGGTAAGCACGTGGCTGCCTAGCATTATTTTTAACAATAAAAATAGCAAACTCAAAAAACACACATTTTACAAACTCATTTGCCCAACAGCGAGCTATTCTAGTTCAAACAAGGCCCTTAATTTCCCCGAGAACATAGTAACCCCATAATCTCCTGAAACCCTTTCTTAAAATTCTTGACCATCATGGTTAAAGCAGTGATTTTCCCCTGTGAACCTATGCCTCCCACATTAGACAATTATGCCACACAAAGGAATTGGGGAAGGGTAGGGGAAGTTTAGAAGGGACCTAACACTCACTTTGGCCCTGTGGGAGAGAGAACCCTCTCCCAATGTCAGCCTCATTCATTCCGCACTCATTCTCTTTCACACAACTTCCCACACATCAGTGGAGGGCCACAAGTCACTACTGCTAACCTATGGAGGGCCTATGTGACTTTCATGTCTTAGGGAAGAGAGGCAGCCAGATGGTCTGTCCCTGATAATCCCATCACCCATAATCCCATCACCCATAATCCCATCATTTACGATCCTATCACTCATAATCCTATCAGTCATGATCCTATTGCTTATTCTTCTTGCTGGAGCTGCAGTTCATTTCAAGGAACTGTTGACCAGCAAGGTCCACAACTGTGGTTTGTTATTTTCCAAACATTTCTCTCTGGCTTTGTTCCCTCAGTCAAGAACATAAATGTCACAGCCTAAAGTGTAAAACCCCAGACATTGCAGGCCTCCCACTCCTGCATTTTTCTGGTTTAGCAATTCTTGATTTGGCCAGTCTGCTCTAAAAGTTGACCACTTTAATTCACAGAGAGTTTTCACTGTATCTTCAGACAATTTTTACATTACAGTGGTACCTTGAGATACGAACAGACCAACATACGAATTTTTTAAGATACAAGCTGCGACTCAGTCTGTATTTTTGTTCAAGATCCGAGTGTAATTCCGAGATACAAGTCATGATTCGGGAAGCTGCTGCTAGTTGGCGTATTGGCTCACGGGTCCAGTATCGGCAGTTTGATATACGAGTTGACTGACTTACGAGCTTGGTAACAGAATGAATTAAATTTGTATCTCAAGGTACCACTGTATAATTATTGGAAAATCTAATTTTGAAGTTCTTAAGCATACACTTTAGTGGGGTTTGGTTCCTACTTTGCCTATTTCCTATTGTTACAAACGAGATTAGCACAAATGACATTCCCAAGATTATGAAAGGGATCAAGAGCTGAGGTTTGTGCCAACTCTCTAAAATGTCCCCCTTTGGGTCAATTCCTAGAGTACTAAAGCACAGAAGGCTTCTAGACAAAGTTTGTAGTTTCTACTCTATACCTCCTCCAGCACTCCTTTAGGTCTTTAGTTAGTTTTAGCTCTAAGCAATAGAACATTTCTATGAATTTTGCTTTGCTATTTTACTTTTTTTTTTATTTGTGGACTTTAGAACGGTTTTCTCAGAGTTGCCTTTCAAAAGTGACAACCATCTGCTGAGTCCTCCTCGGGATATTTGCTCTCCTTAGTATAGGCCGGTCAGTATGGTGATTAAGGCAGCTGGGGTTGTGGGCCAGGGTAGGGACCATTGTATCAGGCCCTGTGTCAGCCATCTCTTCAGTGTGTCTGGTTTCATGAGGGTGTGGTCAGTAAGGTCCTTCTGCTTTCATGGGTCTAGCACTGAAACCCAGCTGAAGTCCAGATGTGATCTCTAACTTGACCCAAATGGTTTCTGTGGTCCACAGACCTGAAGCTCTGTTCCCAAGACTGTTTGGTGCTGACCAGACTCTGATGATTAAGGAAGGGCAAGGATGGTTAAATGTGTAAAGGTGAAAGGATAGAAGGAAAGGAGGCAAGGTGGTCATTGTACCATTAGACTGGACAAGGCTACTCTGAAACAAATAGACAGAAAGGAGCCCTGGCCAAGTTGCTCAATTCATTAGAGAGTCATCACCATACACCATGGTTGTGGGTTTGATGTCTGGTCAGGGCCCATACAAGAATCAACCATTGAAGCCTGACCAGGTGGTAGCACAATGGATAGAGCATCAACCTGGGACAATGAGGACCCAGGTCCCAAACAGCAAGGCTGTGGGCTTGAGGATGGGTTCACCAGCTTTAGGACAGAGTCACTAGCTTGAGCATGGAATCATAGATGTGACCCCATGGTCACTGGCTTGAAGCCCAAGGTTGCTGGTTTGATTAAGGGGTCACTGGCTCAGCTAGACTCCCCTGGTCAAGGCATATATGAGAAAGCAATCAATGAACAACTAAAATACTGCAGGTATAAGTTGATGCTTCTCATCCCTCTCCCTTCCTGTCTATTTGTCCCTCTCTCTGACTCCCTCTCTGTCTCTGACACACACACACAAAATAAGATACACTTTATGGGAGACAGAGCTCACACTGTCAACCCCATAAGAATGACTCATGGTACAGGTCTTAACAGCAGACAAAACATATAGCCCTGGCAGCCTTGTCAACCTCTGCCCTGACCAAAATTTTCTCTTTCAGCAGAACCACAGCCAGAGATACACCCATGTCCCTCCTGCTCTTTGGCCTTCTCCAGTCAGAAATTCCTCAGCAAACACATGGGATGCAATCACCCCTTTCAGATTCTCCCAAAAACATCTACAAGAAAACACCTCCAATCAGAGGATCCAAATCAGCAGCAACAACATACTGATACACACAACTGGGATGACAAAGCTGAAGGTCAAGAGGTAAAAAAAAAGTCCAAACATTTGCTTAAAAGGACCAGGCAGAGGAGGATTTCAAGGGCGTTTTTCAAACCTCTCAAAAGACAAATGGGGAATTCTAGTGAGCAAGAGAGAATGATGCAGGAATTGCCCAGCAGAAGCCAGAAAGTGAATTCAGTGGACACAAGCAAACTATCTATGGGAGTAGAAATGTCAAGAATTATAGCTATTGCCTAACCTGTGGTGGCACAGTGGATAAAGCGTCAACCTGGAAACACTGAGGTTGCCGGTTCAAAACCCTGGCTTGCCTGGTCAAGGCACATATGGGAGTTGATGCTTCCTGCTCCTCCCCTTCTTTCTCTCTCTCTCTCTCTTCCCCTCTCCTCTCTAAAATAAAAAAAAAAAAATTAAAAATAAAAAAGAATTATAGCTATCACCTGACCAGGCGGTGGCGCAGTGGATAGAGTGTCATACTGGGATGCAGAGGACCCATGTTCGAGAGACCCCGAAGTCGCCAGCTTGAGCGTGGGCTCATCTGGTTTGAGCAAAAGCTCACCAGCTTGGAGCCAAGGTTGCTGGCTCAAGCAAGGGGTTACTCAGTCTGCTGAAGGCCCACGGTCAAGGCACATATGAAAAAGCAATCAATGCACAACTAAGGTGTTACAATGTGCAACAAAAAACTAATGATTGATGCTTCTCATCTCTCTGTTCCTGTCTGTCTGTCCCTGTCTATCCCTCTCTCTGACTGTCTCTGTAAAAAAAAAAAAAGAATTGTAGCTATCAAGTATAGAGACTGTGAGAAAAGCTTTGATGATGGGTCACATCTCCTCAGACACCACAGGACACACTCCTCAGGGGAGAAGCCCTATGTTTGCAAAGAGTGTGAACGAGGCTTTACACAGAAGTCAGATCTCCTCACACACCGGAGTTCACACTCAGGGGAGAAGCCCTATGTTTGCAATGAGGGTGAGTGAATCATTAGCATTAAATTGCATCTCCACAGCCATAGCCACCACACAGGTTATGCCCTAGCTCTCAGGGGACTTCAGAATGAGTCTACTGATCTCTTCCCTCCCAAGAGTGTAATTAGTACAGAAGTAACTGGTTAAACAAATTCTTCACTTTCATGACAAGAGATGAGCTAGATAAACAGTTCCTTAAGTGCTTTTGGGATGTCAACACCAATCTCCTCCTTGATCTCTTGGGTTCCTATTCTAATAAATCTTGTCTCCATAAAACTATGAAGCCCACATACCTCATTCCCCCTGGCACTGAAAGCAGAGAGTTCCAGGAGGGCCACAGAAACTCACACTGTCAGGCACAGAAACTCAACCCCTGGAAATGTGGAAGTCTGGAGTCAATCTATCAATACTTAGCTTACTGCCCAGGGAGAGGGATTTGA
This sequence comes from Saccopteryx bilineata, assembly GCF_036850765.1. Classification (NCBI taxonomy): domain Eukaryota; kingdom Metazoa; phylum Chordata; class Mammalia; order Chiroptera; family Emballonuridae; genus Saccopteryx; species Saccopteryx bilineata. The sequence goes on from NC_089498.1 coordinate 68,428, forward strand.
GAGACTCACCAGGGAAGGGATTCCCTTGACTCCCGGGAAGTGGCGCCTTCTCTCCTAGTAGGCTAACCACCTTCTCCCTTGGCTTCTCCTGGTGAGACCCAGGGAGGTACATGTGCATGTCTGTGTGCCTGGCTCTGGCTGGGAACCTGTTCTCCCTCGCTCTCTCCTCGCTGTCCCTTCAGGGCGAGCATCTCATGGTGCACACCACATGGACTCCAGATCATTCCATAGTGGATTTGAGTCTCAGCTCGGCCCTCACCAGCTGTGTGGCCTAAGGAATGATTCTCAACTTCTCTGTGACTGCTTTTTAATCTATAAAATGGGAATGGTAACCTCAGTCTTTTTGGATGACATTCAGAATTCAGTCAGCACAGGCAGAATCTTGCACAGAGCTGGCTGAGAACACTAGTCTCTTGATGAATAGCTCTGAGTGCCCACATCTTCCAGGTCTTTTTTTTTTTTTTTTTTTTAACTTTATTTATTTATTTATTTTTAACAGAGGCAGAGATAGACAGGGACAGACAGACAGGAAAGGAGAGAGATGAGAAGCATCAATCATCAGTTTCTCGTTGCGCATTGCGACTTCTTAGTTGTTCATTGATTGCTTTCTCACATGTGCCTTGACCGTGGGCATTCAGCAGACCGAGTAACCCCCTGCTGGAGCTAGCGACCTTGGGTCCAAACTGGTGGGCTCTTTGCTCAAGCCAGATGAACCCGCGCTCAAGCTGGCGACCTCGGGGTCTCGAACCTGGGTCCTTCCGCATCCCAGTCCGACGCTCTATCCACTGCGCCACCACCTGGTCAGGCTCTTCCAGGTCTTTAGTGCTGAACAGGGAAGCTAGACAGAGGGTAGGGGCCTGGGAGCCAAAATCAGAGATTGAGTAGACACCACTGCTTTCTCTGCATACAATCAGCTGCTCTGAGAAAAAGGCATGAGGTCAGGGATACAGCTCCGTCCAGGTCACCATCTCCCCATTGAGCCTGAGTAGCCTCAGAACCTCCTTCAACACAGGCCTAAGAATAGCCTGTGAAGCAAGACCCTCACCCACCCCTTACTGAGAACTGACTCTGCAGAGAGCATCTGCCTGAATAGGATGGGCCTCGTCTGCATACAACGTTTGTGAAGCTCATGACAGAGCTTCAGAAGTGTACCTGGGCCCTGTGTGGTTTAATACACTGCTGACAGCCTAGCCTGTGGTGTCACAATGGGTAGAAGGTTGGCCTGGGAGACTGAGGTCGCCAGTTTAAAACCCTGGGCTTGCCCAGTCAAAGCACCTACAACAAAGAAGCACTCAACAACTAAAGTGAAGCAGCTATGAGTTGATACTTCTTGCTCCTTACCCCTCTGTAAAATCAATAAAATAAAATCTTTAAAAAAATACAACACTGCACATCTCAAAATTCTTAATTACTGTATTATTATTATTGAGAAACAGGGAGGCAGACAGACTCCCACATGTGCTCTGACTGTGATCCCCTGAGCAAGTCCCCTACGGCAGTGGTCCCCAACCCCTGGGCAGTGGACTGGTACCAGTCCGTGGGCTATTTGGTACCGGTCCACAGAGAAAAAATAAATAACTTACATTATTTCCATTTTATTTATATTTAAGTCTGAATGATATTTTTTTTATGTTTTATTTTTAAAAAATGACCAGATTCCCTCTGTTACATCCATCTAAGACTCACTCTTGATGCTTGTCTCAGTCATGTGATACATTTAACCATCCCACCCTAAAGGCTGGTCCCTGAAAATATTTTCTGACATTAAACCAGTCTGTGGCCCAAAAAAGGTTGGGGACCACTACCCTATGGGATATGCTCTGCCCATCTGGGGCCACTGCTCTGTTACTTAAGCAGCCAAACTATTTCAGCACCTGAGATGAGGCCGTGGAGCTATCTTTAGCATTCAGGGCCAACTTGTTCGAACCATTCAAGCCTAGGCTGCAGGAGCAGAAGAGATACTGGAGGAGGGGAGGAGAAGCAAATGGGCGCTTCTCCTATGTGCCCTGACTGGGAATACCTCATACCAGGCCAATGTTCTACCACTGAGCAACCCAGCCAGGGCCCTTAAGTGAAGTCTGACAAGACAGTGGATATGCTATGAGTAGAGCAGATGTGCACAATGTTGGTCATTCCTGGCTCCACACACAGATAATGTCCACAATGACCCAGGAGCACAGAATTCCCATGGGCCCACTGGGTGCTAGTCCAGCGAGACTCAAGGTTAGAATAGGGTCAACATCTGTCTCTGGGTAAGCGGGGGTGCTGAAAGATCACAGAAGTCATGCTTTTCTTAGAACATCAATACAGAGAGAAGGCAAACACAGTTATGAGGGCCCGTCCCCACTGTCCTGCATGAGGGAGAATAAGCATAACCCACCCTGTTCCTGCTAGGGGGACACCCACACCCCAGGACCTTGTATAATGCCCTTTCTGTCACTCTCCCTGTGCCAGATTTGTGAAGGGTGTTTACATAAACTATGTGGATTTCAATAATAAATGTTAATATTTCTCTTTTTCATTATTTTTTTTATAGGAAAGTGTGTGCTTTTGGTTGTTTCTCTTCCCTGTGCTCCCCTGCCCCTGAGAGAACACCATAAACTTTCAACATTCCGTGGCTTCCAGCATGAGCCATGGGATTGGGGCAAAGTCCTGGCATAATGTTGTCAGGGAAGCTGGGACTGAAATACAGTAGGAAGGGGAACCCACAGACTGCCAGGTGATGGTAACCTCCACCCCTCATCAGGACTCACCCAGGAACTCTCCTAGAAGACTGAGAAATTCAAGATGAGTAGAGAGACAGGTCTGTTCCCTCTTCCTCTCCTTCAGCAACAAACTACATTCCTAGCTTGGCCACCAGCCTCCAAGATGTCCCCCAAACTCCACCTCCTGTCACCTTATACAATCCCTGCTTCACACACAGGGCCAACCTGTGTTGTGAAACTGCTGTGCAGCTCCCAAAGCTAAGTCATCGAAAGGCACTTCTGCTTCAGCCTTGCTCACATAGCTCACACGGTCTCAAATCACCTTGTGTAGGGAGCTGGGTGTTTGCACACCCCTCCCACCCAGGGGTCAACTGCTGTCAGCCATAATCCTCATTTTGAAGAGGAGGCTCCAAGGAGAGAGTGCAGCCCCACATCTCGATTCTGACTTTCTTGTCCCCTGACAGGCACCTGAAAAATCATGCAGCTGAGGTCACTGTCCTGTCCCCATGACAGCTGATGGGCCTCCATGGTGACTCCGGCTACACCTTTTGGCTTCCCAGCCCCTCCACCTGATGCTGTGATTACTCTGAATGGGGCAGGTCGATAGTCCTTGGAAGAAAGGACGTCAGCAGGTGAGGCAACAGGACAACATGGCTGGCTGCCTCCATCACACACTCTACTCTGTGACCACAGTGGCCAATGCAGCTGCGGCCAGACCCACCTGGTTTCTGCTCTGATGATCTGCCGTCCTGGTAAAGGCACTGCTAGCTTCTTCAGGCACCATAGCTGGGCAGGTGAGTGGGACATTCACCAGAATGGTCAGCTAAGAACGCAAACAGTTGACTGCCCTCCACAGCTGAGGTCAGATAAGCCTCACTGGGGGCTGAGCAGACATAAAGATAAACTTGTCTGAAACTTGGCAAATTTATCTTGACTAACAGGCCCTGCCTGGTCCAGCCCTGTTCCTCATTGTCCTGGACAGTGTCTAACCCAGCCTCCAAGAGCTCTTGTGGAGATAGGTCACCCACAGATGCTGACTTCAAAGATCAGACTTATTAAAACTCACTGAAGAATGCTTTAAAAATTTTTTTGTTTACCTGACCAAGCAGTGGCACAGTGGATAGAGTGTCAACCTGGGACACTGAGGAACCAGGTTCTAAACATTGAAGTCTCTGGCTTGAGCACAGGGTCACCGGCTTGAGTTTGGGATCACAGACATGACAGCATGGTCACTGACATGAAGCCCATGGTCGCTGGTTTGAGCCCAAAGATTTCTGGATTGAGCAAGGGGTCACTGGCTTAGCTAGAGCCCCCCCAACCCCTGTCAAGGCACATATGAGAAAGCAATCAATGAACTACAGTACCATAACTATGAGTTGATGCTTCTCATCTCTCTCCCTTCCTGTCTGTTCCTGTTTCTCTCTAAAAAAAATTTTTTTTAAATACTTTGTTTAAAAGTAATAGGTAGGCCCTGGCCAGTTTGCTCCGTGGATAGAGTGTTAGCCCAGCATGCAGACATCCTGAGTTTGATCCCCAGTCAGCAGCCATCTGCTTCTCTTCCCCATCTTTTCCCCCTTCTTTCTCTCTTCCCCTCTTACAGCCAGTAGCTGGATTGGTTCAAGCATCAGCCCCAGGCACTGAGAGCTTGGTTGGTCCCAGCGTCAGCCCCAGACAGGGGTTGCAGGGTGGATCCTGGTTGGGCACATGTGGGAGTCTGTCTCTCTGTCTCCTCCCCATACACACACTTAAAGAGAAAAAACAAAGGTAAGATTGTTAATTTCATTAGACCCAGAGAAAAATCCTGTACCATTTTGAAATTTTCACTTTAAGATCTTGTTTTTCAGGTTCTTATACTTAATGGTAACAACTGTATTGTTTTTTGCTAATATGAAGTTGTGAAAGAAATAAGTTTTGGAAATACAGAAAATAAATACACCCATAATTCCATAATTGAGAGGGAATACCAATACAGCAAGTCAGACCTTTGTATTCATCTCACACAGGAACACAGCGTTTTGGTTTACAAATGGTATGCAGCCTGACTTTCTCCACTGCAGCTGCCCCTTCCTTACAAAGTATCTGAAACACCTTCCTTTCACTGTCAGTTATATTGTCTCCTACATCCTGGGTTGGGCTGAAGTTCACCAACCCCTCTGGTTGGACATGAAAGATGTTTCTAAAAACAGTTCGTACAGCACATCTTGGCCCAGTTCTAGTACAGAGATTTAAATGTGCAGTTTGTGCAATGCATTCAGGGTGAAAGAAAGATCTCCTGTTTTCTGGGTTTAGGGAGAAAGCACACACTCCAAAAAAAGCCCTTACAGGATGTCAGTGTCCTCCTCTGAGCCTTCTTCTCCTGAAGGTGTTTTGAAATCCTTGAGGCCATGGGGGGGGGCAGCTTTGTTTTATGGGGAGCGGAAGAGAAACAGGACACTAAATGGTGGGCACCTGGGCTGGACCACAGATGCCGTCCCAGAGCCTGTCCTCTGTGTCCTAGACACTACTCATTGGGTTTTACAGCTGTTTGCCCACGAGATGCCTTCTTATGAGAGCTCCCAAGACTCCTCAGAAGCTGGGGTTAATGATGGAAGGTCAGGAGGGCAGCACACCAAGGCTTTCATGCAGGTCAGTGTGGTAGTGACAGAGCCACTGGACTTACTGGACATTTAGGCTTTTGCTCTGGTCCCTTACCTCCTGTCCTTTTAGGAAGCTCTTTCTGGACACCAGATGCACATACTGATGTTTCCCAATGCCCACCTCGATCTTAAGAGGCAAAAATGTGAGTGCATTGAGTGAGCGGGTCTTTGTCACGTAGTATAAGGTGCAGAAGCTATAGATGTCTCCCTCCCTTTTTACAGTTTGGTGCTTTGTTGAGACTTCATCTTACACACAAATGGGCCTCATTCCTTTTAATGGGCAGTAGAGCATACTGGTGGTGACAGAGCTCATGTATTGGTGCCCAGTGAGTGGGGCCAGTCTGGTTGTTACTGAACTCTTGTACCCACAGGCATCTGCCAAATGGTGTAAGCATCCCTTTGGGGTGATTTTCTATAAACATAAGCTCTGCCAAATGTCGTGCATGTTTACATCTCAAATAGATATTTCCTAATCACCTCCAAAGATTATATGTTGATTTTTTATTTATTTATTTTTTTTTACAGAGACAGAGAGTCAGAGAGAGGGATAGATAGGGACAGACAGACAGGAATGGAGAGAGATGAGAAGCATCAATCATCGGTTTTTCGATGCAACACCTTAGTTGTTCATTGATTGCTTTCTCATATATGCCTTGACCGTGGGCCTTCAGCAGACCGAGTGACCCCTTGCTCAAGCCAGTGACCTTGGGTCCAAGTTGGTGAGCTTTGCTCAAACCAGATGAGCCCAGACCTTGGGGTCTTGAACCTGGGTCCTCCGCATCCCAGTCCGATGCTCTATCCACTGCGCCACCACCTGGTCAGGCACCTCCAAAGATTATAAACAATCCATCCCAACCTTTGCTACTTGGGTCACCATCCCTGCCTTGGAAAGGCCTGATTCTAAACCTACAAATAAGACATGCTCACTATCAAATAATTAGAAAATGCACCTTGGCAAGAAAAAAGTTCCCATATTCAGAGCAACACATCCAGTCAACCAACATCGTGGTGTCGACCTTTCCAGATTTTAAATATAAAACGCCTTTATTTTTACTTACTTATTAGGTAAGAATGTCCAATGTGCATGGCATATGATCCTCACACAGTGATCCTCACACCGATAGGTCTGCTGTGCACCTTTCCTCATTTCTGTAGCACCCACCTGTCAGTATGCGGATGTGAGAGTCAGAGGGGCCAGGGGCAGGCACAGCGAGCAGGGGGTAGCCAGGGGGCCAGAGGGGCATCACAGAGTGGGCGATGGACCAGAGGGGGCGGGTAGCGTGACAAGGGCGACAGCTCAGTTTCCTCTCCTTCCGTGGAACCAGCTCAACCTTGGGAGTTGTCACTGCCCCGTTTTCACAAATGGGGAAATTGAGGCACCATCACGTGGCCTGGCAGAGCAGTCAGAATCTGACATCATACCTGGCCTTTGAGAGGCTTCCAACAAAATCCTGACTGTCCCAGGGAAAAAGAAAATCTTAGTTCTGGGACTCCCAGTGGGAAGTCCGGCTTGTGCGCCCCACCTCCGGCCCACAGCCCCAGGAAATCTCCTAGTGACACTCGCCACCCCTTGCCCCGCCTCCAGCCCCGCCCATGCCCGCAGGTCCCCTCGACTCCACTTCCGGCCAGGGAGGAGCCTTGGTTCTTCCGCAGGTTTGCGAGCCTGGATCGCGCCTGGGGCCCTACTGGTAGCACGGAGGTACACCTCCCCCAAGTTTGGTCAGACGCGTGACTTTCAGGTGCCGGGAGGTGACAGAGGCCGACGGGGGCCGGCCCGGGGAGGTACCCCTCTGGTGGTGGCGTGCAGGAGGTGGGGTAACCTACTGCAGCTGGAGCCTGCTCTGTTCCGAAGCGGCTGGGCATGAGCTTGGCTAAAAACTCGGGGGGCACCCCGCGGCTGCGCACGCTCCAGCGACATCTGGGCCCCCTGCAGGTAGGGACTGGGCTCCTGTCCCCTCTGCCTAGAACTAAGACCCTGTGAGCCAGGGGACAGAGCCCAGTCCTGGGAGGACAAGGACGCTGGGTCTGGCCATCCATCCCGCACTGCCCAGCTGTGTGCCAGAAGTGCCCCTCAGTGGCTGGGTGGAGGGGACAGTGCCCTAGTGGGAGCGAATGGGGGACAGGCCAGCGAGGTTTATGAGCTGTATCTCTGTGTCTTCACCACAAACCCAGAGGTCTGGTCAGGAATTCCCCTCCTCCCACTCCTCCAGGGCAGTTTGGGACTTTCTGTCCCCCGGGGGCTGTTTACTCTGGGTGCTGCCTCTTTGCAGCTGGTGTCGACACAGGCTCATCCTGTCCATTTCTCATGGCTCAGGGAAGAGGCATGGAGCCAGTCAGCAGTCCACTGACCACACACGTGCTGGACACAGCCTCGGGGCTCCCCGCCCAAGGCCTCTGCCTCTGTCTGTCCAGGCTTGAGGACCACGGCCAACAGTGGACTGAACTGAGGAAAAGGTAGGAGGTCTGGGCAGGACTTGAGTCAAGTCTACTTCCCCTCTGCACAGGGTTCCAGCCTGTGACAGGAGCAAAGTGAGGGATGCCAGACAGACAGCCACGGAGTGCAGCCCTCAGAGCAGACCCTGTTCCCCAGCCCCCGCTGGCTCCTGGAGCCTTCCATCAGACCCACTGCCCAGCTGGACAGCCTTACACTCCAAGCACTGAGCTGGTTAAGGCCTGAGGAGGAATCTGACAGACTTCACTGTCACCAGGCAGCATGCTGAGCACTTTAATTTTGTCCTTTTATTCTCACTACACCCTCATGACCCATTTTCAGAGAGAAGGGACAGTGCACACTATGCCTGCAGTGCCTGCTCCTCACAGCCCTGCTCAGACCCCATGCTCAGCTGTGGGGGGAGGCCCAGCCCAGGCTGCTGTGTGCTGCTTGGTTGGCCCTGTCAGTAGGAACAGACGCTCCATTTGGAAAGAGGCAGACTCCTCTGGAGGTGGACGTGGGGAGCTGGGCCCCAAAGGTTTAGGGCCTGAGGGTGTGGAGCTTGTCCCCTCACTGTTCAGCCCCTCACAAAGGCTGGGGGTCCAGGTCCTATCCGAGGGTCAGCTGTGATCTTGGAAGAACACATGGAGTCCCCTAGGGGGGTTACATGGACCCATTCCCAATCCCCCAAACCTGCCAGTGGGTGACACTGTGTTCACAGTGCAGACGCGTGTGCGAGCCCAGCTGGGGGCCCGGGAGGTCTGAACAAAACCCCACTGGGGTGCTCAGTGCTTCTGGAACAGGAGCTGACCCAGAAAGCCATGTGCAGAACTTTAAATGAAAAATCCAGGTTATAAAAAAATATGAATAGCATAATCCATTTTCCGTTTTTATAAATTTATAAAAAAGCATACTTATGAATATATAAAATCTGAAAAAAATAAGCCAAATATAGTGATTATTGCTCCTGGTAGATTGTGGGAGGTTTCCCCCTTCCTGCTTCTCTGAACTGCGCCACTCCAGAACCCCAGGCCCTAGAATCGGTCCTGAATTAAGCTGTAGGGCGTCTAAAGCAGCGGGTTGAGGAGACCCAGAGAGCCAGGCAGGGGTGCACCTCATCCCTCCCCCCAACCCCAGCTACACCAACCCTGATGGCCGCTGCCCTGGGCTCCTGCTGCCAGGCCAGATGAAGGCGGGCACCTACAAGCTGACCTTCGACACAGAGGGCTACTGGAAGAAAAGGGGCCAGGACAGCTTCTATCCATATGTGGAGGTGAGGGCCACAGGTTGGCCAGGAGGGTGGCCTGTGATTCACCATGACCACAAGCCCTGCAGTGGGCAGTGCCCCTCCCCGCTCTCCCAGGTGGTGGTGGGCAGTGAGTTCCTGCTCTTAGGTTCCAGGAGAAAGGTCCCTGCCCTGCCCCTGGGTCAGGCTGTGGAGGGCAGGGTCAAAGGTGACTGACTCATCCCTGAGGACACGGGTGCACAGAGCCCTGTCCAGCTCGCTGGGCCTAACTCTACTGCCTTCCCCTTCACTGGGCCCTGTTCAGGGTGGACCTCTTGGGAAGCCCAACAGGCCCTGGAGTTCCTCACATCGAGCACTTCCCCCGGGAGGACACAGCCTATCCACAGCTCTCACCAGGTTTCCAGTTCACCACCAGGCTCTGGCTGGCCGGGGGCTCCTGCCCTCCCTGCAGTCATCCCCTAGCCCAGTCTGGGCTTCAGTCTCCCCGGGAGCACTGGGCGCTGTCTCCTGGTGCCTTCTGTTCTCAGGTTGTTTTCAACATCACAAACGAGACCCACAAGTTCCACGTCCCCCTGCTGCTGAGCCCATGGTCCTACACTACATACCGAGGGAGCTGACCACCAGCTTTTCTGAAAGCACCTCTGCCATCACCGTGGCCGGAGCCACCCCAAGCCTCCAAAGCGGTCTCCAGGCTCCTCATGGGATCTCAGGTCCCACTTCCTGTGGGTGGTTCTGGCCTCGTTTCACAGTGGCTGCTGTGACTTGGGCATCAATAAAGTCAGTGTGGCATCTACAGGCTGCTGTGATCACTGGGCAGAGCCTGCTGGTGCTGCCTGGGCCGGGGTGGGGGGGCAGCAGGCAGGGAGGGAGCAGACTCATCAGCCTGAGCTGGTGGGGAGCAGGCCCTGGGGAGGGAGGGAGCAGGGAGGGAGCAGACTCATCAGCCTGAGCCGGTGGGGAGCAGGCACTGGGGAGGGAGGGAGCAGACTCATCAGCCTGAGCTGGTGGGGAGCAGGCCCTGGGGAGGGAGGGAGCAGGGAGGGAGCAGACGCACCGTGTGGAGCTGGTTCTGCCACAGTCGTGCAATAGGACTCACAGCAAATGTGAAAAGCCTTCATTTGCTGACCCAACACATCCAAAAAACACACACCTGCTGTCCATGGTGTATAAAAGGGGGTGTCACGCGGGGAGGAGTCCCAGGCAGGGACTACGTTGGCGTGCTCACGAGTCCCGCAGGGCCCTGGCCCAGGGTCTGCCCCACCACAGCTGTTTCCAGGGGCTTGAAGCCCACGTTGTCCAGGGGGATCCCAAAGGCTAGGAGCTTTGCCTCGTAGGTGTGCAGCAAGTCGTTGTGGGCCTGCGGGGACAAAGTAGTGTCAGGAGGGGGCAGGGGTTGCCCCTAGGCCAAGGCAACACCAAGGCTGACCCTCAGGCCACCCAGCTCCCTGGGGGGCAGGAGGGTGTGGAGAGTGCCGGTGACCCCCCACCCATCCCAGAAGAGCTCGGGTCTGGGCAAGGTGCTGCCAGGGCCCACAGTCATGGTTTGTGCTCCCTCCTCTAGAAAATGGAAGTTTTTAAAAGGCTGAATTTCATTGGATGGCTGTAAGGGTTTGAGGAGGTGATGCATGAGAGATGCTTCGAGCCTCTTTTGACTCAGAACAAAAGCTCCACAGGGCACATTATCCTCACCATCAAAAGAAGGGTGTCAGGGCTTGGAGCTGAGTGGGGGTGAACTGAGGCCGAGCTCCAGAGAGAATTAGAGACTGGCCTGGCTCTTACCCTTCACCAGGGTTCGGGCCTCCTGACTGTCAGATACAACTTATGGAAATCCTCCCAAGAGCTGCACAGACCAGTAGCTGGCCCCAACTCTGAGTACAAGTATCAGGGTGCCAGGGAACTGAGGGAAGGGTCCAGATGGGCAGGCGAAACTGATCAGGGCAACGGGAGGGCCAAGGGAAGGCCAAGAACCAGCAGGTGGCATCCACCCTATAGAAATATGCATGTCTGAGTCTCTCGTGGGGCAGCTGCTCTTGGTACATGTGTCTGCAGCCCCCAGGCAAAGCCCAGAGAGCGCTGTGGGCAGTACCACAGAGCCAGGGCCACTGGGTACAGGTCCCAGGCCTCTCAGTCTTGTGAGAAACACAAGGGCCACTGGGTACAGGTCCCAGGCCTCTCAGTCTTGTGAGAAACACACCACCAGGCTAAAGGGTCTCTGCCCCTCACAACTACAGGAGGCTGTGGTGCCAATGTGTGTTTTTGGCATAAGAAGGGCCTGTAGCCTTCATCAGACTTACCAAGGAATCAGAACAGGTTAGACCTATAACTGTCCCCTGCCTGGAGGACAGTGGGCCTTGTGTGTGTGGGGGGGCACAGGAGGCCCCTCCTATTGCCCAAGAGGCCAGGCCAACATCATGATAGGAGAGTGAGGGTCAGACAGGAAGACAGGAAGAGTTGCTGGACAAGACAAGCCACTGTCCTTTACCAAGGGGCAATAGGCAGGCCCTGTGAGGAACACCAGGGCGGGACATGCCCCAGGCCACACGCAGCCAGCCTCGGGCTCTCGGTCCCAGGTAGGGATCTCGTGTCCTGGGTGGGGTGCAGCTCTGAAGAAGATGGGACTCCTCATACCTTGCAGACCCGCGCCAGCTCGTACTGTAGGTCCTTGATGGCACTGTTCTTTGATTCCAGGACGTCCTGAGAAAGAAGACGTGAGTATGAGACGTGTCTTTGGATGGAGGCAGATGGGGCAGCTGGAGGTCTGGTGTCCAGGGGCTCTCGCAGGGACCAGAGATGTCCAGGAAACAGTGGCCTGGCCCCATCAACATGTATGCCACACGGGGAGCAGGCTGTGTGGGAAGCTCCCCCAGAGAGAAAGGGGGAGGGAGGTGCTGAGAAGTTAGAGGGGCACGCCTGGCGAGTTCTGAGGAACTAACCAGGAAAGGCAACAGCTGACTCACACCCACCCTGGCCCACAGGCACAGCTGCAGTGAGAGACCTTCATAGGCAGCTCAGTTTCGGCACTGCTGGCCCAGACAAGGCCCCTCCTGTGTGCCTGCACTGCCCCAGCCCTTGACAACCAGCCTGTCCCAGATGACTCAGGTCCCAGGGCACTGCGGCCCACCGAGCCAGGACGTGGGCACAGGCTCACCTCTGCCTCCCCAACCCCTCCTCCATCAGCGTCAAGTCCATCTTGCCTCACTCGGCCTTTCCTCCAGGTCCCTGTGGGCTTACAGTCCAGTCAACCCTGCCCAGAACCTTCCAAGGTCTCCTGTCGGTGCCAAACTGGGGGAGCCACTGACAGCTTCAGAATCTCCCCCACCCCACCCAGCTGCAGGCCTCAGGTGCAGACTGGGTGAGGGGCACACAGCCTGCAGCACTTTAAAATACGGATGTGGTGACCGACAGGTTCATCCTCTGAGGCTGGCGGCAGTGTGACCAGACAGCTCACATTCAGCTGCACTGCATGTCGAGAGTCACCTTAAAAATGCTGCCTGGGGGGACCTGGGTCCGATTCCCAGCCAGGGCACACAGGAGAGGTGCCCATTTGCTTCTCCACCCCCCCCCCTTCCTCTCTGTCTCTCTCTTCCCCTCCCACAGCCAAGGCTCCACTGGAGCAAAGATGGCCTGGGCGCTGGGGATGGCTCCACAGCCTCTGCCCCAGGCGCTAGAGTGGCTCTGGTCACGGCAGAGCGACGCCCCGGATGGGCAGAGCAACACCCCCAGGTGGGCGTGCCGAGTGGATCCCGGTCGGGCGCATGCGGGAGTCTGTCTGACTGTCTCTCCCCATTTCCAGCTTCAGAAAAATACAAAAAAAAAATGCTGCCTGTGTCACTTCTCAGAATAAAACACCTGCACACAGACGCTGACCTGGGTCTGTTTCTCTGTGAGGATCCCGTCCAGCTTGAAGGGGTCTATCTCTGGGACAGGCCTCTGGATGGGGACACGGAGGACAACTGTACACCCATGTCTGTCTCCCAGGTCCCCATGGCCACCTCGGGCCTGACAGTGGGGTCTGAGCCCCAGCCACACTCCCCTGGCAACACCAAGACTCCCCGTCCTATATCACCTGTTCTGTCTTTGAAACCCACCCCAAGATCAGGTCCAGGGAGGAGAGGGACAAGGCCCACCTCCAGGTGAGAGAGGACCTGCTGGGTCAAAGACAGCAGCAATCACTGTCCTGAGGCCTAAGCTAACCCTGCTGGCCTATGGGCACCAAGGCCTCATCTGCCTGGTCTGCTCCTGTCCCCATACCCAGGACAGTCCCAGCAGGGGAGCACCATGAATAACAGGACTCGAGTGAACAAATGCTCCAGCCTCTGCCCAGATAGAATTCCCTCTGGGAAGCGGCCCCCACAGTGCCCACTGCAGAGGCCCACCCCTGGCCTAACTACCCACGGCCAAAGCAGCACATCTTGGTTTCCCGGGTGGGACTTAACTTAGCGGCTTCGCAGGAATCTCGGCTGTCACCCAGGCCTGTGTCTGGGTCAGCCACCAGAGGCCCAAGGAGCTCAGCCCAGAAGTTGAAGGATGGTTGGGACCCAGGGCCAGACCGGCCAAGCTCAACCCATCCCGGCAGTGGGCACAGGACTCGCAGGTGCAGAGAGGAAGGAGAGGGAGGGGAGACTGAGATGAGAGCACGACCTGTGAGGGTGTGGGGAGTCCCTCCCCAGGGCTGGCCGAGAGTCTCCACTGGGATGACAGAGGCTGGACATGCTTGGGGTCTCCCCATGCAACAAGGGACCCCCACCAGAGCCCAGGCCACCTGTGGGGGCAGGAGCACGGCACCACGGCCTACCCCCAGAGCTCGTCTGGGGCCTACCTCCAGCTTGCGGGACACCAGGGTCAGGGCTGCGGGGTCCAGGTTGGAGGCGCCCAGCACCTCGTTGAGCTGCAGCTCTTTTTTCTCCACGGCAGCGCTGAGTGCCTGCAGCTTGCGCTCCAGGACCAGGTTCTTGAAGCCTGTCTTCTGCTGCACTTCCAGGATGGCCGCCGTGAACTTCCCGTAGAGCTCGTCCCGCTCACGCTGCACCTGAATGGACGTTGCCTAGACCATCTCGCTGGCAAGGAGCCCTCCCGCTTCTGCCCATGGCCAAAGCACACTCTCGCTGTGCCGTCTACACAGGGCCCCCTCGGCCAGGGGAGCCTGTGTCGTCTACACTGCCTGCACCCCACTCTGCAACAGAATTAAAGGTGCGCAGTTGTCCACACCAGAGAAGGCAGGAGGAAACATCTCTAGGAAGGTGTCTCAAGAAGCAAGAGGCCACCTGGTCCTAACTGGACAGGCCACACAGAGGGTGGGCAGCCTTGCCCTAGGTTTGGGCAGTGAGCTCGGGACACATGTCCCAGATTGTCCCACATGAAATCCAGGGCACCCAACTCTAGCAAGCAGTGTTTGGAGGTGGGGGGCTTGTTGGGTACCCGTTCTGTCAGCCCCAGATCCTAGCACCCCACATGCTATCATGTGCCCCACAAACAGCCGATCTGGAGCACAGCCCTGGAGCCAACTGCCTGTCAATCAACAAAAGTGTGTTTCCATCTAAGCCTGCTACTTTTATTTTATATATTTTTATTTTTTTAAAGACTTTATTTATTCATTTTAGAGAGGAGAAAAGGAGGAGAGAGAGAGAGAGAGAGAGAGAAGAGGGGAGGAGCAGGAAGCATCAACTCCCATATGTGCCTTGACCAGGTAATCCCAGGGTTTTGAACCAGCGACCTCAGCATTCCAGGTTGACGCTTTATCCACTGCGCCACCACAGGTCAGGCTAAGCCTGCTACTTTTAACTGTGCACTATAAGAAACTAAGACTGTGGAAATGTAAAAAGTGAACACCCCTTAACCCTGCCTCCAGGGGCCACCATGCCAACATCTGGTGACTCCTTCCCTTGGGCTGTCCTTAGCCTGCAGGCCCCTCTGAGGTTTCTACAAGACACTGCAGACCTGACAGGCTCCTGGGTATTCCTGCAGTTGGTGGGATGAAACCCGCCCACAGTGTCCCTACACTAATCACAGCTCACAAAGGTGGAAATACTCTGCCCCAGACAGACCCTGAACACTGCAAGGAGAGCCTTTCAAACTGGCTGGAAAGCTCAGAAAAGGAGACGTCTCTACCAATCACATCAGCCACGTCTGGAAATCCTGAGAGCTGCTGCTGGAGGGAAGTGGACCCGTGGGCACTTTGGGTGAGATTATCACTAAGAACAGCCCGTGGGCAGACTACGGGAAATCTGGAGGCGAACCTTCCAGCCCAGGAATTCCACTGCCAGGAACTGACCAGACCCAGGAACTGGCTGCATGAATACCAGCACTCGCCAGGGCACGTGGGGCACCATCAGATGCTGCAGTGTAGGGGCAATCTGGGGGCTGCTCGACACACAAGGTAGAAAGCGCCACGTTTAAGGCAGAAGTCACACCCATACTAGACACCAGGACAAGTCTGCAAGGAGACTCGGAAGCCATTAGGACTTGTGAGGACCACACTGAGCAGCAGGGGGACCCTCTCCTTTTTACTTACAGACTCAGGATTCTGTAACTTCTTTACAATGTTGCATAACAGTTTAGTACTAGACACACGTATGTAGAGGAAAAGATGCTCACTGAAGGGCTAGGCTCTCTACGTGTTTCAGAACAGAGCCCGAGGGGACAGGTGAACAATCTGCTCTTTACCAGGGACCCGCTCTGTCTGTGTGAAGCCCAGGTTTCTGCAGGAGCTGCACAGAACGGGCAGCGGGCAGCAGGGCCTCCAGGCCCCCTCGGCTGCAGGATGCTCACCTGGAGGAACCGCTGCTCCAGCACCTCGTGTTCCCACCTCAGGCTCTCAAGCTCTTTCTCAGTGACTTTCAAACGTGCCTTTGTGCACTGGAGAGAAATGAGGGGTGGGGGACAGAAGGCACTCAGGATTCGGGCATCCACACCATGCAGGCTCCTGGGAAGGGGGCAAGTCCAAAAACAGCTGCCAGAAAGAATTGGCTCAAAGACACAAGAGGCTCAGCCCCAGGGCAGGCTGGTGGGCACACTTGTCTCCCAGGACAAGCAGCAACCCTACCTTCCCCCAGGTCTCCAGTCACAGAGGAGAGATCAGACCCTCCTGCCTGAGGGCCAAGCCCTGCACCAGTCCCTTCCCTGCCGAGCCTGGAGGAACCGTGGAGGAGCTGCAGGCGGATGCTCACCACCAGGATATGCTTGTCCTTCTCGTGGTCAGCCAGCTTCTTCTGCATCTCGCTCATCTCCTCCCGGGCCTTCTGCAGCGGGTCCGCCAGGCGCCGGTTCTGTGCGGACAGCTCCAGCATCTCCTTCTCAAGGTGCTCCTCCTTCTTCCGCATGTCCTCCATCTGCTCCTGTGGGCACAAGGCGGTCGGTGCACGGCACTTGGCGGGCAGCACCAGACCAGGCCGCAAGCTCACCTGCCCAGAGCCAGGTCCTGCTGCAGCAGGATAGGCACGTGCCCGCCTCAACCTGTTTTAGGTACAGACACACACTATTTTGCAAAATTTTACCTTACTCTGAATTTTCTTGGAATACAGTTTCCATGAGATTATGCTTTGTTCAGATGCCCCAAAGGGCAGTCTCCATTGTGGTAATTCCACCCCCACCAGCTCCTGGGTGACAATGACACCTGCCTGTGCTGCCATGCTAGGCTCCTAACAGGGTCCAGCCTGAGCCTATACCCTGCAGAACACACAACTGACCTATCAATCCCCGGTCCTACTTCAGGGCATCAGCCTGTTTTCAGGTACAGAGAGGTCACGTCACCTGTGGATTTCAGTCCAGGACAATGAGGGGCGTCATCAGGAACATCTTTGTACTGGGGGTGCGCACCTTGAGGGAGTTGATGAGGGCCAGGTTGTTGAGGGTGATGTCGTTGTAGTAGTTCTTCATGTCCGTGAAGGCCTCCTCGTGCTGCCCCATCAGCGTGCTGATCTGCCCGTTCTTCCTCTCCTCCACCTCGTGGATCTCCGTCTTCCTCCGCAGGTCGAGCTCGTCCCTGAGCATCTTCATCTTCTTCTCATACTTGGCCTCGATTTCTGAAAGGCAGCAGCACACACAGCAGCTGCGCACAGGACAGCTGGCGGGACCAAGGCCGCCTGCCTCTGGGTGACAGGGTGGTGGAGGGCCTCCTGCTGATGCTCAGAGGACACATGGCCTGATGCCGCCTCTGCTGTCCTCTGCCTGTGGCAGCCACTGCCACTCAACCCCTGCAGGAAGCTCCCAACAGCTGAGCGTCAGCAGATCCCAATGGTCACTAGCCATGATCCAAGTGACCATCCAGTTACGGCATGGAGCTTGTTTCTAAACTGGACAGACCTCACAGGCCAGGAGCCATGGGGAGGACTGTTCTAAGAATGCTGCCCATGAGCTCATCTGGTCTGAGCAAAGCTCACCAGCTTGAACCCAAGGTCCCTGGCTCCAGCAAGGGGTTACTCAGTCTGCTATAGCCCCATGGTCAAGGCACATATGAGAAAGCAATCAATGAGCAACTAAGGTGTCAAAATGAAAATCTGATGATTGATGCTTCTCATCTCTCTTTGTTCCTGTCTGTCCCTCTCTCTGACTCTTTCTGACTCTTTCTCTCTGTCCTTGTAAAAAAAAAAAAAAAAAAAGAATGCTGCCCACGAGACGAAACAAGTCCCCCCTAACCTAGTCACCAACTTGTGCCAAGTAGGTGAGCAGGTGGTAACCACAGCCACCCCAACTGACATGGGAAGAACTTATTCTGGGATTCTGAGTGGTCCATCAGCCTTGAAAACAACCTAATTCTCTCTTGGCATACCTGGGCTGCTTGGACCTGTCAATCATCCCTGTGATAAGCTCTGAGATAAGTTACTTTCTGATGGGAAGACTCTGGCAGGCAGGGAGACACTGACCTCGCACTTGCCTCTCAAGGTCGGTCCGCATCCTGGTGATCTCCTCAGTGTGTTTCTGCAAAGGTGGAAGCAGGCGTTACCGGGTGACAGAGAGCAGCTCCTGGGCCTGCCCCTCACAGACCATGTTCCGAATAGCTTTCACATTTCATAACTCCCTTCACTCAGCGAAAGTCAGCTCTGAGCTTGAGAAGATGTCAACAGACATTCCAAGCACTGACCACAACTGGCCCCCTGCCTGGCCAACCTGCAGGAGAGCCATGCCACATCTATAGACCCATCTGTGGGCTCCAGGTGCCTGCTCACTTACTCTGTCACTTAGAGCAACATTAAAAATTATTGCAGCCCTGCCCTGGCTGGTTGGCTCAGTGGTAGAGCGTCATCCTGGAGTGTGGAGGTCCTGGGTTCAATTCCCAGCCAAGGCACACAGGAGAAGCACCCATCTGCTTCTCCACCCCTCCCCCTCTGCTTTCTCTCTAGCTCTCTCTTCCCCTCCCACAGCCAAGGCTCCACTGGAGCAAAGTTGGCCCTGGGCTTTGAAGATGGCTCCATGGCCTCCATCTCAGGCACTAGAATGGCTCCAGTTGCAACAGAGCGACGCCCCAGATGGGCAGAGCATCGCCCCCTGGTGGGCATGCCAGGTGGATCCCAGTCAGGCACATGCAGGAGTCTGTCTCTCTATCTCCCCACTTCTCTCACTTCAGAAAAATACAGGAAAAAACAAACAAACATACTGCAGCCCTGGCTGGGAAGCTTTTCCAGTCAGAGTGTTATCCCAACACAGCAAGGTTGAGGGTTTAATCCCCAATCAGGGCACATGTTAAGATCAGACAATGAATGAATAAATAAATGGAACAACAAACCAATGTTTCTCTCTCCCCCTACCCTTCTCTCTCTAAAATCAACGATTAAAAAAATATTTTTAATTAAAAAATATTCCAGGAAAACATTTTCTGAACAGGTGGTGGCGCAGTAGATAGAGCATTGGCCTGGGACACAGAAGATCCAGGTTTGAAACCCCGAGGTCACTGGCTTGAGCTCAGGCTCATCTGGTTTGAGCACGGGCTCACTCGCTTGAGCATGGGATTATAGACATGACCCCATAGTCAGTGGCTTGAGTTCAAGGTCGCTATCTTGGGGAAGGGGTCACTGGCTTGACTGTAGCCCCCCCCCCCCCATCAAGGCACATATAAGAAAGCAATCAATGAACAACTAAAGTGCCACAACAAAGAATTGATGCTTCTCACCTCTTTCCCTTCCTGTCTGTCCATTCCTATCCGTCCCTCTGTCTCTCTCACTAAAAAAATTTAAAATAAAAAATAAGAAATATTCCATAGATGCTTATTACATAAAAATCATGAATAGAAATCTCAATTTAAAAAAATTGATTGATTTGAGAGAGAGAGGAAGGGAAAGAGAGAGAGAGACAGGAGCATTTGTCTGTTCTTGCGTGCCCTGACTGGGGGATGAACAAGAAACCTCAGTGCTTCGGGACAATACCTTAACCAACCGAGCTATCCAGCCAGGGTTAATTATTTTTTATAGCAGTATTTTTACACAAAAAGGAACTATGATCACATAACTAACCCCATGCTGGCCATGGGAAAGCAGACAGCCTCACGTCACTAATTCATTGGAAACCAGCCTGTGGTACGCCTGTCAGACCATCCTGGAAAGTCCAAAGCTTTAGCACCCTCAGACTCCACTGCAAACTCTACAATTTTACAGCATTTTCTTCCAGATCCAGTCAAGGCGGGAGAGCCTGCACTTGAGACAATGTGTTGACAAAATCTCAACCTGCACCCTGGAAGAACCTTTGAAAACCATCCAGACACACCCTCCCTCTGCCCAAATCCTCCACAGGCCACTGGATTCACCCAGGGTCAAACCCCATGCCTCCCCAGGACTTCCAAACCAATGAGCTCTGACCAACTTACTCCTCCAGCCTTCAACTGGCTCATCCTCTCTCTCCTCCTGCCCTGGTCCCCCCAGCCTGGCTCAGCCCTTACCACCTTTGCCCAAATGTCACCTTCTCAGTGGGCATTCCCAGAACTCCCTGTAGAAAA
Source organism: Saccopteryx bilineata (assembly GCF_036850765.1). Taxonomy (NCBI): domain Eukaryota; kingdom Metazoa; phylum Chordata; class Mammalia; order Chiroptera; family Emballonuridae; genus Saccopteryx; species Saccopteryx bilineata. The sequence continues at coordinate 88,370 of NC_089498.1, forward strand.
GTGCAGCCCACTCTCATTCCCAGAAGCCCCCTTCCCCACTCTGCCCTTCCTTACAGACCAGTGATGGATCTGACATGTTATTTTGTTTTCTTTGTTACGTGCAGTGTCTCCTTTGTAGACCAGCAGCCACACGTGGAAAGGCGTTTTGTCCTCCCCAGAGATATGAGCCTGACACCTTATGGGTACTCAGCAAACAAATTTCCACCTCCACCTGGAATGCCCCAGCAGTTCCCTCAGAATGAACCAAAAAGTCTCCCAAGTCAGCCAGGTGTGCATGAGCCCAGCTCACCAAACTGCCATGGCCGCCTGTGTGCCGTGCACTAGACACTTGAATGGTGTGTTTCCAAATGCACCTGACAAACAGCCTGGGAGAGCAGCTGGGTGTCTGGCGTTGGCAGCATGGGTGGGGGAAGCCTGAGCTGGAGTTTCCTCCTGTCATTTTGTTGCTCAAGTCAAAGACAGAATTCTGCACTTGGCCCCCAAAGTGGGTCTGCTTAGCTGCATGCTTTTTAAAAAACATTTTTAAATTATTAATAATTGCCAAAGTGCAGTTTTTCAACAACAGTGTGAACCCCCAGCTGCTGCTGACTGCTCGGGAGGGCGGGCGATCCCGGCTCCCAGCTGCTGCACGCACCAGCCGCAGGTTCTTCACCACCACCTCGCTGGCCAGCTCCTGCTCCTTGAGCTCCACCTTCAGCGCCCGCACGTCCTTGCGCAGCGAGCCCTCCTGGGTGCGGTGCTCCTTCTGCGCCAGCTTCATGGCCACAGTGCCCTCGGCCTTCATCTCCGTCAGGTGGTTCTGGTGCTCATACAGCAGGTGCTTCACCTTCTGCTTGTAGACCTGCAGGCAGGAGAGATACCACCTGCTCACCTGCACATGCATGCTCACCTGCATGACACACACTCCTAAACACACATGTTCACATGCACGCATATAATGGTTTATTAAAACCATACCTTGGCCCTGGCCGGTTGGCTCAGTGGTAGAGCGTCAGCCTGGCATGCAGGAGTCCCGGGTTCGATTCCCGGCCAGGGCACACAGGAGAAGCGCCCATCTGCTTCTCCACCCCTCCCCCTCTCCTTCCTCTCTGTCTCTCTCTTCCCCTCCCGCAGCCAAGGCTCCAATGGAGCAAAGTTGGCCCGGGCGCTGAGGATGGCTCTGTAGCCTCTGCTTCAGGTGCTAGAATGGCTCTGGTTGCAACAGAGCAACGCCCCAGAGGGGCAGAGCATCGCCCCCTGGTGGGCATGCCGGGTGGATCCCGGTCAGGCGCATGCAGGAGTCTGACTGCCTCCCCGTTTCCAACTTCAGAAAAATACAAAATAAATAAATAAAATAAAACCATACCTTCAGGTTCCCAGTGTAAAGGACACAAACAAAGGGCTATGACCCCTAAGCCAGAAGAATAAATGCCCCACCTTGCCCAACATCTCAGCAGTGACCCCAGTGGGACAGGCAGGCCGGCTTTGCTCACCTTGATCTCCACCTGGTGCCTCTCCTCAGCCTCCTCCATCTCCCGGTCCTTGTTCCGCAGCTCGGCCTTCTTCTCCTCCAGCTGCCGCCGCGAGATCTCCCAGAAGGTGTGGATCTTGTCGCGCTCCAGCTGGAAGTAGTTGCGCTCCTCTCGCTCGCGGTCCAGCTCCTCCCGGATGCGGGCGATGTGCTCCTCCACCTGCAGGCAGAGCAGAGCCAGCCTGGGCTTGCGAGGAGCTCGGTTGGGCCCGCACCCTGAGGGGAATGTGGGAGGAGAAGGGCAGAGAGAGGAGAGAGAACGTGCATCTAAAAATGCACTCGAGCTGAAAATAAGGAGTCAAAGCACAGGGCAGGAGGCCTCAGGGCAAGGGTATGTTCAGTCACAGCACAAATCACTGATTTTGGCCAGTAATCATAAAACAACTTTATATTTTCATCCATTTCTCAGAATTTATACTGAGGAAATGTCTCAAAAGAAGACAAGAGCTTTCTCCTCAAAAATATTAAACACACCATTATTAAAACAAAAAAAATTAAAAAGAAAATGATCTAAGGTGATTTTAAATACCGATATGGCTGAAAATGAGATAATATGGCCCAGCCAGACCAAGCAGTGGCGCAGTGGATAGAGCACTGGCCTGGGACACAGAGGACCCAGTTTTGAAACCCCAAGGTCTCCAGCTTGAGCGCAGGCTCACCAGCCTGAGCATGGGGTCACTGGCTTGAGCATGCAAACATAGACATAATCCCATGGTTACTGGCTTGAGCCCAAAGGTCACTGGCTTGAAGCACAGGGTCGCTGGCTTAAGCAAGAGGTCAGTGGCTCAGCTGGACCCCCCCCCCCCCCGTCAAGGCACATATGAGAAAGCAATCAATGAACAACTAAAATGCCTCAACTATGAGTTGATGCTTTTCATCTCTCTCCCTTCTTGTCTGTCTTCCCTGTCTCTCTCGCGCGCGTGCTAAAAAAAAAAAAAAAAGAGAGAGAGAGAGAACAGGTTCCCAGGATCTTCTGAGCACACCTCAGGCCACTGACTGTGCCACTTTCCTCTGCTGACCACTACTCCCCAGAGAGCCACAGTGTGAACCTGGGCTCGATGGCCCCCTGTGAGGGAGACGCACACCTCAGCATCTAACTATGGTCTCTGCAGATGACATCTTCATGTCACTAAACTTTTGTGTCACTCCAATAGTCTAAACCAGGCTCCTATCTACTATAACTATCTCAAGTGAGTAGATTTTGCCATCACCCAATATATACATTTCTTATAAACATGCAGATTTCTAGATTCTCTTTTAAAAAACAGAAAACAGCCTGACCAGGCGGTGTAGAGTGTTAGCCTGAGATGCTGAAGACCCAGATTCAAAACCCAAGATCGCTGGCTTGAGGGAGGACTCACCAGCTTGAGCATGGGATCATAGACATGACTCCATGGTCAATGGCTTGAACACAAAGGTTGAGGGCTTGACGCCCAAGGTCACTGGCTTGAGTTCAAAGTCACTGGCTTGAGCAAGGGGTCACTCGTTCTGCTGAAGCCCCCGGTCAAGGCACATATGAGAAAGCAATCAATGAACAACTAAGGTGTCACAACAAAGAACTGATGCTTCTCATCTCTCTCCTTTCTTGTCTGTCTGTCCTTGCCTGTCTCTCTTGCATGCTAAAACAAACAAACAAACAAAAACAACGCAGAAAACAGCCCTGGAGCCTGAAGCTCACAGGGTAACCATCCAGAGAATTGACTGCAGCTGTCCTGTAACGCATGCCCACCTAGACCCTGGCGCTTCCGAGGCTCCATGCCTCTGCAGACTGACCACTGCATGTCAGCACTGTCTCCATAGGGAACAGAGGTAAGAAACAGCTCAACTGCTGAGACAATGCAGTGTGCAGCCCAGTGATCTCTCCAAAACACAAACTGGACCCCCACCCTCTACTTAAACTGCTAATGGTTTCCCTGCATATACAGGTAAGTCCTCACTTAACATCCTCCGTAGGTTCTGCCCCTTTAAGAGATTCCACATGTTACTACTGCTGGGTAACTGACACAAAGGAGAGTTAAGTTCCTCCCTGTCTCATCAGCCTTGTAACAAAATGTCATTCAAAGACCTGCTGTAAAATAAAGCTGCTCATCACCATCTTTCAAGGGTCCTCCTGCACCATCCAATCAATTTCAGCTCACCTGACTCAGTGACTGGTTACTCCACTCAGTATTTAGTCTTTTATCTTAAAACCATCGCCCAAAAAGTAAGTGTTACTGACAGTAACACCAGTGGATGCAAAGCCCTCAGGTCCATGGCAAACGCCCACGGGCAGTCTCAGAGACACAGAGCAGGAGCAGGCACCAGCTCGCTCCCATCATGCGCCATGTGCTGCAGTTTTCAAGAGGCCCTGCTCTCTAGCCCTTACCTTCCTCAACACAGCAGCGACAAGTGGCCTAAAATAACTCCTCGTGTTTAATGGTAAGTGAAACAGACAAGCATGCTCCATGAGCATGCACTATGGCAACAGCTCCACCGCACCAGGAGCAGAACAGGGTGAGACTGAAAGGAAATGCGGAAAATTAAAAATAGATTTTATATCGAAATAAAACATTTCCTTCCAAATTCCTACCACCCTATAAAACAGTTCTTCAATATCTACCTTTACAAAATAAGAAAGACAACATGCACTGTCCTTGACAGCTTCTGAGCTGATGGGGATTATGGAGAGGGAGAGGGAGACGATGATTCGGACGGAACCACAGGGGCCAGGCTGAGAGCAATGAGCACAGACTAGAGGGCAGGACAAGGTGCACTGGTGGGACTGGACCCTGTGGACAAACGGCCAGAAATAAGGTAGGACAGCCCCCACCCACCTTCCCCACCAGAACTAGGCCGAGGCACAGGGCCAGCCCCGCTCACCTGCTCCTTGCTCATGTCCTCCGGAGCAAGCCCGTCCACAACTGGAGTGCCTTTACCTTTGCCTTTGCCTTTGCCTTTCTTTTTGGGTGCCTGTGGTTAAAGAAGAGACGCTTGGATCAGGAAGGGAGACTGTGTAATAGCTTTGCTTTTGGGCTGGTTCCCTCTGGGGTCACTGGATGAGAAGTGCCCGTTCCAGAACCTCCGTCTCCTGGTCACACTCATGGCCCCCTCATGGCCCCCATTAGCAGCACATTCCTCGACCCTATGGCACCCTTAACCATACTCACACACTCTGCTCACACCTTTAGAGGAGCAAGGAGAAATCTTCCTTTTCAGAAGAGAACATTTTCTCACTCAGAAAGGGAGAGGAACTCAACCAAATCTACTCCTTGATACATGGCAGAGACCGCCTGGTCAAGTGTTACCATGTTGGCCGTTCAGTGGGTGTTACGGAAAATGCCTCCATAGCAATGACCAGAGGGTGATATAAGGCTCTCTTCCTCCAGATACAAAACTCCTTCACAGCCTGGTCAGAGGCAGTTACAGCAGAGTGCCATGTGGTGCTCTGCAGGTGGCTCACCACAGGGAGCTGCTCTTGTGCCATGCCCCTTTTCCCCAACTTTGACAAATGAAACTTCCTCCCCACTCCCTTCCCCAGCAGCACTGAAGCACACACTAAATTTCCAAATCCTTATGCTCTGCCCTCACTTCTCTCAACTGTCTGTGGCCCACACTTGTGTGTGTCTGCATGTTTCTGGAACATTTTTAAATGTTTTGTTTATTGATTATGGAGGGAGGATGGGAGAGAGAGAAACATAGATCTGTTCCTGTATGTGCACTGAGGATCGAACCCGAAACTTTTGTGCATGGGGACTACGCACTCACCAAACTAACAAGCTATCTGGCCAGGGCTCTCTGTAACATTGCGTGTTGGTATGTCTCTAACATTTTTATGATTACAAAAAAAAATCAGTCACCCTATTAAAATTCATAAAAATTTATTTATAAAAAAAAATCATGTGGAAATCTTAGAAAATAGAAGCAAAAAGAAAAATAGAATTAATCACCCTAACCCCACAAGCTAGTAATAGGTAAAAATATTTTGGTGGCCTTTTTCCAGTTGATATTCAAAGACCCATCCACTGAAATCTTCACTCCTAATGTACTAATCCCTCTAGTCCAAAATGGCCCATTTTCAGAGGTCCCTGCCACAGAGCCTCTGAGACAGTCACAGCCAACTGCAGGGACTGACCAGACAGTCACAGCCAACTGCAGGGGCTGACCAGAGGATCCTCCCCACCAGCTGATAAAAGGCCCTGTTGCACCTGCCTGGAAGCTGAGTACTGACAACTCCCATATTAGGGGTGCGGGGAGGACAGCTGAGGGCCCTATTACAGGAGAGAGACAGCGGTAAAGGGATGAGGGGGGGGACTGACTGCTCAGAACGAGCAGTCCTGTACCGCAGTCTACCCTGGGCACCCATGGGCACAGGACCTTCTGCCCGGGACCCTTTAGTGTAGAGGGACCCCCAGCCACCGTGGCATGCCCTAGGACTAGGTTCTCCACCGGAGGCTGTAGGTTCAAGGGTGTCCCCTGCACCCCTCTCTCCTGCATGGGGACCCGGTGTGCCCCAGGCCCCTCAGAGACCCCAAGGCTCTGATGGACTGAGCCTTCCACTCCAGGTAGGGCACCCAGTTCATTCAAGCTGTCTTCTGGGCACATCGGACCTGGGCCCTGGGACGGGGAGCGGCCAGTGGGGAGGTGCTAAGACCACCCCTGTGAGCACAGGACCCTGGAGAGCCCAGATCTCTCGGCTACAAGTGCCTGCGGATCCAGGACCCGTGGAGCCCTGGGCTCTCCCTACCCACGAGTCTATCCCCACGGGAGCACCATGTTCTCCGTTCTAGGAACCCAGAGCTCCAAGTCACCCGTCCGGGGGTCTCTGCGCGCAGGGCCGGCGCGGCGGCCACACCCGCAATGTCCTCACCATGGCTGCAGCCGTCCGGACCCCGCCGCGACCCACGGACGAAAGCGCCCGCCCGGCCGAGGCTGCGCCGTTTCCTAGCAACCGCTGGGCGGTCCCGCGCAAAGTATCGAGAATACTCGCGAGACTGGAGACTCAGCCACCGCACCAGACCCTGGCAACGGCGGAAGCGCGTTCCAAGCGACGCGCACTGCGCCCAGTCCGGCGTAGAGCAGGTTAGCTAGGTCTTGCCTGCAGCATCAAACGCACTTTTGATCTCCCCGACACTCCCGAAACGCGTTTTGTTGCGGGATGTGCATGTATATTGCCGGCCTCCCCCACTGTTCCGTCTACTTCTTACCTACAGTGCTTAGAACTGAATATATAGCAAGTGCTCAGTCAAGATGCCTTCAATGAAGGAGGGAGGGGGAAGGGAGAAATGATCTAATTTAGATTCAAATTTGGGCTGAGACTCTGGCTCCGAGCCTGACCCCACCCGGCCCACCTTTGAAGATTCCTCCCATGCTGGTCTGGTAAGGCTGGAAGATAGCCAGGTTTCCACAAACCATCAGAAGCAAACAAAAAGTTTTTAAATCAGCAAGTGACCCCTTCCCAAAAGTAAACTGTTCTGCCTGAAGAGGACTCCTCTGTAGCCTCATTCTCATGGTGAGGAAAAACTAGGAACCTCTGCCCTAGGATTCCAGGCAGGCAGAAAAAAAAAAAGAGTTATCAGATTCTTTTCCTAACCATCTTAAAATTTCCAAAGTGAATTTCTGATCCCTACTATTACACTATTACTTGCTTGTATTTCTGTGTCACCTAGAAGGCTGAGTATTGGTTATCAGTACATGCCCATCTTTACACACCATTTATGGTCTTTTTTTCTACACCCTAAACTTTAACGTCCTCCTAACTAGTAGTTTTTACATCTGTTTGGGGATGAAGAGTCCATAATCTTCTCCCCCTGGAGAGGTGCACTAGGGACAGAGTGTGAGTCATGCAGAAAGGCTTGGATGTTTCTGTCCCACCCAGGGAGGAGTGTGCTGTACTCACTAGCTGGCTTCACACAAACACCCAGTGGCAGGGCTCTGAGACCCACAGTGATGAGCCTGAAGGGCTTCCTGTTTGCCCTGCCAACCCCTGATTGTTCTTGGGCTGGAGCAGCCAGTAGAAAGGGCTGTATTGACCTAGCTTGCACAGAGCTGTGATTTATTTATAGCAGGCCCTGAAGCCTTTGTGAGGTCTGGTCCTGCCATTGTGCCTGGGCAGTCAAGGCCTCTGTGCCAGACACCGCTGGCCTGATAGGAGCCTCCTCCCACAAGGCAAGGCCCCCTAGAGGGAGTTTGGCAGGCAAGACAGTGCAGCTGGGTAACACAACGGGGTAATTATTATTTAACACTTACTTTGCAGACCCAATATGCAAGTTGCCTCATGCTGATTGGTTCTTCTTCTAGAAGTCTGGCTCAAAGTCCTGAATTAAATAAATGCATTAACGGCCCTGGCCGGTTGGCTCAGCGGTAGAGCGTCGGCCTAGCGTGCGGAGGACCCGGGTTCGATTCCCGGCCAGGGCACACAGGAGAAGCACCCATTTGCTTCTCCACCCCTCCGCCGCGCTTTCCTCTCTGTCTCTCTCTTCCCCTCCCGCAGCCAGGGCTCCATTGGAGCAAAGATGGCCCGGGCGCTGGGGATGGCTCTGTGGCCTCTGCCTCAGGCGCTAGAGTGGCTCTGGTCGCAACATGGCGACGCCCCGGAGGGGCAGAGCATCGCCCCCTGGTGGGCAGAGCATCGCCCCTGGTGGGCGTGCCGGGTGGATCCCGGTCGGGCGCATGCGGGAGTCTGTCTGACTGTCTCTCCCTGTTTCCAAGCTTCAGAAAAATGAAAAAAAAAAAAAAAGAAAAAATAAATAAATAAATGCATTAACAATAATTCTTTTCAGCAAAAAAGGGCAAGAATAGGAGGATAACCAGACAGCGTGTTCATTTGTCCAAACCAAAAGTTTTACTTTGTTCCTCAGCATGGATCACAGAGATGAATATAGTTTATGGAGCCCCGGGCTCCCAACAAGGCCCACAGCGACCTATGCTTTTCATATTGAATTTGATTTCAGGTTGGTAGAAAAGAGCCTTTTCTTCACATGTGAGGCTTAAGACACTTTAATTCAGCATCATGCTGTGCAACTCAGAAACCCAGATAAAGGGCATCTGAGGTGTTCTATTTATTTATTTATTTACTAAAAACCAGTGCAGATGTTAATAATACAAACCACTTACTTGTCTCATCTAATGTTCGCTCTTCCTAACACACACTTACTTGGTTGGACAGGAAAACTGCTTCAGGCCACTGCATCAGCTGAGAGAAGTCCTAGATGTTTGGATAACAGAGTGCTTCAGAAGACTGCATTCTCCCTTAGAAATAAGCAGTGGAGTATTTACCTTTGAGAGGATATAATGTGTATAAGATTTGCTTCAAGATAATCCAGCATTGGAAGGAGGCATTTGAGAGTAAAGAAACAAAGATCAGCTGTGAGCTGGTAGTTATTGAATCCGGGTGATGTTATTCTCTCTACTTTGATTTGAAAATGTTCTTAATAAAAAGTTAAATATTGCCCTGCCCAGATAGCTTGGTTTGTTAAAACATCAACGTGATGTACAGAGGTTGCCGGTTCAGTCCCCAGGCAGGGCACATGCAGAAACAGATTGATATTTCTCTTTTCTTTTCTTTCCTCTCTCTCTCTAAAGTCAATAATTTTTTTTTTTTTTGTATTTTTCTGAAGTTGGAAACAGGGAGGCAGTCAGACAGACTCCCTCATGTGCCCGACCAAGATCCACCCGGCATGCCCACCAGGGGGTGATGTTCTGCCCATCTGGGGCGCTGCTCTGCTGCAACCAGGGCCATTCTAGTGCCTGAGGCAGAGGCCATGGAGCCATCCTCAGCGCCCGGGCCAACCTTGCTCCAATGGAGCCTTGGCTGCGGGAGGGGAAGAGAGAGACAGAGAGGAAGGAGAGGGGGAGGGGTGGAGAAGCAGATGGGCGCCTCTCCTGTGTGCCCTGGCTGGGAATCAAACCCGGGACTCCTGCACACCAGGCCAATGCTCTACCACTGAGCCAACCAGCCAGGGCCAAAATCAATAATTTTTTAAAAGGTAAAAAATAAATAAACACTGGACACTGGATGCCTTTGACAAGAGTCCCTCTCTGTATATTTATTCATCTCTCAAACAGGGATAATTATGAGAAAATTACTGTTAACAGTTATGGTGACTAAATAACAAGTTACACCAAAAATGTTGTACCTTAATATAGTAACATACCTGCTTTGCTAGTGAATCTGCAACTTGGCCAGGACTAGATTGAAACAGGTCATCTGGGCTCCACAAACCACCCAACAGGTGCTGGGGGCTCAATGGAAACAGTAGGTTGCCTCTTGAGTGGCTTGGGCTTCCTCACACAGCAGTGGACGGGTTCCAGGGGAGCCTTCTGAGAGAGCTGAATCTTCCTTATGACCCAGCCTCAGAAGTCAAAGAGCATGCCTTCAGCAACACACTGTTGGCCAAAGCAGCCACACACCTTAAGATGGGAAGTGTCTTGCCTGACCTGCTGTGGCACAATGGGTAAAGCATCGACCTGGAACACTGAGGTTGCCAGTTTGAAACCCCAGGCTTGCCTGGTCAAGGCACATATGGAAGTTGATGCTTTCTGCTCCCCCCTTCTCTCTCTCTCTCTCTCTCTCTCTCTCTCCCCCCTCTCTCTAAAATGAATAAATAAAATCTAAAATCAAATAAATAATTAAAAAAAAAAGATGGCAAGTGTCTTGATCAGAATGGGAGGTTCTGTAAGACATGTGGAATGAGAAATATTGATTGGACCATTTTGAGAAAATGCAATCTGCCATCCCAGTTGACTTTAAGGAACCAGTGCCCAACCCGCTGCCCACACCATCCACCCTGTAGCTTGCCCAAATTCACTGGCACAGAGACCAGTGGCTTACAAACTTTACAGGTTTGTCCTAGTGCAGTGGTCGGCAAACTCATTAGTCAACAGAGCCAAATATCAACAGTACACAAAGATTGAAATTTCTTTTGAGAGCCAATTTTTTTTTTATTTATTCATTTTATAGAGAAAGAGCGAGAGCGAGAGAGAGAGAGAGAGAGAGAGAGAAAGGGAGGAGCAGGAAGCATCAACTCCCATATGTGCCTTGACCAGGCAAGCCTAGGGTTTCGAACCAGCAACCTCAGCATTCCAGGTCGATGCTTTATCCACTGCGCCACCACAGGTCAGGCGAGAGCCAAATTTTTTAAACTTAAACCATATAGGTAGGTACATTCCTTATCGAGGTAGCGCCCACACGTGTGGAAGAGTCACACTTAAGGGGCCAAAGAGCCACATGTGGCTTGCGAGCCGCAGTTTGCCTACCAGGGTAGTGGGTTATGAAATTATTTTACAGTTTTAAACAGCAGTTTTTGTTTTCATTTGTTTTGTAAACTAAAGAAAAATATGAAATATTAGCCTGGCTCAATAACTGTCAGTCTCTTAAAGCCCCAGGCCCAGTGTGACAGCTGTGCTGTGCAGTGAAGGCTTTGGTGAGCTGACCCTGATGAGCCGACCTGCCATTGAGTGGGTGGGTGCCTTGCATGCAAACAAGTCCATACCCACCTCCTCTTCCACCGACCTTCTCCACTCCCAGCTGGGAATAAGCACTTTCTCTCTGATGCTTTTTCTTTTTCTTTGGTTTGTTTTGTTTTTGTAAAAGTGCAGACCTTGAGCTTGGAATTGAGCCTTCTGGTTTTCAACGCCTGGTTGTTCAGTCTTCATCAGGTTATCTGCCTCTGAGAGGGCACTATCTTCTTAGGATCGCCAGGAGACTTAATGAGATTGTGCTCAAAGGGCCTGTGTGTGGTCCTACTGCAGCAGACCGCGTTGGGCGCTCTGACGGGACCGAGACCCTGCCTTCCCTCCCAGGAGCGTCAGCCCCCACACCCACCCACCCCCCGCCCAGGCGGCTCCAACCTCTCATTCCCCCACCCTTCAGCCTTGCTCCCACCTTCACCCCCGTTGTTTCTTCGTAACGTTTATTACAACCCGCAATTCTACATTTAATGGCCTTAGGGGGTTGGCTTCGCCTTTGCCTTTCCTTGTGCGAAGAGCGAGCGCCCCAAAAATATCTGGGGGTGAGAAAATGGACGGAATTCAGCGCGGCTGCGGGATGAGTGTGCGCGCAGGGCATGGAGGCGGCGGCCAGGTCCCGGGGGTCCGCAGTCGGGGCTAGGTCCGCTGGGGACAGGGTCCGCAGGCCGGGGTCCGACAGGGGGCGCGCGCGGGTCGGGCGGGGCCGCACCTGTGCTGCGGGGCTGACAGAGGATGGGGTGGCAGGGGCCCCGGAGCAGCTGCGCGCCCCGCCCCGCGGGCTCCTCCCCGCCGCCGCGGCCCCCAGGCTGCTGCCCGATGCGCTGCGCCGGGAGCAGGGAGCCGAGAGCCGGGGCCGAGTCGCAGCCGCCGCTGCAGGGCCGCCTGCGCCGGGTGACGCCGCCGGCTGCATGGAGCCCCCGGAGAGCGCCGGCCCGGGAGGTGAGTGCGGCCCCAGCCCCAGCAGCCACCCAGCTTCCCGTTCCCCACGGCGAGCCGCAACTGCTTGACCGGGGCCCACGCAGCGGCCGGGGCCGCAAAGATCATCGGCCGCTCCTGGTCCCGCCGCTACGGGCTGAGGGCACTTCCCGGGAACGGCCGCCGTGCCGGGCGGGGGGCGCACGGACCGAGTACCCGCCCCCTCGTCCTCAGCGCTCTCGGCAGCCTTTCCTGGTGTGCTCCTGGATGGGCGGCCCAGAGTTTCGTGCCCCCCTCCCCGAGCCGTGGATCTGGGGGTGAGAGGATGGGCCGCGCAGAGTTCGGGGTCCGAGTGGGCGAGGTGTGGTGGGCGACGCAGCCCTCTTGGCCGCGCGTCTGCTTTGTTCGCCCCTTCAGCGGCTCCCGGGTGCTAGGGCGGGGTCGGGGCGCAGCCGGAACCCTGCTGGGCACGGGGCTGACAAGGGTCTCGTAGGGGCATAGCTTGCGGGGGCGGGGGGGGGGATATGCCTGCCCGGCTTGCCGGCCTGGGCGAGGCTCAGGGGAGCACGCGTCTGGAAGGGCAGGTGTGCGCGTAGTGACCCCTCCTCGCAGCCGGCCCGCTGTCCTACGGTGGGGGGAGGAAAACTGTAGAAACCCCCTTCTCAAGCCCTTTTAGAAAGGGTTTGTGGGTACCATCCATCCGCCTAGGAAGTAGAATGTAAACGTGGGACTCTTCAACTCGCCTGACCAGGCCCTAGTGCATCCTTGGTTTCCTGGAGGTCCCATTCCAGGCAGCCACTCCCTGACCACACAGGGACCCACTGGAGGTCCTCAGCGGCATCAGCAGCCTCATCTGGAACCAAATTGCTAGCCGCGGGAGCAGTGGGTCCATGCTTCTGTCTGCAGTCCCTTGTGGGGCAGGTTCGTTACAGAGGGCTGCCCAGGGGTCCCTGTTACCCTCCTTACAAGCACCACACACATCCAGGGGCTAGTGGGTGTCAGTTTCCTTTGTTTTGTCATTTGTGGGAGGGATCCAGCCTTTACTCACAGCTGACAGTCCCAGGACAACCCCCCACACACACACACACACACACATACACACTTCCCAGTGGCAGCGTTGTAGGGATGTGAAGGGAAGGGTTAGAGAGCAAGGGCTAGGCTGTGAGACAGGAGAGCAGCCAGGCTAGGAAGACAGCCCTCCTCCCCCAGCAGGACTATGTCAGAAGAGCTTAGAGACCTTTCAATTTCTGAATTCACCAACTGGAAGCCTCAGACTAAGTCATTCAGTGCACAGATGTGTGTGCACCAGGTGCCTGTTCTGTGCAGCCATGGGGACCAAGTGACACCCAGGACCACACTGTGCTTCCCCATGGCTGTTTCCTGCCTGCACAGGGCTGCTGATGTCCACTCCATGGGTCTCAGGAGGTCACATGGCTGGCTCTGTCATTCTGTCAGTTCACTGAATTTTGTAAACTTGATTTTTGAGAGTGTGGAGCATACACAAAAGAAGAGGAAACAGAATGGGAACTCCGACTGCCACCTCCTGCCTGCTGAACCAGACCCCTACCAGTCTCCTCCCTTCAGCAGTAATTTGTAGCAAATCTAGACTTTTTATCCACAACTATTTCAGAAAGTATCTCTAAAAGATAAGGTTTTTATAGAGCATAATTAAAAGCCCATCATGGACCTAAACGAATTAACAATAATTTCTTAATTATCAAAGGATACAGACATGGAGGTGAGAAGTGTTGGGGTATGGTGGAAAATATACTTATTGAAGGGTCCAAACTGTTGCTTTTAGAAAACTAGGGTTCTAGGTGCTGCCAACGCCCCACCCCACCCCCGCACCATGGGGAAAGAGCGGCTGAGCCTGGACCAGGGCAGGAGGAGGGGTACTAAGTCTGGGGACAAGGGGCTGAGGCAGTGGGGTGCCGGTGCCCCACCTCTGTGACCATCTCTGCCTCTCTGCAGCTATTTTTATGACATTCATTCATTCATTCACTGCATTAATTCATTGTTTGCTCATGTGTGTGCAGCATGTCTCCTCGATGCTGGAGCAAGGCCCTGAACACATAGCAGAGAACTTGAAATTTGGGCCAAGTTCTCAGCACAAATGTGCTGGAAAATAGGTCAGCAGCATAGCACAAGGTAACCCTATCAGATCTAATCACATCTGCAATCAACCCCGAGAGAGGGGCAGATTGTGGCACCCCAACTTCAGTCTCCCCACAGGGAGCTGTGCTGGACTGAGAACCAGGGTATTGTTCTCCTGGGGCACTGGAAACACCAGCTGGCCTCTGCTCTGGTATGGGCAACCCAGCTTGTGGCTGAGTCAGGCTGCCAGTTACCCCATCACGTGCCTGCTGGTGAGATGGCTACTCTGTTGGTGCCCCAGGAAGAGCCATGGGTCTGACCTGTGGAGAGTTGTTCCTCTGTCCTCCTGGCATCAGACTGATTGATTAGACAGCCCCTGACTAACTACGGCAATGGAGTCTGGGGTTCATTCATTAAACAAACATTTATGGTGCACCTACTGTGCGCTGGGACCAAGCCCAAATCCTGGAGCTCACACTTCTCACACCCAATTCCAGCCTCTAAGCCTGGTGCCTGGCGAATGGTAGGAGCACAGCAATGTTGCACATCCTAAGTCCTCCTGGCTTTGCCCTTTAACTCCAGCCAAAACCAACCTTTGTTGCAAAAATCCATTGAAGATTTTTTCTTCCTTTTGAGAATTTTAAAACTTGAGATATGTCACATGTCCTAAAACTCACCCTTTTAAAGTATACAGTTTAATGTTAGTATACAGATAGCCCCAACTTTGGATGATTCCACTTAATTTTTTTACTTTACGATGGCATTAGAGTGATACGCATTCAGCAGAAACTGTACTTAGGAATGTTGAATTTTTGTCTTTTCCTAGACTACCTATACGATACTGTCTCCTAGCTGTAAGCTAATGTGTTCTTCTGAGCATGTTTGAAGTGGGCTGGATTAAGCTATGGTGTATTCACTGCATTTTTTTCCAGGTGATTTTGAGAGGACATTTCTTAAAACTGGGACAGTGAAACAAGGAAGGACCAAGGACAGAAGCAACAGGAGAGCCCAGGCAGGGCTGATGTGGCTCACTGGGAAGTTAGAGAAAAGGGGGCCTCAGAGGCAGGTTCAGGGGGTGAACCCAGGACGAGCTGCCGCTGCCCACTGCTCCCCTAGTTGCACGTCTCATGGGGTCCCCTTAGAGTTTAGGAGAAAGAGAGGCAAGGAGAACATGCCTGGGGGAAGAGAGGGGTGCAGGGAAGGCGCAGGCATGCTCCTGGGAGGGAGAGCACACCTAAATGCATCTTTGACTTACAATATTTTCAACTCACAATGAGTTTATCAGGATATAACCACATCATAAGTGGAGGGGCATCTTGTATTCACAAAGTGGTGCAACTATCAATAGCATCTCATTTTAGAATACTGTATTTTCATGACTCCCAAAGAAATTCTGTACTCACTAGCAGCTATTCCACATTCCACACACCCCAACCACCAACCTACTGTTTCTCTAATTTACTTTTCTACTCTCTAAGGCTTGACCTATTCTGGACATCTGCATAAATAGTGTCATAATATGAGGCCTTTTGGTCTGGTCTCTTGCACTCACCATAATGTTTTCAAGGTTCGTCCAGTTGTAGTAGGTGTGAGAACTCCGTTCCTTTTCATGGGTGAGTAGTAGTGTTCCACTGATGGATGGACCCTGTTCTGTTTATCCATCACCCACTGATGGACATTGGGGTTTGATTCCACTTTTGCCTGTTGTGAAAAATGCTGCTGTGAATATGAGTGTGCAGGTATTTGTGTGGATGTGCTTTCAGTTCTTCTGAGTTTAAGCATAGGAGTGGAATTGCTGGATGGTGTGATCACTCTGTGTTTAATAGTTTTACTGTCTTCCACGATGGCTGCACCAAAGACATGCCAAGCCAATCTCACCCCTGCCTGGGAGCTCCTCCGTTCCTAGCATCGGCACTGGCATTGTGACTCTTAGTCTTCTTTTCCACCACATTGTTGTAGCCAGAAGATCAGTGCCCTTGATGGCAGAAGCCACACCTTCACTTTTCTTTCCTCACAGCTTTGACACAGGTCAGGGCACCAGACATGCACTGTATTCTGTTGATTCAACAACCTCTAGAATCTAGATGGTTTGCTGTTCCAGGGATGTTGGAATTTGGTAAAATGTGTTTCTTATGGTTAGCGTAACAGGCTACTGTGCCTGCTGGGTGCCTGTGGGTCTGTCCCAGGGACCATCTGAGGCCCCTGGCTCCCAGGGCATATAAAAAGGCATATCAATGTTCCTAGCCCCATTTTCCACAAAATGGGACAGGAATGTTCTGCTTGGCGGAGGTACTGCTGGCTCCTTTGCTGTATCTCAGAGACTATGGAGGGCGGTGGGCAGTACCTGTGGACTTTATCCTTCCCACCTGGACTGCATCCCATAAAAGTGCAAGTTTCAGCTTGCACCCTCCAGTGGCTCCCCCAGCTCACTCACAGTAGCAGACATCTGTGTGATGCACCCCTGCCCATGTCCCCTGGCCTTCTTCCTGTTTCCCTCGGGTATAGCACAGCTTCCCCCCACCTGCACACCCCTCCCCCAACAGGAGAACAGTACCCCTACTCCCCAGCACTGCCCACCCTCAAAGAATGGAATCATCTACTTTGTTCATGTCGTGCATGGCCCCAAATCAAGAACTCTTTGTTGGGTTGAAGAATGAATGAATGAATGAATGAATGAATGAATGAATGAACACTTTCTCCTCTAGAAGAGGGGCCCCAACCAGCAACAGAACGACCGGGCAGCTGTGAGCAGAGACCCCTCCTCTGTTGCACTTTCAGAAATCCACTTCTGAACATATACCAGCTTCCCTGTGGGCACAGACCAGGGCAGCTCTCCTCCTTCCTCTGGCCCGTTCCCAGCCCTGTGCCATGACTTGGGAACAGAGCTCAGTGACTGATGGCTGAGAACTGACTCCACTGTCCCCATGCTCTGTGCCTGGGGGAGCTGAGACCCTTTGAAGCACAGCACTGAACGTCCGCCCTCATGCTGGTTGTGATAATTGTTTAAAAAACTGAATGCTGGGCCCTGGCTGGGTGCCTTGGAAGATAGTGTCATCCCCGCATGCTGAGGTCACGGGTTCGATCCCCAGTCAGGGCACATATGTGCACAACTAAGTGGAACAAGTCAATGCTTCTCTCTCTCCGGTCCTCCCTCGCTCTCAAACCCATGGAAAAGAAAACGTCCGAGTGCTGGGACAGTGCCTGGCGCAGACATGAGAACATCGTGACCACTCACTGTCATCGTTACTTTAGAGCCATCTGCAACCTCTTGCAGCCCAGACAGACTCACCACCACCAGGGGCCATGTGTGTGCAAGTATCTCAGAGCTATGTCACAGGCCAGTAGGACACAAGTCCACTCTTGTCACACTTGCACCCCTGTGACACCCCCGCCCCTTGAGAAGACAAAGTGTCCTACAGAGCAAGGTCCCTCAAGGGCTTCCTTGCCTGCTGCCCGAGCTCAGAGCAGGGTCTGAATCACATCTCTCTTGCCCTCTGGCCAGAACGTGTCCTTGCCAGGCTGGGAAAGCCAGGACGGGTCAGGTGTAACTCTACCCTCCAAGGGTGCTCAGGAGCCACACTCCAAATGCAGTGGAGGTGGAAACCGGATCCCCCAGCCCCTGTCCAGCCTGGCCAGCCAGGCCCCACGTGATGACAGCAGGGTGCAAAGCTTGACAGGCCGCCAGTCAGGTCTACCTTCCCTCAGCCACACTCCAGAGAGAGTGGTGTCGACGTAAGGGGGGCTAGGGCAGACCAGCCAGCTCTGTGGCTATAAATTTATGTCTCATATCCCCGATGGTGGCATCTAGGCTGCTGGATGTCACTATCCATCAGCCTGCTCAGCTTAACTGATGGATGAGCTCTTGCCACTCATCCATACAGGCTGCTGACCACACTGTTGGGGAGGGCAGGCCCACACCTCACAGGCAGCTGTTGGCACTGGAGCCCCAGCTGGGCCCCCTTGGCGGGCAGCTGCTCCTGGGCCTCATCCACACCTGGCTTTCGCATTCACCCGAGGAGAGGTGTTGCAGATCAGTGCTGAGGGGCACCGGGGCCAGTTCAGTGGTGGTGTTACCTGTTCAGACTGCAGATCCCAGGGGGCTCTGGGGCGTTCCGCAGCAGGAGCTGGCTGTGTGGGAGATGGTGTTCCCAGGGTCCCGTCTCCACCAAGTGCATTCCCAAGGGGTCTCCTGCTCTCGTCTCAACGAATGAATTATTAAATGTAAAAAACAAGAACTTACATTTTCCAAAATTTGCATTGAAAATCCTGGAGGAACATTCTCCCAATTACAAGGAATGGTGGGTGGTGGGAGGTCTGCTACCCACAGCCCTGCCCCACCCCCCTCCCTCACCCCCCGTTCTGTAACTGTGAGAACGTTGTGTGATGACTTCAGACACAATGTAGGTTCTTTCAAAGGAACCAGTACACAGAAGACAGACAGGTGATGGGACCAGCAGGACAGTCCCCATGGGACCTGCGTTCAAATTCAAGTCCTCAGGGCCACGGCCTGGAGGCTACCACCCATGGGGGAGGAGGAGCCTCATCAGAGAAACCCCATGACCCTAGCTTGAGATCCTGGTCCAGGGCCACCCTGTGCACCCTGGTCACTGCCCAGCACCTCAAAGGAGGGCCCAGGAGCCAACAGCTCAAGTCCTCCCCGCCTGTGTCCTGAGGGGGGTAAAAGCCCTCGTGTGACCTGTCAGGTCACATGTTCTGTTTTTTGCAGAAATAAAGAAGGCTGAGGTGCCACAGGCTGCCCTGGATGTCCTGGCCCCCGGGACAGGGGAGAACTGCCATTCACCTGTGGCTGAGGAGGAGGACGAGGAGGTGGGAATCCCAATACCGGCACCAGGGCTCCTGCAGGTCACAGAAAGGAGGCGTAAGTAAGGTCCCTGCCTGGCATGCTCCATAGGGACCTGTGAGCCACCAGGAAGTGGGGAGCAGGTGCCACATCTGCCACACTCTGTCCAAATAGTCTCCCAGGTGTGGAAAGTGCTGAACTCTTAAACTGTGGCTCTCTGGGCCTCAGCTGTAACACCTGTAAATGGGGAACCCCTGGAGGTGTTTGGTCCTGCGTGTGGGAAGCTGAATTGGGGGCCCACCTTATGGGGGCCACACTGGGCTTGGGGGTGGGGGAAGGGGCTCATGGAGAGACTCTGCCAATGACAAGCCCCCTGCCCCCAGAGCCCCTCAGCAGTGTGTCCTCCCTGGAGGTGCACTTTGACCTTCTGGACCTCACCGAGCTGACTGACATGTCCGACCAGGAGCTGGCCGAGGTCTTTGCTGACTCCGATGATGAGAATCTGACCAGTGAACCGCCAGCAGGTGGGACTGATAATTGGGATGTGGTGGGCAGTAGTGGGACATCCTAGGGCCTGAGATACCCCACCGCTGCAAACCACCCGGCATGCCCACCAGGGGGCGATGCTCTGCCCATCTGGGGCGTTGTTCTGTTGCAACTGGAGCCATTCTAGTGCCTGAGGCAGAGGCCATGGAGCCGTCCTCATTGCCCAGGCCAACTTTGCTCCAGTGGAGCCTTGGCTGTGGGAGGGGAAGAGAGAGACAGAGAGAAAGGAGAGGGGGAAGGGTGGAGAAGCAGATAGTCGCTTCCCCTATTGCCCTGGCTGGGAATTGAACCCAGGACTTCCACACGCTGGGACACGCTCTACCACTGAGCAAACCAGCCAAGGCCCAAAACCCCTATTTTAAAAAATAATTTGGCCCTGACCAGTGGCTTGGTAGGTAGAGCATTGGCCTAGTGTATGGATGTCCCAGGTTTGATCCCTGGTCAAGGCACACAGAAGTGGTCATCTCCTTCTCCCCCACTTCCTCCCCACCTTCTCTACCTCTCCCCCTCCCACAGCCTGTGGCCTGATTGGTTTGAGCATCAGCCCCTGGCACTAAGCATAGCTCGTTGTAGCGCATCAGCCTCAGGCACTAAAAATAGCTCAGTATTCAAGCATCGGCTCCAGATGGGGTTGCCAATGGATCCCGGTCAGTGGGGCATGCGGGAGTCTGCCACACTACCTACCCTCCTCTCACCTAAAAAACCCCTTTTTTCTCGATTGTGTGTTTAAATAAGAATTTGCCAGCATGGCACCATTTTATTTAACATTTCTGCATTCTGTACATCTACTCCGTCTCCACTCTGTTTTCAAACACCAACAAAAAGCTAAAGCCACAGACCCTTTGAAAGTACAATTTATGAAATGTGAATTTTTATTTTACAATTTTTTTTTAGCGAGAGACAGACGAGATGAGAGCGTCAACCCATAGCTGCAGCACCTTAGTTGTTCATTGATTGCTTTCTCACATGTGCCTTGACCGGGGGCTCCACCCGAGCCAGGAACCCCTTGCCAAAGCCAGAGACCTTGGGGCTTGAACCTGGGTCCTCAGCATCCCAGGCCGACACTCCACCCACTGCGCCACTGTCTGGTCAGGTGAAATGTGAACTTAACCACAAGTTAAGCTGAGCACAGAGGGTACCATTTCCCCTCCTGGTTCCTCAGCTCAGCTTGACTTGGCTTCTGCTTTGGTTCCTGAGAAAGCGTTGTCCTTGGACTAAGACCCCAAAGGCCTCAAAACAGCAAGGCAGCCAGTAGGGGGCGGGGTGTGTGGGCCCAGGGACCTCACTGCTTAAACCCCATGCAGGCGGGGTCCAGGGTGGAGGATTCAGACTCCAGCCCTGTGAGCCTGCACCATGAGGAGCAAGATAATGGGTCACCTGCTCTGGGTGGGGCTCACCTACTGGGCCACACCCTGACCCACCTGTCCTCACTGCTGGTGGTCTGGCACTCACTTTTCCTAAGTGCCCAGGGGACCCTAATGTGTAACTGGACCTCATGTTGAGAGGCACACTTGGACCCAGCCAAGGAGCTGCAGGAGGGACCCAGGACCCCAGACGATGCTGATCCTGTGTTCCCACCAGGCCTGCACCCACTGCCTCGGGCCAGCTGTCTGCGATCCCCATCCTGGACGAGGACCAGGGCTGAGCAGAACCGCGAGAAGCAGCCCCTTGGCGACCCTGAGCGGCAGCCAGTGATTGTGGACACGTTTCTCACTGTGGAGAGGCCCCAAGAGGACTAGGAGCCAGACCCCAGGCCGGGGTGGGGCAGTGCGAAGCGGGGCTCCGTGGACACTCTGCCCACCCAACATGGATCCGGGTCGGGGTCTCAGGGCACTCAGCACAAGCACAGCCCAGTGGCCTTATGTCCAGTTCCTTCCTGGCCCCTGGATCAGGGCTGACAATGTCCAGGGATAAGACAGGAGTGGCCAGGCCTTTTGTCTGCAGGACTGGTGCTCATCTGTCACAAGATTCCCAAGTGTGTGCCAGGTGAGGGAGGGCCTGAGCAGATGACAGGCGTTCTGCAAACGCCCTGGGCTCCAGCCAAGTATGGGGAGGGGGTAAGTCCTGAAAATCAACACCTTGATTTAAAGCCTGTCCCCTGCCTGCACCCAGGCCCTGACCCTGCTGGTCCTGGTCCCTATAAGACAGCCAGACTCACCCTCCTTAGTTCGGAACAGCAAACATGTCATGACTGCTTCAGACTGCAGGGGGCGGTATCTTCTGCCCAACCCTCATCCATGACATCCCCTCAGCCTGTCAGTGAACATTACAGACTGAGTCCTGGCCGAGGGGGTGGGGGCTGTGCCCCCCCATTCAGGGGACCAGGCTCAGCTGCTCCCAGTGCTGCTCTTAATGTGCTGAAGAACGGAATAGGCTTCTGGTCTGACTGCAAGTCCAAGACCAGTTTTAAAATAAAAGTATGAGCTTGCTTTTTTTCTCCATGCAAACCTGCCCTGCCCTGCCCCCCACTGGGCCATCTCTGGGGAGGGGTGTGCTCTCCACAGGAGCTCTGGGTGCACAGGCCCACGTGCACAACTAGAGGCAAGTCCTCGAGAAAAGTGGGCCCGAGAAACGCGGCATCTGCCCCACATGGGGCACGGACACACTACCTGCTCCCTCCACATGCTGTCCACAGCAACACGAGCACCGTCTACCAGGTACCATCAAGAATGCCACTTAAAATTGATTCTCTGAGGGCAACCGGCCCACCCACCTGGTCTTTCTCCCGATGTCCACCCTTCCTGCTGCTGCAGAGCTAGTTACAGGAAGTGGGATTAAAGCATCGCCATCTTAACCCTAGACCATTGTCTCTTCCTTTGTAGCAATTCCCAGGGCTCGAGGTGCACACCGGGGCGCTCCTGTTTTCTCCGGCCAAAGCCACTGGGGCTCTGCTGCGCTGTTCTCTGGGCAGCTTATTTGGGCCACGCGTCAGAACACTGCCCTGGATCTCTAGTCACTCAGAGAGGTCCTGCCCCCACGGAAGCCCACAAGGCACACGTGCTCCCCTGTGAGCCTCCTCCCAGCCCAGGACAGGCTCCTAGGAGACCAGCAGGCAAGTCACAGGGAAGCAGCCAGTAGGCATACCCCTGTCTGTGAGCAGAAGGCCAAGGATAAGGCCAAAATCCCAACCATTTTAATCTCCCGTGAAACAAGGGTCCAGAGAACAGGTCCCGGGGACGAGCCCTGAGTTCCTCTGAGACTGAGCCTCCCTGATGCAACGTTCTCGGCCAGGTGTCCTCCACCCACGGGCCCAGGAACTGACCCAGAACTCATGTGGGGTGGATGCAGCCGGGAAGCCCTGACAGGTTGAGGGAGGGTGGACGGAGGAGCTGAGGAGACAGCGCTCATGTGAGTGCAGCAGCGACGTCATGGAATGGGGAGTGACCAGGTATGGCTCTGCCCTGAACCCTGGGAAGAGGCTGTGCTCCCAGGCTCTGGGTGTCACACATGGGGCCTTCCTACAGTCGAAAGGAGCACTTCCACCTCCAAGAGAAAGAGCCCCGAGACAGGACACTGCAGGACCCCAAGCAGCCAGCTGATGGAGCCTGGGTACAGGATGAGCCGTAGAAACTTTAAAAAATGCAACAATGTGCCTGACCTGTGGTGGCGCAGTGGGATAAAGCGTCGACCTGGAAATGCTGAGGTCCCCGGTTCAAAACCCTGGGCTTGCCTGGTCAAGGCACATATGGGAGTTGATGCTTCCAGCTCCTCCCCCCCCCTTCTCTCTCTCTGTCTCTCCTCTCTCTCTCTCTCTCTGTCTCTCCCTCTCCTCTCTAAAAAAAAAAAAAAAAAAAAAAAAAGCCTGACCTGTGGTGGCGCAGTGGATAAAGCGTCGACCTGGAAATGCTGAGGGCGCCGGTTCGAAACCCTGGGCTTGCCTGGTCAAGGCACATATGGGAGTTGATGCTTCCAGCTCCTCCCCATTCTCTCTCTCTGTCTCTCCTCTCTCTCTCTCTTTCTCTCCTCTCTAAAAAATTGAATAAAGTAAAAAAAAAAAAAATGCAACAATGCATATTTTACAAACAACAAAAGCTGCCTGACCAGGCAGTGGCGCAGTAGATAGAGCATCGGACTGGGATGCGGAGGACCCAGGTTCGAGACCCCGAGGTCGCCAGCTTGAGCGCAGGCTCATCTGGCTTGAGCAAAAAGCTCACCAGCTTGGACCCAAGGTCGCTGGCTCGAGCAAGAAGTTACTCGGGCCTGACCTGTGGTGGCGCAGTGGATAAAGCGTCAACCTGGAAATGCTGAGGTTGCCGGTTCGAAACCCTGGGCTTGCCTGGTCAAGGCACATATGGGAGTTGATGCTTCCAGCTCCTCCTCCCTTCTCTCTCTCTGTTTCTCTCTCTCCCTCTCTCTCTCCTCTCTAAAAATGAATAAATAAAATTTAAAAAAAAAAAAAAAAAAAAAAGAAGTTACTCGGTCTGGCCCTGGCCGGTTGGCTCAGTGGTAGAGCGACGGCCTGGCGTGCAGGAGTCCCGGGTTCGATTACCGGCCAGGGCACACAGGAGAAGTGCCCATCTGCTTCTCCACCCCTCCCCCTCTCCTTCCTCTCTGTCTCTCTCTTCCCCTCCCATAGCCAAGGCTCCATTGGAGCAAAGGTGGCCCGGGCGCTGGGGATGGCTCTGTGGCCTCTGCCTTAGGCACTGGAATGGCTTTGGTTGCAACAGAGTGACGCCCTAGATGGGTAGAGCATCGCCCCCTGGTGGGCATGACAGGTGAACCCCGGTCAGGCGCATGTGGGAGTCTGTCTGACTGCCTCCCCGTTTCTGGCTTTGGGAAAAAAAAAAAAAAGAAGTTACTCGGTCTGCTGAAGGCTCACAGTCAAGGCACATATGAGAAAGCAATCAATGAACAACTAAAGTGTCGCAACAAAAAACTGATAATTGATGCTTCCCATCTCTCTCTTTCTCTCCGTTCCTGTCTGTCTGTCCCTATCTATCCCTCTCTCTGACTGTGTCCCTGTAAAAAACAACAACAAACAAACAAACAAAATAACAACAAAAGCTAAAAGTGCTTGTCCCAAGTTGGAAATTCTACTTTTAAGGCAAACATATCACACAATCTAGAAAACTTAAGACCGAGTCCCAGCCTGATCTTGGCCAGGCTGAGCCGCAAGCGCGTGAGGCAGGCAGTGGAAGCCGGAGCAGCAGTGGAGGAAGAGCCATCCCAGGTCACCCAGAGATGTCTGTCCATCCACCTGCAGACAGCAGCTGACGCCCCATGGTTCACCACCACCGGCGTTACCAACATGGTTCTGACTCCAGGCAGGGGTCACACAGGGTCATCACCACTGAACCCCAGGCTCCACGGGCACTGGGCCCTCCTCACACTCCAGGACAACCAGACGAGGCACCAGAGCCATGGAGCTCAGACCCACGGGCCTGCCTCTCATCTGGCAGCTGCCCCGCAGCAGCACACAGCCCAGAGCTGACTGTGGCTCCGTGCAGACCCCTCTTCTCTGCAGAGAGCATGGCTTCCTGGAGAAGAAAATTAAACCCAGACTCACACTGGGGGTAGGGCCCTCACCCTGAGAATGGGTCCTGGGGGGGGGGGCAAGGCCCTGCCGCCCGCTCCTAGCTGCTCATCTGTGGGAGGTGTTGCGTTTCCTCCATAACCACTGACAGGACTTCCACCAACCCAAACACTGCTTCAAAACCCAACATTTTCCCTCGATAACTGGCTTATAGTTCCCTTAATTCTGTCCACTTACCAAACTGAGCATTTCTCAACTGAGCCAAAGCTTCCTCTTTGGGCCACTGAGGGCAGCCGGCACCACACTTGTGCTCGAGTCCTTTTCCCCACCAGATACACCCACTGCCCACCTCACTGGGGCCCGTGAGGGTGCTGCACTCAGGGTTCCCCCAGGAGGACATGTCACCTGGCCCCATCCTCTGGAAACAAGGCGCAAGGCAGGTTCAGGGTACCCTTAGCTGAAACGCTTGCATGCAGTTACCAGAATTTTATTTTGTTTTCTGGTGATTTTGGAAGCTGCTTTCAAAGCAGTCAACACGCTGGGCTCCCACACACACCGAGTTCTTTGCCCCCTCCTCCCACGCCTGGTTCCAGCCCTTCAACCCCTCAGGGAGGAGCATGTCCTTCTCTTCACTGCTGGTACCTTCCACATACTCCTTGTAGGTGGACTTCTCCACAGAGGGACAGGCCCAGTGGTTCTGCATGTTGGCCTTCTCCAGCAGCTGCCTGCTCACCTGCAAACCACAGCTGCCCATCAGGCCACTCTGCAGAGGTCCATTCAGCCCTCCGAGGACAATGGACACCTCCCAGGAAGATACGTGTGCCCCACCTAGGACCCAGCCACACGCACCTTGGCTACCTGCTCCCAGCACCATCTGAGCAGGTCCAGTGTCTGCACATGGGCAGTCGACGAGGTGTCCTACTTCCTTGTCGATGAGCCAGGCAGTGGCCTCGCCGTATGGCTTCACCAGCTCCTCACCTCAGTGAAGGAAGTTGAAGGACACCTGGCCCAGCTTCTCACCCATCCCAAACCACACGACCTGGAAGCAGGCAAGGGGCCGTGGGTAAGGCTGGCAGGCCTCAGCCACGCAGGGTCCCCGGCTGGGGTTGCTGCCCTTTACCTGGGCGTAGGCGCTCTGGGTGACTTTCCTCAAATCCCGGGCTCCTGTAGTGATCAGCTGCTCAGCCACCCTGTCCACCAGCATGGCGCACAGGATATCAAACAGCTGCTCACACATGGACAGGTGCTGCTCTCTGGGTAAGCACTGGGCATCGCCAAGCCCGCTGCCCCAGGGTGTAATAGATACCTGCAAGGGAGAGAGATGGGCCCTTGTCATGCCCCATAAGAGCCCCGCACCCTCAATGTGCTGCCCATGGAGCACAAAGCATCGAAGACCAGCCTTGCTGTTCTGACCGTTCACTGCTCTTTCTACAAGAGTGGGCCCCACCACTGGCCATGGTAGAGGGGGATCACCCGGAGAGTCAACATGGAAACCCCTATGTCCCACCCATTTTGAGGAAGTTCTAGAGGAGCCATAAGGCCAGGTCCAAAGCTCTGGAAAGCGGCACGTTTGATATAAAACCTCTACGGTGTCAGGTGGCCGGTCCCCAGACCCCATGTGGCCCCCAGCTGCACAAACACCTGCAGGTGAGCACTCAGGTCTGGAGGCCAAAGGTGGAGCAGAGAGAGTGCCCTGAGCACCACCACAGACACAGCATGGGGGAGAGAGCCTGGCTTTCAGCAGGGGTCCGCATGCTCCAGGAACCAGCCTACTACCGCACGGCCAGCCTCGGGGCAGGCCACCCCTGGCTGCTTACTTGGCTGCAGAACCCGTGTCTTCTTCTCAAGTCCTAAAATCAAATTCCAGGGAAGTAAGAGGCAGAAAAGCAGACAGCTGGGCATGGGCCAAGTGCCCTCTGCACTCAGGTCGTGTCGGGGGTCAGAGCCTCTGTAGGGCAGACCCACGGCCTGCCTGCTCCACAGTGCTCAGCCAGCCTCGTGCTGCCCCCTCCACCAGGCACTGTGCCACCTTCTGCCCAGCGGGAACCCAGCTCTCAGCTCTTCAGCCAGGAAGGCCCCATGCACTGCACAGCGACTGTGCCAGGATGCATTTTCAAACCAGATTTGCTACTGTTTCTGTGGCCTGACTCAAAGTGATGCCTGAATCAGGGAGGACAAGGAAAGATCCCCACTGCCCTCCTACAACCAGCTGTCAGGTAAGTGACAGGACCAAAGGGACAGAAAACGCATGGTGAGCCCAGCTTGAGACTGGCTAGTTCTCCAGAGCCACAGGGCACCTCCAAAGCTGCAGTGCAGCCGTGGGCTACTTGATACTCTTCTTCTCTAAACGTGTCACACGTCTGTAAACGTTTAACAAGGACAGATCAGTGTCACCAACCTGCCACCTTGGCAGCTGTCAGCGTACTGGGGCTGGACCATGGGCAGCTGCTGGCCACGTGGACACTGATCTCCATCTGTGGGAAGGCACTTGGGAGACCCTTAGCCAACTAGTTCCCCGACCGACGGAGCCAAAGACAGGACAACAGCCTCACAGTGCAGTCCCAGCAGGAAGTATCAGGAAACCCTCCTCCCCTCGGCCACACCTGGCTCTAACTTAGTGCTGTGGGGCAGGGGCAAATCTCTGAGATTCTATATGTAGCTCTAGAAGAAGCACCAGAATTGTTGGCAGATCCCAAGTCCCAAAGTCTAGTTTGGAAAACTGTCCACGGCTCACATGTGCTAAAGAGAGCTGGGCCCGGGTGAGTGCCTCCCTCCCTAGGGACGCCCACTCACCCTCTCAATGGACCACTCAAAGTGCTTCTGTGCACAAAGGGCTCAGGTGGCAAACCATGATCAGGGTTACTTCACTGCAAACATCAGAAACAGCAGCACCTGACCTGGATAGGAGAGAAAGCTGTCACTGGTGCCCCAGCGCAGTTTGTCACTGCACAGCAGAGATGAGAGCTCTTCTCTGCAGAGGGAACTGCTTCATCACAACCATTGTTCATTAAGGTAAACTGAACATCAAGTCCACATCCTATCATGTGCATAAGGCCTGTTTATCCACTCACATATTGGTGGACATCTGGGCTGCTCCACCTGTTCTGTTATAAATAATGCTGCAGTGAACACTTGCATAGAGACCTAAGGGTGAACTTGCTGTGCCATACAATGACTGCATTTTACTTTCTGGAAAACTGATACACTGATTTCCACACCTGTACTACTTCACATCCCACCAGCAGTGTGCAAAGTTCCGTGTCTTCAAACCCTTGCCATTCTTTTTTTTTTTTAGAGAAAGAGAGAGGGTGAGAAGTATCAACTTGTAGCTGCTTTCACTGAACTTCTCATACGTGCCTTGACTGGGGCTGTACCAATGCCCCCTTGCTCAAGCCAGTGACCTTGGGTTTTTCATGCCAGCACCCTTTGGGCTCAAGCTAGCAAGCTCTGGGATCATGTGGACAATTCCTCTGCTCAAGCCAATGACCCCATGCTGGCAAGCCCACAATCAGAGCCAGCAACCTCGGGGTTTCAAACCAGCAACCTCAGCATTTGGGGTCGACACTATCCACTGCACAACCAGTCAGGTTCCAAATCTTCCTTTTGTCTGTCTGTCATAGCCATCCTGGTGGGTGTGAAGTGGACTCTCGCTGTGGTGTTGATTTACACTGTCCAATGACCAACAGCACTCTGGCATCTTCCCAGGTGTGTTTTGGCCATTTGTATATCTTTGGGAAAATGTCAATTCAAATTCTTTGCCCCTTCTTAAATTCAGTTCTTTCTGTTGTTCACTTGTGAAAGCTCGTTATGTATTCTGAATTTTAGACCCTTATCAGATGCAGTTTCCAAACATTCTCTTCCAGAATGTAAGCTGTCCTACTTGCTATACAGTACTACTCTTTGATATACTGTATAAAATTTTATTTTGAAGGAGTCCAATTTATTTTTTCATTTGTTGCTTGTGCTTTTAGCATCATATTTAGGAAACTATTACCAATTCCAAGGTCATAAAGATTTTCTCCTGTGTTTTCTTGTAAGAACTTTATAGTTTTAACTCTTATTTAGGTCTTCTCTCCATTTTTTTTTTTTTTAATTTTTATTTATTTATTTATTTATTTTTTACAGAGACAGTGAGTGAATCAGAGAGAGGGATAGACAGGAACAGACAGACAGGAACGGAGAGAGATGAGAAGCATCAATCATTAGTTTTTCATTGCGTGTTGCAACACCTTAGTTGTTCATTGATTGCTTTCTCATATGTGCCTTGACCGCGGGCCTTCAGCAGACCGAGTAACCCCTTGCTTGAGCCAGCGACCTTGGGTCCAAGCTGGTGAGCTTTGCTCAAACCAGATGAGTCTGCACTCAAGCTGGCGACCTCGGGGTCTCGAACCTGGGTCCTTCCACATCCCAGTCCGACGCTCTATCCACTGCGCCACCTCCTGGTCAGGCGGTCTTCTCTCCATTTTGAGTAAATTTTTATGTACACTGTAAGGGTCAAATTTCATTCTTTTGAGTGTGGACATCCAATTGTCATGGACCCATTTGTTGAAGAGGCTGTTCTTTTCCCACTGCAGGGTCTTCACAGCCTGGACAGAATCGACTGGCAAGACACACAGACTTCTGTCTGCTGGTCTACCACTGAGGTGTACAGGAGCCCATTCTGTTTGCTAGAGCTCGTAATAAGTTCTGGAACAGATGTGTGCGCCCTCCATTCTGTCCTTCTACAAGACGGTCCGGGGTGTTCAGGGGCCCCTGCAGCTCCACGTGACTCTGAACCAGCTTCTCCACTGTGCCTCCAGTCCTGTGCACACACCTGCTCAGCTCCATGTCCCCGCCCCCATCTGCACATCACTGTTAGATGACATCTTTTACACGTCTACCCATTCACACACCTGTAATTGTTTAACACACTTCTCTTTTATATCATATAGAAAAAAAGGTGTTGGCCCTGGCCAGTTGGCTCAGCGGTAGAGCGTCAGCCTGGCGTGCAGGAGTCCCGGGTTCGATTCCCGTCCAGGGCACACAGGAGAAGTGCTCATCTGCTTCTCCACCCCTCCCCCTCTCCTTCCTCCCTGTCTCTCTCTTCCTCTCCTGCAGCCAAGGCTCCATTGGAGCAAAGTTTGCCAGGGCGCTGAGGATGGCTCTGTGGCCTCTGCCTCAGGCACTAGAATGGCTCTGGATGCAACAGAGCAATGCCCCGGAGGTGGCAGAGCATCGCCCCCTGGTGGGCATGCTGGGTGGATCCCCGTTTCCAGCTTCGGAAAAATGAAAAAAAAGAAAAAAAGGTATTACACACCAAGAGTACAACCTGGTCTTTGTATTCACCTACAGTTCCCTTTACCAGTTCATTACTCCTCCGCATGGCTAATGCCCTTTGTTTCTTGTAGGGCAGGTCTAAACAAGAAGACTCCTTCTACTTTCTGTTTTTTTAGCAAGAGAGACAAACAGACAAGAAGAGAGATGAGAAGCATCAACTTGTTGCAGCACTTTAGTTATTCATTGATAGCTTCTCATATGTGCCTTGACTGGGGGCGGGGGGATCCAGCCAAGCCAGCAACCTTGGGCTCAAGGGCTCCAGACAGCAACCTCAGGGTTTCGAACCTGGTTCTCAGCATTCCAAGTCGGTGCTCTATCTGCTGACTCCCTCTTCTTTCTAAAAATCTGGGAACACTTTAACTTCTGCTCCATTCCTGAAAGACAGTTTTTACCAGATACATAATTCTATATTTGATTTCTTTTATGTGGAATCTAAAGAACAATATAAACAAAATAAAAACAGACTCATAGATACAGACAGACTGATGGTTGTCAGAGCGGAGGGGGTTAGGGGATTGGGTAAAAATGGTGAAGGGAATAACTACAAATTGGTAGTTACAGAATAGTCACGGGATGTAAAGTACAACATAAAAAATACAGTGAATGATATTGTCATAACTATGCATGGTGTCAGGTGGTACTGGAAACATCTCAGGACTACTACTTAGAGTACTATATTTCCCCATGTATAAGATGCACCCGTTTTTGAAAAATTTGGGATCTAAAAACTGGGTGTGTCTTATACAGTGGTTGTGGCATTTCAAATGCCATAGACGGAACTGAGGATGAGGCAATATATGAAGACAGTGATTTGTCATCAGACATAGAAGAGGACAAGCTAATGGATGGGAGTTTTGATAGTGATGAGAGTTGTATAAATTTTTTTTTTTTTGACAGAGACAGAGTCAGAGAGAGGGACAGACAGACAGGAAGGGAGAAAGATGAGAAACATCAATTCTTTGTTGTTCACTGATTAAATTCTCATATGTGCCTTGACTGGGGTTAGCCTCAAGCTGGTGAGCCTTGCTCAAACCAGATGAGCCCGCGCTCAAGCTGGCAACTTCGGGGTGTCGAACCTGGGTCCTCCACATCCCAGTCTGACACTATATCCACTGTGCCACCGCCTGGTCAGGCGAGTTGTATGAATTTTATGATGAATAAAACTTGAGTTCAATAACTCTATGTAATACGTTTTTTTTTAAACTTCGGGCCCCAAAATTAAGGTGCACCTTATACATGGGAGCGTTTCATACATAGGGAAATATGATATATGATTATCTAACTGCTACGCTGTACACCTGCAACCAATACAAAATAATATTAAAAGTAAACTCTGATTGAAAAAGAAAAATGCTTGACCAGGCAGTGGCACAATGGATAGAGCATCGGCCTAGGATGCAGAGGACCCGAGGTTCGAAACTCCAAGGTTGCCGGTATGAGCACACGCTCATCTGGCTTGAGCGTGGGCTCACCTACTTGGGCACAGGGTTGGTGGCTTGAGCATGGGATCATAGACATGAATTACCCCATGGTTGCTGGCTTGAGCCCAAAGGTCACTGGCTCAGCTGGAGCCCCCCAGTCAAGGCACATATGAGAAAGCAATCAATAAACAACTAAGGTGATACAACAAAGAATTGATGCTTCTCATCTCTCTCCCTTCCTGTCTGTCTGTCCCCCTCTCTCTCTCTAAAAAAAAAAAAAAAAATTAAAGCCTTGGTTGGGTAGCTCAGTTGGTTAGTGTTGTTTTGATATGCCAAGGCTGCAGGTTCAATTCCTGGTCAGGGTACATATAAGAATCAACCAGTGAGTTAATGAATAAGTAGAACAAATTGATGTTTCTTTAGCTTTCCTCTCTCTCTAAAATCAATCAATATATATGCTTTTTAAAATTTTTTATTGATTTAATTTTTTTTTTAACAGAGACAGTCAGAGGGATAGACAGACAGGAACAAAGAGAGATGAGAAGCATATATATCAATCATCAGCTTTTCGTTATGACACCTTAGTTGTTCATTGATTGTTTTCTCATATGTGCCTTGACTGCGGGCCTTCAGCAGACCAAGTAAACCCTTGCTCGAGCCAGCGGCCTTGGGTCCAAGCTGGTGAGCCTTTTGCTCAAACCAGATGAGCCCGCGCTCAAGCTGGCAACCTCTGGGTCTTGAACCTGGGTCCTCCACATCCCAGTCCAATGCTCTATCCACTGCGCCACCGCCTGGCCAGGCTTTTTAAAAAAACAAATATAAGCCCTGGCCAGATAGCTCAGTTGGTTAAGAGCATCATCCCAAAGCACAGAGGTTGCAAGTTCAATCCCCAGTCAGGGCACATACAGGAACAGATTGATGCTCCTGTCTGTCTCTCTCTCTCCCTTCTTCTTGCACTAAAATAAATTTTAAAAAAATTTTAAAGAAAAAAGCAAGTTGGATGCATGACAACAATTCTGGTGGCCAAACCTCTCAGTGCCTCTCCAGCACCACCACCGATAGCAGTGCTGGTGGCTCCAAAGAGGTCATCAGGTGGCCTGCAGCCCTAGATATACAAAGCACTACCCTTCCCTCCAACACTTGTTAAAACATCCAATTCCTTTATTTTAGTTCAGATGTAGCCCTTCTCTCATTTGCTTAGGGAACCACGTTCGGTCAGATGCAGCTCTTGGAGGCGCGGTGCTCTTCACTTTGATTTGAATGAACTTTTCTGACTGGTCTTTGTGTATGCAAAGCTACACAAGGTTGGGTGCACTGAGTTCATGTTACAACAGGCAGAGTGTCATCGCCTTTTCTTTCTGGTCATGTCCAGGGAAATGATGAATAAGGTGTTTCTGGTCTGGGCCTCAATTCTCATAGGTGCAGGGCAGCCCACCAGGCACCTGCTATTCAACCTGCTCACCCACTCCAGCCCTCCTTCCTTCAGGAGTCAACTTACCCCACTTCAAATAACATGGCCCTTATCCTCCACAATTTCACTTTCTTTACTTTCTACCTCTCTTCTCCTGATTCCCTTTCTTTCACACCTCATATAACCACCTAACCCGCCATGCACTTGTTCGCTGTCCGAGAGGAACAGCACAGGAAGCTTGCTGGATGAAAAAAATGACTTAATAGGAGCCTGGAGGGCATGAGCTTCCCTTGATGAGTGCTGACTACCAGTGTACCTCTTTAACTGCAGAGCAGACTGTTACTGCCTCTCCAGCCTTCGCATGCCCCTTCAGCCTACACATCAAGTCCTCCAAGGAGAGCACCCACAGGGCAGAGCCCCTATCTTCACTCACCCCGCCTATGTTCACCGTGATATTCCCCGGCTAGCTGGTTCTCAACAGATGAATGACAGATACTCATAGATATCCAACTTCCACCCTTCCTAATTAAAACCACTGGGGTCCACAGAGTTCAGTGACTTATAACACACCTGTGCTGTATGCCGTACTGACTTCCACTGCTGGCCACAACCACAACAGCCCTCTGCAACTCTGAGATACCACATGGCCACAGTGAAGGCTCTGCTTTCACTGATCTTGCTAGAAACAACTTAAAACTGACATGCACCACCCCCAAAATGAAGAGGGAAAAGTTCACTCCTGAAGACAGAAATAAAGTAAGCCCACAAAATCCACTTTCTCTTTCACAATCATCTGAAATCAAGATTCCTGTCTTGGCCCTGGCCAGTGGCACAATGGATAGTATCACCTCAGAGTGCCAAGACTGTGCATTCATACCCAGGGTCACCAGCTCAACCCCCAGGGCCCCAGTTTGAGCCTGGGTCAGGGCTCAACCCTGAGAGCACCTGCTCCACCCCAAGGGCTCCAGCTGGATCACAAGGACACCTGCTCCAACCCCATTTACGGTGCATATAAGCAATCAATGGTACAACTCAATGGAACAAGAAGTTGCTGCTTCTTTCTCTGCCTTCCTCTCTCTCAAAAAAAAAGATACCTTTCTTGGATCAAAATCCCAAAACTCCACATTAGTGTATTAGGGGAGAAAAAACCAATGGATCACTGCCCACTGGGATGTATCAATACAAAAATTAAAAAAGTAAATATTTCATAGAGTCGAATCCAGGGAAGGTGTACAACACGTAAGTATTTAAAAGCAAAGATGTTGGAGCAGGACGGACCTGAACTGCAATGTGACAGCAGTTGCTGACTGTAGCATGCACTGGGTACAATAACAGACGTCAGAGACTTTCAGGAATATAGATGTTTCTTTATTGGCCAGTTTAACCTGCGCAGGGGCGAATTCCCAGGTGTCCGGAGACACCTTGCTCACAAGGAGCTACAAACGGGAATCACGCCTGGCGCTTATAGCTAGTTCCTTATATACCCTAAGTAAGCAAGCATAATACAGAAGCAGATGTGGCAGTTACCTATTTGCTAAGGGGGCTGCACATAGCATAGCAACAGGGGCTGGGTCTAGCTCATTGGCGAATTCTAAACATAAACTTCTGATAAGGGTCTTTAACCAATGGAATGCAAACATTTGTCTTTCTTTGTTCTCAGCCTCACAGGGTCCCTATCTGTCTCTGCTTCTTGAATGACCTTGGGCATGGTCTTCCTAACAGAACAGGAGCAGGACCTGCCTGTAACCCTTAAGTTCCCTGTTCTATCAGTGCTCTGCCTATATCCTATTATTTTAGAAATTCTGATCTTCTCTTGGTCCTTACACTGACCACCCTTGGTCTTCTGTTTCCTCTTTGGTATGATAGGGTTATGACCTGCAGGACAGGTGTGAGCCTTAAAGACTCATGTAAAGATCAGCACCGAAGCCCAAAGCAGCACGAGCTGTTATTAGTTGGACTCAACAAATGGCGTAATTAAAAAATTGGGGCCCTGGCTGGTTGGCTTAGTGGTAGAGCGTCAGCCCGGCGTGTGGTTCGATTCCCCATCAGGGCA
Organism: Saccopteryx bilineata; assembly: GCF_036850765.1. Lineage (NCBI taxonomy): Eukaryota > Metazoa > Chordata > Mammalia > Chiroptera > Emballonuridae > Saccopteryx > Saccopteryx bilineata. The sequence continues at coordinate 123,357 of NC_089498.1, forward strand.
CACAGGAGAAGCGCCTATCTACTTCTCCACCCCCAACTTGTCTCTCTCTCTTCTCCTGCAGCCATGGCTGTAGTGGTTCCAGCGAGTTGGCCTCCAGCGCTGAGGATGGCTCCGTGGCCTCCGTCTCAGGCGCTAGAATGGCTCCAGTTGCAATAGAGCAACGCCCCAGATGGGCCAAGCATCGTCCCCTGGTGGGCTCGCCAGGTGGATCCTGGTCAGGTGCATGCAGGAGTCTGTCTGTCTCCCCTCCTCTCACTAAAACAAACCAACAAACAAAACACACACACACACAAACTTGCAACACTTCACGAAACTTTCACGTCCATGATCACATCGGTGCGGAGAACACCTCTGCGAGGCAGATAAAGCAAAAGGAATAGCCGGTAAGCCCAAGAATAAACAGGCTCCCAGTCGGAGCGGAGCAGGTGTCGGGGGACGGGGCACCGGTTCAGGTTCCCGAGGGAGCCCGCAGAGGGAACCGCTAAGGAAAAGCGTGGAGGGGGGCGCGCGAAGAAGAGCAACGGCTGAAAGGTCAGAGGCAACGGGTTCGGGCCAAGGGCTGCCGCCTCGGCCGCAGGGACCGGCCTGAAGCTGCTCCTGCGGCCTCTCCGTGCGCCCGCCCCCACCCCACCTCCCGCTCTCCTGCGCGGACCTGCGCTCTAAGATGACGTCATCTCGGCGGCGTCCGCCCCGCCTACCGGAGTCTGCGGGCCGTACCTCCCCGCTCACCTGCGGACCGGTGCTAAGGCCTCTGACGCCAGGCCTGCCAGGCCTGCCAGTCCTGCTGCGTCCTGGACCACCGTAGAATCTCCACAGCACGGCCTCCGCCACCTTCCTGCGGGCTGCCGCCAACAGCCGGTGAGATATTACCGGCCGCCAAGCTCGCGCCGCTGGGGCAGTCAGATCACATTGGCACCACACACCCCCAGCCACCACCGCGGGCTTGGGGGAGCCGTACGCATGCGCAGCAAGGTCCCGACGCCGGCTCGGGGCCTCCCTTTAGATGTCTACTGCATCGCCTTACTATGAGGATTGGAACATGAGTGACGCCCTGCCCTACTCAGACGGCTGAGCACAGAAACCAGCGAACGAGTTGGGCTAAACGTTAAGAGGAGCTCGTTTAGGCTTATTTTTAATCGGGCACGTATAAGGGCACACATTTCCGGGGTCCTCCATGGGCAGCGGCTGACAAAAACAAACACTACACCTCCCCGCCGGTTGGTCGCTGCGGCGGGCTCTTGGAGTTATTAAGCAGGCGAACTGCTGCCCGGGTAACCTTCAGGGGAAAAAATAATTGATTCGGTGTGTGCTTTGCAGCGTTATTCCCCTTCACGAGTTTCCCTTTCTTCTCTGGATCACACACACCCACGCCAGTTTTGATGGGCCTGCAGGAAATGGACCTCAAAGGCCCACGCTGCCCGCAGTAGAGTCGAGGATGAACCAGCCTGTTGGTGGGCCACGGGGCTGGGCAACACTGTGGTGACCCTTCCACGTCTTCGGGGAAACCCACCGGCGCTTCCTATTCCCCAAGCCCTGCAGGCGAGCAGAGCAACCACAGGCCTCCTTGCCCCAGAGACGTCTGTGCCTTTATTACATTTTGGAGGCAAAGATGCCTGGGAAAAGGGCCCTGAATGCAGCGGTCATCCCGAGTGCGAAAAGGGGACGGAAAGCAATTACCCTCGACATAAAACTGGAAGTGTTAAGACGGTTTGAAGTGGGTGAAAAGCTGAGCCAGATCACAAAGGCCTTACACCTGGCCATCTCTACAGTGGCAACAATCCGAGATAATAAAGAAAAAATCAAAGCAAGCTCACAAATAGCGACTCCCTTGAGAGCCTCTCGGTGACTCGCCATAGAAGTGCAATCATGGAGACCATGGAGCGACTGCTGCGTGTGTGGCTGGAAGACCAGAGCCAACGAAACATGCCCCTTAGTGTCACCGTGATTCAGGAGAAGGCTAAGAGTCTGTTTGTTGACTTACAGTGTGAACAAGGTGAAAGCTCTCAAAAAGAAAAGTTTCGTGCAAGTAAAGGATGGTTTGTGCGATTCAAGGAGCGCCATAGTTTGCTCCACTTCAAGATGAACACTACGGCTCCTGGCATCAAGGGTGTAAACTGTGAAGTGCTAAAAAGCATCCTCAGAGAAGGTGAGTACACCTCCCAGCAAGTATTTAATGTAGATGAGACAGGGCTTTATTGGAAAAGAATGCCTGAAGGAACGTTTATTTCTGTGGAAGAAAAAGATGAGCCAGGGTTTAAATCATCCAAAGATCGATTAATGCTGCTTCTTGGTGGCAACGCAGCTGGGGACTTTAAGTTAAAGCCTTTATCGGTGTACCACTCAGAAAATCCCAAAGCACTGAAGGGGTACTCAAAGCCCAATTTGCCTGTGATTTGGCGCTCAAAAAGGCCTGGGCAACCAAGAGCATTTTTCATGAATGGTTCACATATTTTTTTTGCCCTGCCGTTGAAAAATATTGTGCCCAAAATAATCTAACCAACAAAGCATTGCTCATCCTAGACACTGCACCATGCCACCCCATAAATTTGAGTGACCTGTCAAATAATGTAAGAGTGGAATATCTTCAAGACAGTACAACTGACTCAATCCAGCCCATGGGTCAAGGTATAGCCTCTATCTTCAAAGCTCATTACCTAAGAAGGACATTTGAACACATTCTAGAAGCAGCAGCTGGGGAGGATACAGCTATGGTTAGGGAGTTTGGAGAAACTAGAACATCATGGATGCTGTAGACAACATCGCAGTAGCTTGGGAAGCCCTCAGACCAGCAACTCTGAACAGGGTGTGGAAGAAAACTTGGCCCCAGTGTGTTCAGTTCCAGAACATTTCCCAAACAGATAACATTGCATACCTTCAACAAGACATCGTGACCCTTGCCAAGACTGCGGCTTTTGAAGAGCTTGTGGAAGCTGATGTAGACCAGTTGCTACGGTCCCATGAGGATTCTCTCTCGAATGAGGAGCTGATGCAGCTGGAACAGGAGCCAGCAGAAGAGGAGAGTGAAGACGCTCAGCCTGCTCTGCGTCAGCTAACCACAGGAGAGCTCTCAGCAGCCTTCTCACATTTTGAGGCTGGCTTACAGGTCCTTACCAGTAGCAGCCCCAATGATGAGTGGAAACTGAAAGTTTCAAGAGCAATCAATGATGCAGTAAACTGCTACAAGGAATTGTATGAGAAAAAGCAGCACTCAAATCAACTATCTTAAGTTGTTTTCCAGTGTCTGTGACCAAAAGGTAATCAAAGTAAAGCCAGAAGCAACAAGATGACCTCAATGGATGAGGCCAAGCCTCTCAACTTCCAGACCTTTAACATTTCTGGAAACCCTATTTCTGATATTTTAAGTTTGACACTTGAGACTACCAGTTTTTGTCATTAAAACTTTATTTAAATATGTGCTTTTAAAATATTGCATGCTAGAATACTCAGGAAAACATTGTTTTTTATTTTTTAGTTCAGTGAGAGGAGGGGAGGCAGAGAGACAGACTCCTGCAGGCATCCTGACTAGGATCCACTTGGCAAGCCCACCAGGGGGCGATGCTCTGCCCATCTGGGGCATTGCTCCATTACCAACAACGGAGCTCTTAGCACCTGAGGTGGAGGCCCTGGAGCCATCCTCAGTGCCTGGGGTCAGCTCGCTCCAATTGAGCCAGGGCTGCAGGACAGGAAGAGACAGACAGACAGACAGACAGACATAGAGAAGCGAGAGGGAGAGGGGTGGAGAAGCAGATAGGCACTTCTCCTGTGTGCCCTGACCAGGAATTGAACCCAGGACATCCACACATTGGGCCAACGCTCTACCAGGGCCAACCAGCCAGGCCAACTTAAGTTTTAAAAAAAGGCCCTAGCCAATTAGCTCAGTTGGTTAGTGTTGTCCAGAAACACCAAGGTTGCCGGTTTGATCCCCAGTCAGGGCACATACAGGAAGCAACCAATGAATGCACAACTAAGTGGGACAGTAAGTGAATGCTTTTCTCTCTTCCTCTCTCTCCCTTCCTTTCTCTCTCTGCCTCTCTACAATCAATAAAAAGAGAAAGAGAGAGAGAGGGAACCAGTCTTCCTAGACATTAAAACACACTGTATAAAGTGGTGGTAATTAAAGCGGTTTAGTAGTTAGAACTGTGGAATAAACTAAAAAGTCCAGAAATAGATACAGATAGACTTTTTTGAAAATAGTACAGGACATAACCATTTTGAAAACAGATAAAATTAGATCTGACCTCACAGCATACACAAAAATAAACAGATCAAGGGTCTAACTGCAAAAATTGAAACCATACAAGTACTACAAATACATGAATGATGTCTCTCTGACCTGGGTGAGGAAAAGTTTTCTATGACTCAAAATCCAGATGAAATAAAAAAAGAAAGATTAATCAATTTGGCTATACAAAAATGTAAACAAAACAATTTTCCATGGGTGGGGAAGTACTACAAAGAATGAGACAATTCACAAAATGGAATAAAATATTTCCAACATACCTCATAGATAATAGGCTAATAATATACCTGATGTGTGAAGAACGCTTAAAAGACTAAGAAGGGGAAAAGACCAAAAACCCTCTCTCACAAAAAAAATTAAACTGCCAGGAACAGGTCAAAGGGCACAGGAGCAGACAGATGGAGGTCAGCACCTCCAGGAACAGGACATTATCCTGCCCTAAAGACACAGCATTGACTTCAGAATTCCCACCAAACATGCAAACCCCAAATCCAATCGGAAAACCCACACTGAAGGACATTCTTCAAAATGAGCCTGTGCTTTTGTAAAATATAGACGTCATGCACCCTTAAGATTTGAGAAGGCTACAGACATGACAGCAGAGCAAAATCCAAATAATGCTTGTAGTTGGTGTATCGATGCTAATTTCCCGATGTCTTTAGGTAATTGTAGGATCACGTCCTTGTTTGGGAGGAATACACATGAGTATTGATAGGCAAAGCGGCATCATCTCTACGACCTACTGTCAAATGGTTCAGAGAAAAAAGTGTGTGTGTAGAAAAAGAATAAAACAAATGCGGCAGATCATTAACATTCAGGGCATCCAGGAGACAGGTTCATGGGAATGTTTTTACAATGTTTCTGTAAGTCTAAGTTTGTCAAAATAAAAATGTTAAAATACTACTTCATAACCTGAAAGGGGGAAAGATTGCATTCTTCTAATACCCAAACTGCAGCTTTACTTATTTGTAGCTGAGGCACAGCTCAAACCTTCAGGAACAGAGTTGCTGGCAGCCTGTTTGAGTGCAGATGGATGTAGATGAGGCATAATTATCTAGCAGAGACTCCTGAGGTTCTCTGGTTCGTAGCCCCTTTGAGATAGTGATCAAGTCTATAGATCCTATCTCTAGAAAAATGTACATGTACAGAGGTTTCGGTGTAATTTGCAGTGGGGATTTACGGTTTTCTGAATTCCAAGGGTAATGGGAATGGCCTAGATTTTCAGTGAGGCCCCTTGTAGTGGTTTAGCAAGATGTAACAGGGGCCAGACCTGTGCCTTTCTCATTGTTATGCTGGTCAGTGAGACCATCGTTCTACCATGAGGACTCTGGAAATAAGACATGGCTTCTATTTACTGAGCGTTCTCTCCATGCCTGACTCAGTGCTCACTACCTCCCAGAACCAAAACAACACGTGAGATACAGTCTGTGTTTTCCTCCATCTCCTAGAAAAAGGGAGGCTGAGGAATCAGAACATCAGACCTGTGCCTGACTTCCATGCCTGAACTCCACAGCCATCAAGAGCACTTCTTCCCAAACCAGATTAATTCAGCCCCATTGGATGGAGCAAGCTGTGAGCTTGTCCTGAAGCCTGCAATTGGCTTGCCTGTCAACAAACTGCCTTGTTCCCGATTCACCACACAGCAGAGTAGAGAACACAGATTTAATGAGACGGCCACAGTGCCATTCCAGCTGGGGCCCCTCACGGCTGCTCTGTGAGGTGCTGGCCATGCATACAGTTCCTCATTGAACTCCTGTAACGATGCTATGGACTCATAAAGACCACGCAGGATTCTGTTTGGAGACTTTGTCATCCAGAAGGGGTAGATGAGGAAGAAGTGCAAGGGAAGGAGGTAATTGAGGGAGCTAAGGAAAAAAAGCCAACTCTGTCCAACAAATGCCAGCAATGCTAACATTTTCTCTGGACACTGATTGTAACTCAGTAAACTCAGGAATAGCACATGTTCCCATAACAGAAACGCGCGACTGTGAGAAAGGTGCAGACCTAAGGCACCTGTCCTTAACCTCTCTGCAACCATAGAGAAAGGGAGCAAGCTAAGCACCCTCTGTTGACCCCACCTCAACACTGTCCTTCTCACTGTCCCACTGAGGCAGATCAGAGAAGGCAGCAAGAGGATCACCTAAAGCCACCATGTGACACTTCAGCACCCCTCACACTGGCCAGCAAGCTGAGTAGCCCCTTCTGCTGGCTGCAGCCTCTCCTCCTGGGCTTCCCAGTCCACAGTGATGGGTGCCGTGGCGGCTGCGTTTCCCCCACCCACCACCTGCATGTGACAGCCAAGCACAGTCCAAATAGAAAAGACATCCATCCCCACAGGTCTCCATTCAATGGCAGGGTCTCTGACACATGAGGCAGCCCTCCAAATGTTGAGGTCAGAAGAGCTGTGGGTCTCATCCTCTGTCCAGGGTCCTGTGTCAGCTGGGGCTTCACACACCTCAGGCCGGTCTTCATGAGCTCTAGGCTTCCTGCCTGGAGCTCCCTGAAGAAAATATTCCCAGCACCTGACCTCAGGCCCCCCCAAAAAAGGCCCTCCCTGGTAGTGCCTAAGCTGTCCAGGGTCCTTTGCAGGCACTCTAGTGGGACAGGCCTCCTTTGGGGCAAATTTGGTCTCCAGAAATGCCACTCAAGCATACTATAACCAACCCTCTTGCCTAACCTAGAACCTCTCCCAGGGCATACCTGGAGGCAGGCCCCCAGCCACCCAGCTCAGAGCACCAGGGTGGGCCACGCTAGGCCAAGTCAGAAGCTGTGGTGGTCCACCAGGGGGAAGAGCTCCCTGGCCCCCTTCCCTCCATGTTGTATAGAAAGAACCAGTAACCCCTGGTCTGGCCCTGTCAATCAATCCCTGTTCTCTCCAGGAAACCTCTGATCTACTAGAGAGAACCATGGAGGTAAAACCAGGGCCCTCAGGAGACAGCTGTAAGTAGCCCCAGCCAGGAACAACCAGAACCCCAAAGATACAAGGGGCTAGGGTGACGAGAACCTCCAAGTAGGATCCCAAACCATCCGCTGCAGATAAATCTCAGGCTAAGGCTGAGGGTGTGCGGCCAGCATCCTCGGGTCTTGTCAGCCACTCCCCTCAAGCCCTCCAGGGTTTCCAGGGTAGCCAAGACCCAGCTGCCTTGGCCCCAAGGGTGTGGAGGGCTATTTGCCATGGGGAAGATGAGAAGCCCTCCTCCACTCCCCTGCCCATGGAGCCCTGCAGTGGTGCAGGGTACATTCTGGCCCTCAGAGCAGCACACCCAGGAAACAGCCAGGTGCAGCCCCAAGTCCCAGCAAGCTCCTGGGGATGATGGTCCTAGGGCATCCACCTCCCTGGCCCAGCACAGGGTTGAGGTCCAGAGGCTGCACCTGAGGGGTCAGCAGAGCTCAGGAAACACCTTGACTTTGGCAATGACCAGTAGGGTGGGCTCCAGACAGGCCTGGTAGAAGTGCCTGTGGCTCTAGGCATCCATGTCTGGACCAGGCTCCTGGAAGAGAGACTGCTTCCGCAAGGTAAGCCGGGCACACTTGGGGCAAGTGGTGGAGTTGTCATAGTAGCAATCCCTGGGGATGGGGACAGAGAGGCAGGTCAGACCCCAGGGATGGGACAGGGCCTCTGCATATAAAATGCTACCAGTGAGTTGTGGGGTTTTTTGGTGACAGAGACAGAAATAGAGACAGAGGGAGGGACAGATAGGAACAGACAGACAGGAAGGGAGAGAGATGAGAAGCATCAGTTCTTTGTTGCAGCTCCTTAGTTGTTCATTGACTACTTTCTCATATGTGCTTTGACTGGGGGGCTAAAGCAGAGCCTGTGACCCCCTGCTCAAGCCAGTGACCATGGGGTCATGCCTATAATCCCACGGTTAAGCCTGCGACCTCAGGGTTTCGAACCTGGGTCCTCTGCGTCCCAGTCCAATGCTCTATCCACTGCACCACTGCCTGGTCAGGCCCACTGAGCCTTTGCAAGCTTCCTAACTCAGGTCCCAACACCACCTCTAAAGTAGGGGAAACTGAGGCACAGTTTCTCCCAAAGGGCATAAGCAGGGTCTATACCCAGGTGTACCTGCCAGGCCTGTGTTTGGGCACCTGTTACCTCATTACCATCAGACAGTTCTGCTTGGATCTCTTACTGATTTGATGACTCTACCTGCCCTATCACCGTAGGGCAATCTTCCCCCAGGGCATTGTGGAGACACAGGGCCCATGGGCTAAGTTTCTGAAGGGGGTATAGCAGTGTGTTTGACACCTGTCACACACCATGCAAACTACTAGCTCACAGGAGTTCAGTTTCAACATTAATCCTCTCTGTGACAGCAACCCCAGCTCTGCAAAGCTGTGACATCAGCTATGACAAACAGCGAATGGCAGGAAAAGTCAGTGTGGGCAGAAATGGGGGTCCATCTGAGGCCCCTGTGAGAAGTCTGTACAGGGCCCAGCCAGTGAACACATATTATTAATAACTGTGCATACTAAAGAATTAAAATATTTTTCTTCCAATTTGTGAATATTATTTTTCCAAACATTCAGTAAGTCTTTTTTTTTAATTTCTACAGAGGCAGAGATAGACAGGGACAGACAGACAGGAACGGAGAGAGGTGAGAAGCATTAATCATCAGTTTCTCATAGCGCGTTGCGACTTTTTAGTTGTTCATTGATTGCTTTCTCACATGTGCCTTGACCGCGGGCCTTCAGCAGACCGAGTAACCCCCTGCTGGAGCCAGCGACCTTAGGTCTAAGCTGGTGAGCTCTTTGCTCAAGCCGGATGAGCCCGCGCTCAAGCTGGCGACCTCGGGGTTTCGAACCTGGGTCCTTCCGCATCCCAGTCCAACACTCTATCCACTGCGCCACCACCTGGTCAGGCGCATTCAGTAAGTCTTTAGTTCATAAATGCTTAAGTTGTCTAACCTAAGTACTTCATAAACAAAATGTTAGGTATTTATTTCAGCCTAGAGAAATTTGAAAAAAATCTCTTGCACACTAGAAGTACCAGAAACTAGGTTTAGAAACCTCTGGCCTATGTTAACCCTGGGAGGCCAACCTCAGTCCTGGGGATCAGGGAAGCAAGTCAGATGTGGGGCTCATGCCTAGTGCCCTCCCTAGTCCCACAGGTGCTGGTGCCAGTGAAAGTTGCAATTCAGTCATACATATCAGGGCCTAACTCCATATTGCAGGATCAAGGCAAAGGGCTTTGAACATCAGGCAGCAAGAATCAAGCCCCAAATGTCTCCCTCCCTGTCCATCTCCCTGTGGCCTGAGGGTGGGGTCGGGCACACCAACCTGTGGAAGACGGCGGAGCAGTCGCTGCACACAGACGTGTGGCTGTCGAAGGGGAACAGCACGTCACCCTCTCTGCAGAGCTCACACACGAAACCCTTGGCCTGGCACCGCTAGGGGTTGGGGGTTGGGGCAAGTCAGTGCTGCTCCAGAGGGTCCCCAATGCCGGGACACACCACCCTCCTGCCATGGGCACTGGGGAAGGAGAGATGCCTGGCTCCCAGTAGGGCACCCACCTCACAGTCCAGCTTGATATGCTTGGCGAAGAGTGTGTGGGTCTCGGTGAGTGAGCAACCCAGGCGGCCCGTGTGCGCATCCATCAGGTCCTGGACTGAGTACATCTCATCGTTCTCCACAAAATGCTGCCGGTCCTGGAGCTACAGGTCCAGCAGCTATGACTCCTAGCCCCAGGGAGGGTCCCACCCACTGCCCCAGCCCTGCCCACCCACCATCCGGGTCCTGGGTGCTCGTGGAAGAAACAAGCTTCAGCCCCGTCAGCCACACTGACCACCTTGCTGCTGCCAATGCGCCAGGTCCACCTTCCTCTGCCTGGCACAGGGCACTTCCTCTCAGTCCTGACCCCAACACTGCACCCCTTCTCTGCATCATTTTGTCCACAAACCTCACCAACCCTGTGAACAGCTTGTTTTTCTTGTCTCCCCACCTGAAGGGCAGGGATCCTGTTCTGTTCACTGCTCCCCAGAATCTACCATAGTGCACGCTCATAGCAGGCGCTCAGTGGGTGTTGGTTGAACAAAAACATAGGCAAAAGCCTTGAAAAGTGTGTTTTGTGGTCAGCCCAGCCTGGGCAGGCCTGCGCCTGGTCCACGCCCTAAAGGTGTGTGTACAGACTGCAGGGACCGTGCCTGCTTCTCGCATGTCCCCCACACTGATGTCATCAGAGAACACTTTTTGGGTACAATGCCTGTTTGCTTATTACAGACCTACTGTCACCTGGGACAGAGGGTGGAAAACCCACTGATAAAAGCATGACACAAAGTTATCAAGCCATCTGGAAAGGACCTGAGCATGGCATGTCCTCATCTGTGGCTGTTTCCTATCTGCCCTCCCCGACCCTGGGCAGCTGGCCTTACCTGCAGCAGTAGACGCGCCTCCATGGCCTCCTTGCAAGTGATGAAGTATGGCTTCATGAGCAGGATGTCCTGGCGCAGCTTCTGTGGACAAGAGAGGCAGGCTGGCCTCCTAGGCCAAGCAGGGGCTGCCCCATGGCACTTCTGTGTGGCCATGGGGGCTGGCCCTGCACTGGCCCAGTAGGGAGTCAGAACCTTCATACCCCCCAGGCAGGGCCCAGATTTGAGTGCTCCAGCCAAGCTCAAGTTCAAAGCACAGCTTCCAGGCCAGGCAGAACCCTCAGGCTCAGTCACCCTGTCCTTCTACCCCCGCGTCTGAGAAGGATGCAGAGCCCTGTGCGTCCTTGGCAACAACAGAACAGGCTCTGCCTCAGCTGCCTGCCCTTCACCTGGAACCCAGTCCCTTCCGACACCTCATGGGAGACACTCACTGCTGCCCACCAGCCACTCGAACTCCTGAGCACTAGGACTGGCTGGGCTGACTGAGGTGGTCAGTGTGGAATACACATGGGAATGCAAAGAGGACAAAAAAAGAAAAGGAATGTCATGTTTCAATAAGGTATATTGCTTATGTTGAAAGAATCTTTTGGGTATATTGGGTTAAATAAATGTATTATTCAAAATAACTTTACCTGTGTCTTTTTACTTTTTTAATGTGGCTACTAAAAATTTTCAAATTGCTTCTGGGTCTACCATCATATTGAAACTGGATGTCGCTCTAGCGTCTTTAATCCAGAGGACAGCTGAGGGGCCAGTAAACTAAGCAGCTGGGTCTCTCCTCTGCTCCCACAACGCATGTACCCCGCTCTGGGGAGAGCAAGGTCCACGCACCCCAGCCCCGCCTCACCCGGATCTCCACCAGCTCCTCCACGTAGTTGAACAGCAGAGGGTTGATCTCCCGGAGCCTGAGCACTGGCCGCGACACCATCAGCGCCAGGTAGCGCATGCTGCACCGGGACACCTGAGGGAGCGAGAAGGAGTGGCCCCTCTAGCACAACACCTGCCCCCACCCCCAGATGTACACTGGCCACGCCCACCCAGCCTCCCTCCTATGGCCACGCCCCCTTACCCAGTCATCCCGCCCTCACCTTGCGGGGTTCGAAGTCCCAGTTGTGCACCACGCGCGCTGGGATGATGGCCAGGTCGTTCCAGTGGCAATGGCTGCAGTAGTACTGGCCCGTGTAGTCGCACTGCCGGGCCTCACTGGGCACGCCCCCTGCGGAGGGGCGGGTTGTTACAAAGCCGGGCTACTTTTAGAATCCTTCGCCACATGGTGTTGGTCCCGTCGCGGCACACGCGGGTGGAAGAGCCAGCTGGGCCCGGGCTTCCATCCTGCAGATCTCACCCATCCTGTCCTCTACACGAGGTTTCCACAGGTCACGGCGTCTCACCGTCCTTAGTTTTCTCACCAGTAAAATGGGACGATAAAAGGCTGCCCACCAAGACTGCTGTGAGGACCCCATGAATTAATATTTCTAAATCTCTCAGGCCTGCCACACCGCACGTGTCTGCTGATTACTGTGAGGCTTTCCTAGTCCCCATTCTAGGTGGGCTTTCGGTGACAACAGGGCTGCACGCGGAAGGCTGAGGGCAGGCCCAGCCCTATGGAACTCCTAGGTGACCTGGGCTAGAACCCCAGTCTGCTTGTGGGAAGTGAGAAAGTGCCACACCCATCCCTTGTCACTTCCCCAAGAGAGACAGAAGCTGTCTGCAGGAACCATGCTGGCCTGATTTACCCAGTGTTCTCACACAGCTGCTGGCCTGGTACCCTGCCCAGACAGACGCCCTCCTCCCTGCTCCTTCCTGGGCACTCACGCAGAGAGATGGGCGCCCGGCACTCGGCACAGCGGTAATCCTGGCTGTCGAGTCCCGCCTCCGGGCAGATGTTGAGCTCGTACTCGGCTTGGTGGCTGACTTTGGAGCGCACACAGGGCTTGGAGATGAGGTTCAAGCACTTGCTGTGACAGCGGTAATAACACCCTGGGGGTGGGGGGCACCAGATATATGCTTCTTGGTGGTACAGGGGATCCTGCAGCCTAGGCTGACCTGCAGCTGCCAGGATCCCTAGGGGTTCTACTCCAATCTCCGGACCAGTCCAAGAGTTCCTCCCTGCAGATCCCTTGGTCACCCCTCCGGATCCCTGCCCTGAAGGATCATGCAGGCTTTGCCCTTGAACTCCAGATTCGAAAGCCGAGGGGCCCGCCTGCCATTCCCACCTGGACCGCTGAAGGGGCCGTAAACCCACACTGTCTGGGAGGAACTCTGGCTTTTCCTCATCAAACCCACCCCAATGTTCCCACTTCAGACTTCGGCAATGCCATCATTCCACCTGCTGAGACTGAAAATCACGAAATCATCCCAATTTCTCTCTTGCAACCTGTTTCCAGTCCTTCAGCTGGTTCTTCAGCTAGTGGCCACTTCTCACCCTCAAGCACCCCACCCCCAGTCAATTGTCATCACCATTCCCTCTGCCTTTGCATCACTCCTTCAGTCCATGCTCAGCCCAGCAGAGTGACCCTGTTACAACCTAAGTGCGTACAGCACCTGCCCGAAGCCACCAACTCACTCACAGAGAGGTCCTGGCAACCTCTGAGCCCACATCAACCACACCTCTCAGGCACAATGCTCCAACCATGCTGCTCCCTGCTCCTCACTGAAGACGCTGCACACCTGACCACAGGGCCTTTGCACAGATCCCTCCCTGCAGCAACCCTCTTCCCCAGGTATACCTCGCTTGCTCTCTGAGCTCCAAGTTTTTGCATGAATGTCACAGGTTGCTTTTTTATTCTACTCTACAGTCACACCCATCCCATTCCCGAACACATGTTATTCTCTTTCCTTGCTGTGCTCTACTGTTCAGTGTGTCATCTACTTACTCCTTATCTAAAAGAGTTTTCTGCAATGATGGAAACATGTTCTCTGCACTGCCCCCCGTGGCTACTGAGCACTGAGCACTGGTAATATGGATAGTAAAACTGAGAAACTAAATATTTGTTTTAATTCATTTAAATTTAACTTTGAATAGCCATGTGTGGCTGGTGGCCACCACACTGAAAACGCAGACGTGGGTGTGAATCCGGTGAAGGTGGGGGTGGGGCTTTCATCCCTTGTGCATGTGCAGTGAACATCAAGCACACAGTCAAGAATTCACCTGAACTCAACCCAAATACAGCAGCAGCAGACCTGTGGGGTCTCTGGCCTGGCCTGGGGACTCAACTTCCTGCCCACCCAGAGGAGCCAGTCTAGGTCTCGACCCACCTGTACAGGTGTACCAGGTCTGAATGAGCCCCCAGATGATGGTGTTGCATTTGTCACAAGTCTGCTTGACGCTCTTGCTCTTCTCCTTGTAGAAGCGATGCTCCAGGAGGACTCGAATGTTGGGCTCATCTTCATTGGGGTCCTGGAAAGAGGCCGGGGAGGGGGCACAGGTGAGCCAGCTGCAGCTCCTTTCCCTTCACACAAGCCCCTCGACTCCCTTCTTCCAGGCACCATTTGTAACAGGCTTTGAGTTTCTCCCAAGGTCACCCCTTTTCTCTTTAGCAATGGAACACTCCAGTCAGGCTTGCACCCCCTTTCCAGCAGCCCCTCACCTAGGTGCTGTCCTGCTAGGGCCAAGGGCATGTGAGTAGGAGTACCATGACCTCAGCCCTTCCTCCCTTGTTTCCTGCTGGCTGAGTGCAGACCCATATGGAGAGCAGGGACACTCCCCCCAGGGGCTGTCAGAGCAACAGAAAAGGAGGACCTGGGGTCCCCATCACCACTGGCTGCCACATGGGCCCTGGACCACCTATCATACTTCTACACATCTGATTCCTCAGGCCACTGTATTTTGAAGTCTTTATTACCACAGCCTTACTTACTTCCTAATGAATACTCCACTTTCCGAACTCCCAGGGACTCATGGGCCAGTGCAGGGACAGGGTGGCAGCCACGCCAGGTGCACAGACTTCAGGACTACATTGTGGATACATGTGGGTTTTGGCCACCAGGATCCATTACCCTACTGTGTCACCTTTGGGAACCCCTACCCCCCACCCCCATCTGAGTCATGTGGTTCAAGATGGGACTTTATCTTACCCACTTGTGACAGTCGGTGACCATGTGACCTAGGACTGGCCAGTCATCCTATTGGGTCAGGGTGTGCACATGACCCAGGGCTGGCTGGTTAAGACCAGACTGATATAGAAGTAGTCTGCACATGGAGTGAGAGCCCATCTCTCTCCCTGCCTCTCTGGGTAGCCTCGGCCTCAGCCCCTGGGAGGGAACCGAGGTGACCGCAGGCCTCTAGGCTCCCACACTCTAGCTCAGTTTTGGTATCTCCATGGTGGGCTGGGCCAGCACCCACCTTGAGCTCCTGCAGCTTCAGCCGGAGGTGGATGAGCCTCACGACAGCATCCTTCTGCCTCTCGGAGTGCTCTGGCAGCTCCAGAATGACCTGCTTGCACTCCTCGATGGCCTGCCGCAGCTGCTGGATGTCGGAGGCCAGGAACAGGCCCTGGAAGTAGGGGACACGCAAGTGAGACGCCTGCCCCGGGGCTCTCCTGTTTGGGCCAGGCTCATCCTCGTGGACGGTTAGGCCCAAAGCAGACCTCCGCAGTTCTGTTTGCCCAGAAGGCGTCAAGAGCTTGTACAAGGCCCAGGGAAGTTAGCAGCCCACACTTCCTGCCCACCAGCTGACCCATCTACCCACAAGCCTCTGAAGACCTAATTCAGGACGTTTTTCAAAACACAACTTCCTTCTTTTAGAAATCCCATCACTTTTCTGGCCATACTAGTTTCATAGCGCTTCCTCTGAGATGAAAGCTAGGGAAATGACACTGGCCCATCACCAAGGAGAAGAAGTGCCCGGGCACCCACTCACACTGGGCCCCAGCAACTCACAGTGACCCAGCAAAGCCTCGGACTCAGGACTATGCTGCCTGCCCCCGGGGGAAGGGAGGCAGCTCGGCTGGAAGAGCTAGGAGAGGGGCTGTCACTGCCCTCAGAGCTGCCCTCCTGCGGGGCGCTGGGCTCCAGAAGAGGAGGCTAAAACCCTCCTCCTGGAGCTCAGTGTGTGGCTGATAGGAGGGCCTCAAAAACATTATCGGAAAGACACAAAACACATAAATGAAATGTGTCTCTGTACCGGTAAAGCTTAAAGCCACATACTAAATAAAAAGTAAACTAGAACTTGGGGCTTTGAGGTGAATCTTTTTTTATTGAAGTTATATTTGAATGTTATGCTTCTCTTAAATAAAACTTGGAGACAGTTTAAACAAAAGATTTTTAAACATTTTGTTTAAAAATGGTTAGAGCCCTTTTATTTTTTATTTTAAACAAGCGTTTCATGCAACAAAATACACGACAAAGAGTGGCTCTGCAGAGCTGAGTAGGTGAAGGGGGTGAGCAGGGGCTTCCCTCTCTGCCTCCCTCTCGCCCTGCAGTGTCTACAGGGCTCCCTACGGCCCCAGATGAAGCCAGTGTCACATTTGCTTCACAAGAACCTGGAGCGTAGGGAGGGGGCACAACCCTGCAACAGAAGAGCAGCCCCGGGTCCAGCCCATCCTCACCAGCCCTCAAACAGGTTCTGGTGATGCGTGTCAGGTGTCACGTGGGCCTCAGAGTTGAGGAACCCTAGCTCTGAGAGAACAGGGCCCCTCTGCCTAAGGGTGGGGTCATGAGGAATTGGCTAATTCCTCACGGCTTGGGGGCTTGCCAGTGTCAGCTCGTGACCCTGAACCTTACCACAGGGCGGGAGAAGTGGTCCTCAGACAAACCCAGGTCCATCACACACTCCGCACAGTGGAACTCGGGTTCTCCTGGGAGCAGCTCTGGCAGGGTCTCTGGAGCAGGTGGGTGCAGGTGTGGAGGCAACAGAGAGAAAAAAGTCAGTCTGCCTTGTTGCAGGGGGGAGGCTCGGTGGCTGGGGAAGGGGGCAGTCAGAAGGGTCCCTGGGGATGCGGGAGCCCACAGGTGCTGCTGAGGGGAGTCTCGTTCTGCCCTGGCATCTGCCTTGTTTGCAGAGGAACATGTGGAAAGGAGGCAGCCAGCATGGTGCTCAGCTCAGGGGAAAAGCCAGCACCCTCCACCACAGAAGCCAGAAAGGGGGAGGGTGCAGGTGTGATGGGTCCCAGTGCTTACACAGACCTCCCTCTGGCACCCACCTTCAGAAGCGATGTCTGGGGCCTCCTCACCAGCCCGCTGCTCATGCTGCCTTGGCCCAAGCTGCTTGTTGAAGGGGTTGAGATGGGCCTGCCGGAACCGGGCCAACTTCTCATCATATTCCATAGCATCCCACCTGCGAGGCAGGACAAGGCAGGGGCAGAGATGAGCAGCCAGCTCCCCGCTCACCGCAGCCCATCCCCTCTTCCATCCTCAGTCCTTCCCCAAACCAGCTCAGCCCACCCCCCCAGGCCCTCCAGTGCTGTCCCTTCAGTAAGAGCGATGATGTCCAACACACCCCACCATTCATGTGGACGTGACAGGCACGATCGAAGGAGGACTTGATGTCGGGAGCCAATCAACAACTGCTGGCTGACCAGGTCACAGCAGGAGAAGACCCACAACTGCTGGCTGACAAGGTCACAGCAGGAGAAGACCCACAACTGCTGGCTGACCAGGTCACAGCAGGAGAAGACCCACAACTGCTGGCTGACCAGGTCACAGCAGGAGAAGACCCACAACTGCTGGCTGACCAGGTCACAGCAGAAGAAGATCAAAAACTGCTGATAGCCCTGGCCAGTTGGCTCAGCGGTAGAGCGTCGGCCTAGCGTGCGGAGGACCCGGGTTCGATTCCCGGCCAGGGCACACAGGAGAAGCGCCCATTTGCTTCTCCACCCCTCCGCCGCGCTTTCCTCTCTGTCTCTCTCTTCCCCTCCTGCAGCCAAGGCTCCATTGGAGCAAAGATGGCCCGGGTGCTGGGGATGGGTCTGTGGCCTCTGCCTCAGGCGCTAGAGTGGCTCTGGTCACAACATGGTGACGCCCAGGATGGACAGAGCATCGCCCCCTGGTGGGCAGAGCGTCGCCTCTGGTGGGCGTGCCGGGTGGATCCCGGTCGGGCGCATGCGGGAGTCTGTCTGACTGTCTCTCCCTGTTTCCAGCTTCAGAAAAATGAAAAAAAAAAAAAAATGCTGATTGACAAAGTCACAGCAGAGAAGACCAATGGCTGCGGGTTGATGAAGTCACCCAAAGGAGAGACACAACGATACTTCCCCCTTTGACTTTTTGAATTAATCTGGCCTTATATCCCCCCTTTTCTGGGTGTGTGCTATTATTTATGGCACAGGGATAATAGTACCGTGCTTTCCCTGTAGATTCGTAGTGATTTCTTTGGAAATGAGACAGAGGGTGTGAGTTCCACAGAAAAGCCTGTAAGCCCCTTGAACTGGGCTCATAGACATAAGAGGCTGGCTATGATATCCCTTGTAAAGGGTTAAGTCTGTAGGAGAATTCCTTCTTAATCATGTTAGAAAGAATAGATTGTGACTTGTGAATGGGTAGGAGGCAGTGGCTGTGCACAGAGCACCTTTCGGCCTTCACTTAATTCAACATTTTTCCTCCCTAGCCTTTTCATGTGATAGAGTAGAGAAACATTCCTTTCTTCTTGCTTATTTGATCTGCAGATAGTGGTACACTCTGAGAAGAATAGAGTCAGAACTTAACTAGTGTTTAAATATAATAAATAAGTAATATTTGACTAGACAATAGTATCTTAGGTAAGGTATAGTAGAATGGCCCACTGTGTGGCCTAGGATGAGAGCGCAGTCAGCAAGAAAAGAATGTTTTACCAAGAGAATTGTCTTTTGACTGAAGGCAATTGCTAGGCTTTCTCAATGAGATGTTCTCATGAGATTTATATGCTTTCCAAGATTCTTTGATAATGAGAAAAATGTAGGGGAATCCATAGAAATAATAACAGTTAATGTCTTATGTTGCTACTAGGCTATCTTGCAAGTACACTCTGTATATCTTTGGGTGAAAGCTACTCTTTTTTTTTTTGAAAGCTACTCTTTTTTTTTTTTAATTTTTTTTTTTTTTTCATTTTTTTTTTTTTTTCATTTTTCTGAAGCTGGAAACAGGGAGAGACAGTCAGACAGACTCCCGCATGCGCCCGACCGGGATCCACCCGGCACGCCCACCAGGGGCGGTGCTCTGCCCCCCAGGGGGCGATGCTCTGCCCATCCTGGGCGTTGCCACATTGCGACCAGAGCCACTCTAGCGCCTGAGGCAGAGGCCACAGAGCCATGCCCAGGGCCCGGGCCATCTTTGCTCCAATGGAGCCTTGGCTGCGGGAGGGGAAGAGAGAGACAGAGAGGAAAGCGCGGCGGAGGGGTGGAGAAGCAAATGGGCGCTTCTCCTATGTGCCCTGGCCGGGAATCGAACCCGGGTCCTCCGCACGCTAGGCCGACGCTCTACCGCTGAGCCAACCGGCCAGGGCTTAATTTTTTTTATTTTATTCATTTTTAGAGAGGAGAGGGAGAGACAGAGAGGAGAGACAGAGAGAGAGAAAGGGGGAGGAGCTGGAAGCATCAACTCCCATATGTGCCTTGACCAGGCAAGCCCAGGGTTTCAAACCAGCGACCTCAGCATTTCCAGGTCGACGCTTTATCCACTGCGCCACCACAGGTCAGGCCAGAAAGCTACTCTTAATGTTATGTCAATTTCTTTATAGGCAAGCCTTTTAGAATCTTGTGAGAAAAAGTAGGACACTGCATAAACTCAAAGCCATTTACCTAAGCAAGTGGTGGTCCATTGTTAGTCCTTAATGATTTCATCTGCTAATCTCTCTCAGCCCCTTAACTCACAACAGCAGTAAAGTTAGTTAACTATTAGTACTAATACTTTAAAAGCTTTTACCGATGTTGTTATCGCTATTCAAGTTATTTTGTATTTTGAATGATTTGCTACCTGGTTTGTGATTTATAGATATAAATTAACTGTTATCCAGAAACATGTAAACCTAGTGAAACAGAAGCAATGATTAACACCATGTAATTGTAACTCTGTGTGTGTGTATAAAAAGGGAGCTATACTAGCATTTGGCAGAGATGCCGGCAGTAAATGCTAACCAGAGAATAAAGAGAGAGAAAAGAATTCGGCTCTCTCACTCGATTTCGCCGATGCCGTCTCCTCCTGTGGGACCCCTGGATCCCCCCCCCCCGGGGCTGGACCCCGGCAACTTGACCTATCCGAAGGTGACACCAATGGACCATCTGGAACTTGGGCTCCTATCTCCCAGCACAGGGTCCTTTGGTCCCAGAAGCCCTCGCTGCTCCCATGACATACACCTACCAGGACTCAGTTCCTCGTTCCTGGCCCTTAAACCAAGGTACCCTTTCCCATCAGAGCACCCCAAAACTAAAGCCCATGAGAATAACAGTGATGACCACCAGAGAGCACAGTGCTGGACCCTCTGGAGTCGATGCCAGGACCCAGGCCTTCTCTGCCATCTGCAGTGTGGCCTTGCACAGGGCCCTTTCCAGCACACCACAGAGCTCCACATCCTGCGGGCAGCTCCCTGGCCTGAGTTCCCACTGACATTCCGTGTGGCCTGAGTCATGTGTGGCCTCACACCGTGAGATCCCAGGAAATAAGCAGCAAGTGCCTAGATCTCTGCCTGGCCCTGCTTCTCTCCCTGGAGCTCAGCGAGCTGGAACACACAGCGCTGGCTGATGGCTGATGGCTCCCAGCTCCCAAAAGAGAGGAAGGGCTTTGGTTGGGGACAGTTTACATCCCATGTCCCCACACCCAACTAGCTGGGCCACATTCCTTAGCCTCCAAGTGAAATGAGTCTATAGGAATTGGAGAGATATTTTTTAAGGCTTTGTAGTAAGTGCCTGGGTGTGGGCTATGCTTTCTCTATCTCCCTTTCCAGTCAGAAATAATGTGCAATTATAAGACAATCCCATGGCTCTTATTTGTGCCCCCCACACAAGAAAGAGAACTGAGCCCAGAGGGGATGGCCCTACCAGGATCACCCCACTCCTGTCCTGCACCTGTCAGGAACTCCCACAACACCTGTAGGACCTGTTCTTCCTGTTTCACATCCACAGTGGGACAGTGGGGACGTGGGCTGGGAGTTCCAGTCTGGCAGAATCTAGTACCTATTGACCATCTGCCCCCCAGGTCAAAACAGGGGAGGAATAGATGCCATGGGCTAGCCCCTTCTCTTGTTACCTGACGGCTTTGGGCAGCTCACACAGGGCGTTTGGGCCCTAATGCCCAGCGACCCCCAGATGGCAGGGGCCACGGACGGAGTCCTAGAGAGCACCCAGAATGCCAGAGAGACTCAGCTGTGCTGGTATTACCTAACCCTTCTTCCCGAGGGGCGACAGATTCTTTGTTCAACCAGACTTTCTCCAGGGTCCTGAACCTTCTCCTAGGCCCATCTGTGCCCTTCCTCGTAAAATCCAGTTTTAGCAGAAATCCTGCTAAGTCACTTTAGCAATAGTCCCCCCCCTGATATCTGGTCATTCTCACATCTGACTGAGTTCCTCACTCCTCACCCCCCTATCCCAACATCTGACCATCCTGCCCTGCCCTCAGCAAAGGTCCTGAGGGTCGGTTCAGCCAGAATCCCCCACACCCTCGGTGTTTCCTCTCAGCAATTTCTCACCCACTGACCCTACCCTGCCCCTTGGCCACATTCCAGTTGGCCCAAACCATATTTGGAGTCGAGCTCAGTTCCATACACAGGCTTCTTTCTCCTGTTGCAATAGTTGTGAATAAAATCTGTTTTTACTGTTTTAACAACTGTCCAGGTCTGGCTTGATTTTGACAGTTGGCAGGATTTGTGATCAGTTGCAAATCCTAGTTTGCAACTGATCACAAGATTTCCAAGATTCCCTGCAGCTAGATGTGGTCATGTGACTACATTCTGACCAATGGGATGTAAACAGAAAGATCTCCTGAGATTCCTGGGAATTGCTCTTAACAGGAGGGACTGCCCTTTGTCCCTTCCTGCCTCTTGCTGGCTGGGATGCAGATCTAATGGGTGGAGCTGAAGCAGCCACTTTGGGTTGTGACATAGAAGCCCTGTGTTGCTACCACCCTTCACCCATACCCCCACCCCCAGGCAAGGCTTCATTCAAATGAGAAAGAAATAAACTTCTGTTTAAACTACTGTTACTGGGAAAGAGATTTCTGTGTCTTGCAGTCAAAACAGATCCTAACTGATCGTCCCAGCAGCCTTGTGGTTATAAGACAAATTGGCCCTATTCAAATCCCAGCTCTACAAGCACTTCACTGTGTGACCTTGGACAAATGTCTAAACCTTTCTCTGCTTCCTACTTCTTATATTTTAAATGGGGATAATAATAGTATCCACTGTGTAGTATTATTGTTAAGATTAAATTAGTTAGCCTGACCAGGTGGTGGCACAGTGGATAGAGTGTCAGACTAGGACGCAGAGGACCCAGGTTTGAAACCCCAAAGACACAGTCTTGAGTGTGGGCTCATCTGGTTTGAGTACAGCTCACCAGCTTAAGCCCAAGATTGCTGGCTTGATCAAGGGATCACTCGGTCTGCTGTAGCCCCCCCTCCCCACTCCACCAAGGAACATATGAGAAAGTACTCAGTGAATGACTAAGATGCCTCAACGAAGAACTGATGCTTCTCATCTCTCTCTCTCTCCCTTCCTGTCTGTCTTTCCCTGTTTGTCTCTCTCTCTGTCTCTGTCACATACACACACACACACACACACACACACACACACAAAAGATTAATTTAGTTAATACAGAGTTCTAAGCACCTTGGTCAGCGCCCCACATAGTAAGCATCCAACAAATACTGGGTGGAATATTATTATTATATAAATATTAAACAGGTAAGTAATTGTTACTACCAGTGTTAAGAATCAAACAGACTTGATTTAAACTCTGCCTCTCCCAGGGATGTGCTATGTGACCCCATTTTATTATCCATGAATAAGGGAGAATGCCGACCTCCTGGGATGGGGGATAGCCCAAAGTTGCCTCTGGACAAACTGCCAGGGGTCTCTCCCTGGAAACCTTGCGGCATTTTAATGTGTAGTCAGGTGGAACACCTCAGCTCTTTCCAATAGCCCTCTTCTGGCTGCAAGCTCCCCTGGAAAAAGCCTCTTTCATTCACCTCCTCATGGGCAGTGCCAGCCCCAGGCCTGGCAGACAAATGAATGGAGCTTCTTAACCTTCCTCAGCCTCAGTTTCCCTCCTGCCAAGTTGGAGAATCTTATTTCCCTCAGAGTTGCCGATGAAAGACAGATGACATTCTCACACAGGGCCCAGGGGATGTCTGTCACCCCCGCCGCCTGACCAGGTTCACTCCTCGGAGAGCCTGGCACCCAGAATTCAGGCAGGCTAAAGAAACCAGCTACCCCACCCTCTACCCTCCTCCAGAGACGGCCCCTCTCATGGGGGTAGAGAACTCCTCGACTCAGCCATTAAAGGAAACCTGGAGGGGCCTGGCGGGATGGTCCGGTTGGCAGGAGCCCCCCCCCCCCCAAAGTGCAGAGGTTGCCCGTGTGCTTGCCAGGGCACATGCAGGAACAGATCTGTGTTCCTGTCTCTGTCTCTCTCTTTCTCACTCTACCTTCCTCTCTCTAAAATCAATAAAAATCTTAAAGAGTTAAAAAAAAGAAAAAAAAAGAAAGAGAACCTAGAGGAATAAAGCCCAGGGGCTCCCTGGGGCTAAGACACTGGGCTGAAGCTCAGATGCCCTCACCCTGACGGAACGCATTCTGCCGCTTTACCAAGAGGCTCTGTTAATCACTCGAGCCGCCACCGGAGGTCCCTAGAATCCTTCCTGGAAAGGGCAAAGGAGACCATACACCCTATCCCCTATCTCATGACAGGAAGGAAGCCTGCCAGGACTGCAGAGAGCTGGGGCCAGGTTTGTGTCCCTTTAAGGACTGTTTGCATGAAGCCTGGCAGGGTGACAACTGCTTGCCTCAGGGACCCAGCCACCCCCAAACCAAACCTCTCCCACCTTCACCCCAACAGCAACAGGCATACACTTGGGGACCGTCACTAACCAGCTCGCATAGGGGCTGGTCTGTTCCATCACCCTACCCATTTCATAGGTGCCGAAACTGAGGCTCAGAGTGGCCCGGCATCCGCGGAGAGGGGCACAGCCGTGCGGGTCCTCAAGGGCCTCACGAATCCCACAGACAGCGAGTGTTGACGGCCGGAAACGGTGACAATGTCACTGGGTGGGGGGTGGCATTCCCCATCTGGAGTGCTAAACCCTGCCTAAGCAGCGTAGGGAACAGCTGAGGCCACCAACACCCCTGCACCCGGGTTCCGTGAGGACCAGAAGGTGGGCGTCCCAACCCTTCGGGTCTGAGCCCTCCTCCGCGCAGGCGGGAGCCTGGGGCAGCTCCCTCACCCCTGCGTCCTCCGTGACCGCGTCTGGAGAGGGGGCTGCCTGAGCTCCGGGGCGCGACATGCCGAGTGGGCACCCGAGGGCCGGGAGCCTCGGTTCCCTCCACCCCTGGCACCCCCACCCCCACCGACAGCCTGGGTTTCCCCTCCGCCGCTCACCTGACCGCCGCCGCCCTCGCTACATTGTAACCCGCCCGCCGCGCTCGCTACATTGTATCTCGCCAGCCGCCCGCTGCTGCCGCCTGCGGCGCGGAGGCTCATGGCACCGGGCCTCCGAGTCTGCGCGCCGGGCCTTGCCACGTCCTGCTCCGGGAATGGGTGACACTTAATCTCACCTGTTCAAGATGGTATGGCCAGGCAGAGCGGAGACAGTCAATCTACCCCCTTTTACAGAGGAGGAACCTGAGGCTCAGTGAGGTTAGGGGGCTGCTCAGTGGAAGATGGTGCGTGTGTGTGTGTGTGTGTGTGTGTGTGGTGGGTGTTGGAGAAGTCAGTGTTTGAATGCGTCTTCCACTGTTCCCCATTCCTGCTTCATTTTTCTCTGTAACCCTCCCCACTGGTTTAAACATTTTTACTCTACTTGTCTTTCTCCACCCTCACCCCCACTCCCAGCAGCAGCAGCACTACCACAAACTAAGGCTGCTGAGTTTTATTTGCTTTCTTCACTGCCTGGCCGCCTAGAAAGGGGGGGGGGGGGACAATAGGTGCTTGGGTACACGGACTGGGGAAGGGAAGAGTTCCCTGAAAGGAAGAAGGTCCCACCTGGCAGGTGGCCCTCTGCACAAATGTATGTCTGCACCAATTGTTGAGCTGACTCAGGGCAAAGGCACCATGATGCAGTGCTGAGAGGACAGACAAGGCCTCAGTGAGCAAAGGTGCAACGTGGTAAGAGATGTGATGAGCACTCAGAAGGGAATAAACAGGGTGAAAATGTAGTGACCAAAGTCAGGGGCCCATGCCGGAGCCAAGACCCAAGGGTAGAAAGGGAAGAACCACAGAAGAGCTTGGAAAAGGATCCAGAAGGGAAACTGCAAGTGTAAGGGCCCTGGGGAACCGAAAGAGCCCCCTGTGCCCACGGAACAGAAAGCAGGCCGGCGTGGCCGCAGTTCAGTAGAAAGGGAAGTGAGAGGAGAGGACCAGAGAGGGATGAGGTTACGGTCATTTGTGAACACATGGCGTTGATTTGTGGTGAAATAAGAGCCACTGAAAGTTACTTTTGTTTCTTAACAGCTTTATTGAGGTGTTGTGAACATACAATAAACTGCCCATGTTTAAGTGTACAAGCTGAAAGCTTCCACGTGTGCATACACCTGAGAAACCATAACCATAGCCAAGATAGTAGACCTAGCCAGCATCCTCAAACTTTTCCTCCTGACCTTCTGAAATCCCCTACCCCTGTCCCACCTCTAGCCCCAGGCAACCACTAGTCTGCTTTCTGTGCTATGTTGCATTTTCTAGAAATTTGTAGAGGTGTGTGTCCCCTTATTTCATATGTCCTCTTATGTTGACTGGCTTCTTTCAGTCAACATAATTATTCTGGCCCTGGCCGGTTGGCTCAGCGGTAGAGCGTTGGCCTGGCGTGCAGGGGACCTGGTTCGATTCCCGGCCAGGGCACATAGGAGAAGCGCCCATTTGCTTCTCCACCCCCCCCCTCCTTCCTCTCTGTCTCTCTCTTTCCCTCCCACAGCCAAGGCTCCATTGGAGCAAAGATGGCCCGGGCGCTGGGGATGGCTCCTTCGCCTCTGCCCCATGCGCTAGAGTGGCTCTGTTCTCGGCAGAGCCACACCCCGGAGAGGCAGAGCATTGCCTCCTGGTGGGCAGAGCGTAGCCCCTGGTGGGCGTGCCGGGTGGATCCCGGTCGGGCGCATGCGGGAGTCTGTCTGACTGTCTCTCCCTGTTTCCAGCTTCAGAAAAAAACAAACAAACAAACAAAAAAACATAATTATTCTGAGACTCATCCATGCTGTAGCAGGTGTCAGAAGTTTATTCCTTGGTGTGGAGGAACCACAGTTGGTTTGTCCACTTGACCATCGATGAACATCTGGGCTGTTGTCAGTGTGTGCCTCAGTTTGCTCGGTTGGAGAGTGAGTTCAAATCATGGCACTCTGAATATGCTGCCGGGAGCAGTGAATGGCTGCATCTCACCTGAGCACTTAATCACAGACCGTGTGTGGTGAACCTGTAAAATGGGTTTTGTAAATTAGCACGAAGGATGCTCTCTGAGTCCACTCTGGTCCTGCTATCACGAAGTGCCGCAGACTGGGTGCCTTATAAACAACAGAAATGCATCGCTCACAGTTTGGAGGCTAGAAATATGAGATCAGGGTGCCCACAGGGTTGGGGACTGGTGAGGCCCTCTTCTGCGTTACAGGTGGCCATCTTTTCTCTGTGTCCTCATGTGATGAAAGGGCAGGGAGCTCTCTGGGGTCTCTCTCTCTCTCTCTTTTAATGTTTATTTTGTTGATTTGAGAGAGAGAGGAAGAAAGAGAGTGAGAGAGAGACAGGAACATTGATCTGCTTCTATATGTGCCCTGGTCAGAGATCGAACTGGCATCCTCTTCACTTCTGGACAATGCTCTAACCAACGGAGCCATTCAGCCAGAGTTGAGGTCTCTTTTATGAGGCACTGACCCCATTTATGGAGGCTTCACTCTCATGACCTAATCACCACCCACAGACCCCACTTTCTAATGCCAGCACTTTAGGGGCTAGAATTTCAACTTATGAATGGTGGGAAACACAAACGTCCAGTCCACAGCAACACAGCAGGTACAGTGCTGAGAAACCCTGCTGTTAAATTTTTATTGATTGATTTTAGAGAGACAGGAAGGGAAAGCGAGAGGAAGGGAGAGCGGGAAAAGAGAGAGAAACATCAATCTGTTCCTGTATGTGTCCTGATTGGGAGCCAAACCTGCAACCCTTGTGCACCAGGACGGCATTCCAACCAACCGCGTCACCCATGAGGTACATTGTTTGCAGCCATAGCAGTGGCAGAGGGTGTCTGGCTCCTGCCTGGAGTATCTGAGTCACGTGGTCACTTGACCCTAAGAAGGTATGAGCTTCAGGTAGGGGATTTCCACACCAACCCCCACATCCACTTTAACTCCTTAGATCCCCAGGAAACAGGATCCTGGGCAGCTTCAAAGTCCTGGTCTGTGCTGAAATTTTTTGCACCCAGCCATGGTGATTGTTCTTCACTACAATTTTGCCTCGTTCCAACATTTCTCTAACCTGTCTAGCCTTCTGTTTGGGAGGACAACCTCCACTCCACTCTATTCTGCAGTGACAGCGGTACCTGGTGGTCTCTGTGGGCTGAGCTGTGTCAGCAACTGTTATGTGTGCTCTAATTTGTTACAATCTCATCCAGTGGTTTTCAAAGAACAGTGAGAACAATAGTCTTTGCCTTCAAATGAATCTACATGGAACCCCAGCTCCTGAAATACTAGCAGGGACTTGTTCCTTGCAGCTGGGGAAAGCTCCTGAGAGAGGGGTAGTGACTGGGCCACAGAGCGTGACCCTGCCACTTGCAGCTGGGTGCCCGTGGGCTTTATGATGCCTCTGCTTCTTTATCTGTTAGCTTCTGCCTGTCAAGGTTGTGATGGAGTAAAGAGTTGGACTTCCTGATCCCCAGGATAGGTCCAGCTGTGATGTTGCTGGGGGCCCCAGGCTAGGATTATTGTAGTTAGCATCTCAGGAATAGTTGCTCTGTGTTAACATGTCCCCGAGAGGAGTCTTGTTCATTGTTTATCTGAAATCCCAGTTCCCCTGGGCATCTGGTGTTTTCGCTGGTCCTCCCAACTGTGGACCCGAGGTCACCTCCTAGCCCACAGGCACCCTCTGCACGTGGCCAGCAGAAGGCGCAGAGACCGTGGAGATGAGTGTGCCCAGTTATGAACGTCTTGGCCCTTCACACAGACTGCAATGGAGAGGTGGAGCTGGGCAACACAGCCCATGAGGTGGTTGACCCGAAACACAAGCAGTAGGATCATCCACACCGGATGGTGTGGGGCCTTCTAGGAGTTTCTATGAGACAGAACAGGCACTGATCTGGCTCCTCCTGCCCTGTTGTCCAGGTGTCCCTGCAAACAAATGCCCCTCGCTAATGGTCAACAACCACAGAAGAGCTGACATTGATGACCCTTATTATCATGGGCCACATGCCACTGCAGCCACTTTCATGTGTGTTCTTGTTTCCTGTGGCTGCATATGAACCTCTCAGAAACTCGAAACTCAGCAGTGGGAAGCAGCAAAGTGCTCTGGGTGGTCGTGGGTCAGGAATATACAATACATGCAGAGCGCAGTGCTGGCTTGTCTTTGCTCCAGTGTCTGTAACACAGGGGCGAGGGTGATGGGCAAATGACTCCTTGTAAGAAAGAATTAGAGGCCCCTCCCAGTGGAGAGGGGCTCTGGGCAGCAGCAGAGGTGTCCTGGGGGCTAGAAGCGCCAGGTTCCCAAGTCCTTCGCTTCCCATGGCCCCACAGCACAGTCCGCCCTGGGCATTCTTGCTGGAATCAGGTAGTGGGTCTCGGGGGAGAAGAAGTAGAGAGATTATTAGCCTCAGAGCCAGCTCCACAAAGGCAGGGTGGTGGCTGGGGGAAGCTGGGGTCATCGGAGTGACAACAAAAAGGATGAAGTTCTTGTGGGCACAGGTGGTTGGGCCACTTTAAGCAAGTGGAGAAGGACACAGATTGCTTTGGGGCAAACACCTGGCTCTGCCACTGGGCCTCTGGCAAGTGCCCGCACCTCTCTGAGCCTCCATTTCTTGGCTGTGAAATGTTAACACAAAGTTTAAATGAGAAGAGGGCTCAGTAAGACATAGACCTGCGCCCAGAATGAGCTCCCGTGGGTGTCAGGAACTGGGAGGACCTTTGCCAACATTGGACAGGTGTCTCGACTCGTCAGGTCACAGAGCCTTTGAGAATCTGAGCTGTGGACACCTCAACTTTGTGGAGGCCAGCAGCCCTGCAAAGCCCCCCTGGGGTGGTGTAGGAGTCCGGCTGCTGTCCAGCTCCCTTTTCCGTACGGTGGTGAGAACCCGGCACAGGGCTCAGATCCCCACCCGCGTGCGGCCTCAGTCGCACACTTCATAACTCGACTGCCTCGTGTGTGAGGTGCTGAGCAGTTCAAAATGCTGAGAGCCGCCTGGCACACAGCAGTGGCTCAGGGCCCCAGCCTGAGACTCGGCCCTCTCGGGCTGCAGCCCCCTTGGCCTCCCTTCTTCTGCACAGATACCGACATAGAGGAGCTGCTTTTCTGCCAGGGGGAGCAAGGTTTGATGACACCCCTGACTGAGTGAAGAGGGACCTGGGCCCACACCAGCTCTGTGCACACTCTTTGTGGACCCTGGACCCTCAGCGCCTTGAGGGCTTTCACTCCTTTCCCTGTAGAAGGTAGTGGGCAGCCAAGTCCACACCTTACAGGTGCCCGTGGAGGAGAGCCCAGGCGCCCTGCAGACACAGGAAAGGACCACCACGGGGCAGAGGAGCCACCACTCCTTGCCAGCCCGTGCCTGGGTGCTTGCTGTGGGCACAACTTCCTGACCCTGCCAGCCCCTTCCCAGCGCCAAGCCCCAACCTTCCAACACACATTTTTCCAAGGAGTCCTTGAGGTCCTCCCTTCCTACCTCTTGTCTGGGTCTTGGGCTGCCTGCCTCTATCTCATCTGGCACACAGGTAAGCCCGAGAAAAGCTCTGGAAGGTGAGTCACCCGGCAGGAGACTAGGGATTATTGCCGAGTCACAGGAGAACTTGCCTGGGGTCCTGAGGTGATGCTGCACCCGGAGAAGGCCCATTGTTTTCTCCATCACCACTCCCAGGAGCCCCTTGAGGGCTGTGCCTACAGACACCTGCAGGCTCCAAGCACAGGCCTGTCTCAACCACCAGCCTGGGAGACCATGGCCTCCTGCCCTGCCCCCATCCAGGCTCCATCCGCCCCTCCTTACTCCTCTGGGCCCAGCTTTTCAGAATAAAAAGAAATCTCTGGCACCAGGCAGGGGTATCTGACAGCAGTAAATTTATTAAGTATCCCCCCTTCCCAAATATGATCACAAACCAGTAAAAAAAAAAAAAAAAAAGCCATAAAACTTCAGGGGACCAGAGCTGACAAAGCAGAGACAAATGAGAGATGCTAAACTGGAGACGACCTACGGCGGGGTGACAGAGCTGAGTGCCCTACATACTGAGGGACAGACGCCTGGGAGCCCTGGGGCGACGTGGCGGGAGCCAGTGGGGAGAGGAAGGGGCGGCGTCATGGCTGCCTCAGGACCCTGGCCGCAGCCTGCTCCCCCCGCTGCCTCACTTGGGGCCCTGGGCCTCGGACTCCTCCTCATCGTCTTCATACATCTCGCCCTCCTCCTCGGCCGTGGCATCCTGGTACTGCTGGTACTCGGAGACCAGGTCGTTCATGTTGCTCTCGGCCTCAGTGAACTCCATCTCGTCCATGCCCTCGCCCGTGTACCAGTGCAGGAAGGCCTTGCGCCGGAACATGGCCGTGAACTGTTCCGAGATGCGCTTGAACAGCTCCTGGATGGCCGTGCTGTTGCCGATGAAGGTGGAGGACATCTTGAGGCCCCGGGGCGGAATGTCGCACACGGCCACCTTCACGTTGTTGGGGATCCACTCCACGAAGTAGCTGCTGTTCTTGCTCTGAATGGCCAGCATCTGCTCATCCACCTCCTTCATGGACATGCGGCCACGGAAGACAGTGGCCACAGTGAGGTAGCGGCCGTGGCGGGGGTCGCAGGCGGCCATCATGTTCTTGGCATCAAACATCTGCTGGGTGAGCTCGGGCACCGTCAGGGCCCGGTACTGCTGGCTGCCCCGGGCAGTGAGTGGAGCAAAGCCAGGCATGAAGAAGTGCAGGCGCGGGAAGGGCACCATGTTCACCGCCAGCTTGCGCAGGTCTGCGTTCAGCTGGCCCGGGAAGCGAAGGGAGGTGGTGACCCCGCTCATGGTGGCCGAGACCAGGTGGTTGAGGTCCCCGTAGGTGGGCGTGGCCAGCTTGAGGGTGCGGAAGCAGATGTCGTACAGCGCCTCGTTGTCGATGCAGTAGGTCTCGTCGGTGTTCTCCACCAGCTGGTGGATGGACAGGGTGGCGTTGTAGGGCTCCACCACCGTGTCGGACACCTTGGGTGAGGGCACCACGCTGAAGGTGTTCATGATGCGGTCGGGGTACTCCTCACGCACCTTGCTGATGAGCAGCGTGCCCATTCCAGACCCTGTGCCCCCGCCCAGCGAGTGGGTCAGCTGGAAGCCCTGCAGGCAGTCGCAGTTCTCACACTCCTTCCGCACCACGTCCAGGACAGAGTCCACCAGCTCAGCGCCCTCCGTGTAGTGACCCTTGGCCCAGTTGTTGCCAGCCCCACTCTGACCTGTGCAGGGGTCAGAAGGTGGCACAGACAAGGTCAGACCTCCAGCACATAAACATCCCAACCCAGAGGGCAACTGTGAAAGCTCTGTGCCTGCCTCCCCTCTATAAAATGGGGGGTCCACAGCTTTCCCTATGGCTCTGCATACAGCCATGCTGTATGTTGGGGTCCCTGCTGCTCAGTACCATGTGAAGGGTTCTGGTCAGAAGTTGAGAACCTGGAGTTGTAGGCCCTGCTCTGCCTCGCTCGGGGCTCCTGAGGGAGTTGACCAGTCCACCTTCCCGCCTGCCCACCCTTGGCCAGCTGTGTAGGAAGTGTCAACTACAATCCCAGAGTCCCTTGCAGCTTGGAGTCTGGGTGTGGACTGATGCCCATCAGTTGGGGTGCTGAGCTCTGGAGGGAAGAAGTGAGGGAAGCCCTGCCACCAGAGTCATGGGCACAAGGACCACCTGACCTCTGGATCACACTGACACTGTACTTATGTGCTCTGGAGGCCCACCAGCTCTCTACTGACCCTGTAAGCTGAATTCTCTGATTTACACATAGTTCTGCTTGAAATACACAGTGGTTTCTGTCCCTGGGCCTCCACTGCCAGTTGCAGAATGGGAGTCAGCTCTGCCCGGGGGGTCCTGGTGAGGAGTTGCTGTGTCCTTTGTTCCTGTTGGCCTGGTTTGGCCTGTGACGGGGTCAGCCATTGGTGTGGGCCCGGGAGAACTTACCAAAGATGAAGTTGTCAGGTCTGAAGAGGTGCCCAAAGGCCCCAGACCGGACACTGTCCATGGTTCCAGGCTCCAGGTCCACCAGGATGGCCCGAGGCACATACTTGTGAGCTGAGGGAAGAGGGGGGGGTCACGTATGTCACAGAGGCTCAGGGCATCTTCCTGCCCTCTACACTCTTCCTCAGCCTCTCACCCCTGTGCTCTGGCCCCAAGAGCTCAGATTTGGTCACAGAGGCCGGGACCATGTGTGATATGGGCACTGACACCCTGGACAACCAGGACCAAATTCTACATCCATGTGGGCAGGTTAGTATTTCTCCAGTTCAACAGGGACATCATTCTACACCAAATGCGAAATAGCTCCTGCCTGAGCCCCCCAGGTGGACCCTGCTCTGTACCCTCCCACTGGACTCTGAGGGGACCTTCAGGACCCCGCCCAGCCCTGTCTGTTCCCTTGTACTGCAAACATGTCTGTGGACAAGAACATGTTTGAATCTTACTGTGGTGAGAGGCTCAGGTTATACCCGCTGGCCTGCCAAGAGGAGGGCAGGTCCCAGGGCCCAGCCCAGGTGCCCTCCCAGCCCCCGGGGGAAGGGGAGGGGCTCACAGGAGGCTTCATTGTAGTAGACGCTGATGCGCTCCAGCTGCAGGTCCGAGTCCCCCACATAGTTGCCACTAGGGTCTATACCATGCTCATCGCTGATGACCTCCCAGAACTGCAGGCAAAACAGAGGAGTTAGCAGGTGGCCATGACCCTTCCCAGGCACTGGCGTAGCCCTGAAGCCCTAGGTGTAAAATTAGGGCCTTGGACCCAAAGCCTACATTAGCCTCTTGGAGAGACTTTGCAAAGAGCCCCAAGCTGTCATCTGTCAGAAAATTGAAATAAATATCTTGTCCACTGTCTATATGTCCATGGTTACCAAAGTCCTTGGGGCAGTTCAAGGCTAAGCTGACACAGACCCAACTCCATACTTGCTGACCTTAATTAGTAACAACACCCTCTTTGGGTGTTTTTTTTTTGGGGGGGGGGTTGACAGAGGGAGAGAGTCAGATAGGGACAGACAGGAAGGGAGAGAGATGAAAAGCATCAAAAAAATTTTTTTTACAGAGACAGAGGGAGAGTCAGAGGGAGGGATAGATAGGGACAGACAGACAGGAATGGAGAGAGATGAGAAGCATCAATCATCAGTTTTTTGTTGCGACACCTTAGTTGTTCATTGATTGCTTTCTCATATGTGCCTTGACCACGGGCCTTCAGCAGACCGAGTAACCCCTTGCTCAAGCCAGCGACCTTGGGTCCAAGCTGGTGAGCTTTGCTCAAACCAGATGAGCCCACGCTCAAGCTGGTGACCTCAGGGTCTCGAACCTGGGTCCTCCGCATTCCGGTCCGATGCTCTATCCACTGTGCCACCGTCTGGTCATGTGAAAAGCATCAATTCTTCATTGCATCTCCTTAGTTGTTCAGTGATTGCTTTCTCATGTGTGCCTTGACCAGGGGGACACTGCAGAGTGAGTGACCCCTTGCTCAAGCCAGCAACCTTGGGCTTCAAGCCTGTCACCTTTGGGTTTAAGCCAACGACCATGGTTTCAAGTCTGTGATCCCATGCTCAAGCTGGTGACCTCGGGGTTTCGAACCTGAGTCTTCCACATCCCAGTCCGATGCTCTATCCACTGCGCCACCGCCTGGTTAAGCTGGGTGGTTCTTATTATTACCTTTTCTGCTCAGGAAACTGAGGCACAGAAAAGAGGACACAGTCAATACTCGTGTCCCTCAGTGCCAAGGCAGAGAATGTCCAGTGATGGGGTCTAGCAGTGTCTGGAACATCGTCAGCTTCAGCCACAAGAACTATAGGGCCCCTAGTGGGGAGTGGCTTGCCTGGGGTTGCCTAGCCTGTCCACGCATGGCTGCACAGCCCTGACTCCCAGAGGTCATGTCCCCCCTTGGGCAGGAACCCACAGTGCTTCTCACACTGTGCTTCCTTGACTGCAGCAGGCACAGGAGCAGCCCAGGACCTCGACTCAGGGGCTGGACTGCCCTTCCCAGCAGTGTGACCTTCAGAAGGTCCCAAAGAGGTTCTGTGCTTCAGTGTCCTCATCTGTTCAATGGGCCTGGTGATGAAAACAGGTCGCTGTGAGGACAATGAGTTACGTGTGAGAACATGCATGTGTGGTGGAGCCTGAGTATGATGTGAAATTATTAGCCCCTGTATCTGCACAAGGACATAAACCCTGGCTGCACAGAGCTCTGTCCTCCATGCAGGGGCACTTCCAGTTGGCCCATGTAGGCAAAAGGTCATTGGTCACATGCTGTGTGACTTCCCAGTGCCTTCTTTGCTCCTTAGGGTTGGGGTGGCTTCCATAAGATGAATGCATATGAAGTCCTTGAGAAACAATGAGCCCCTGCATAGGAGTCATGTGCTGGTGAAAAGACTGCCAAGTTAAAAAAATCAGCTACAAAACAGTTTGTATGTGCTTCTCTCTATGCAGAAGCCTCTGACAGGCACAGACACACAGCGGTACCTGGCACGTGGCCCTGGGTTGGGGGAGAGACCTCTTTTCATAGCACGCTCTTTGGTGCTTTTGTAATTCTTTGTCATGTGTACACATTAACTTCACACACACACAAAGAATAAAGGTAAAGCTGCTTAAAAACTTGAAAAGTAGGAACAGTGTCATTATTATAAAATGTATACAAGCAACTTGGCAATTCATCAGAGGGACTGTTATTTATCAGAGTGTAGCTCACTTCTCAAGGACATGGGGGCTGGACTTCTTGCTCCTTTTGTGCATTTTCTACACTGATGAGTTCTATCATTCCTGCAGTAAGTGTATGTTAATTTTGTAATTAGAAGGGGGGGCCCTCAGCTTTCTCATCTGTGATATAGATGTAATAATGGTACCCACATCAAGTGGTTAGCACAAGGCCTCACACATAAATACATTCAGCAGCAAAAAGGAAGAAGAAAGAAAGGAAGAAAGTAAGGAAAGGAAAGGAAAAGAAAAAAATAGCATTCAGCAAATGCTGCTTTTGTTGAGCTAAAAGGTCTTAGGTGCTATTCAAATGGGTAAAGCCATATGCACAGATAACTTAAATCAAAATAAAACATAGTTTTAAAATATCCACATGCTTTGGAATACTGTGGCACAGTAAAATATCATCGCTGATAGAGGATCTCCAAACATATCCTTGAGGGGAAACGCCCATTCAGTAGTGATAGTCAAGAAGGAAAACCCACGACAGATGCTATATTTTCTCACAAAGATCTAGGTGCCCACACACAGAACAATGACAAATAGTGCCACTGGAGGGGGACCTGGAGGGGGACCTGGAGGGGGTGAAGTGGTTAAATGGGCATAGCTTTACCTGCAATGTTTTTATTTTTTTGAAGGGGGGGTGTATATTAATAACTGCTTTTGCAACATAAAATATTAAATAGATCTTGTTAGTAAAATGGATTATGTAACATAATAAATAGTAAAATACAATTTTGTAAATTAAACAAGAAATAACTATGATCATCACTACAGAGGAGTTTACTGCCAGATGGCCGCGGATCCCAGGGTCCAGGACAGGTCTCCTATTTCGGACCCCACGGTTTTGCCTGGCGTTTTGCCCTGGGCCTGTGAAGCTGTCCGTGGTGCTGATCCTGTGCGCGACGCTCAGAGGCCTGGAGGCGGCAGGGCGGATACAGGAGCCCAAGGCAAGTGGTGTGTAGCGGCTCCCGGAGGGAGGATTGGCCGATTTAGGGGCCTTAAGCCCCTCCAAGACCCTCTGCCTCCCCCGCGCCCCCGCAAACGCCACCGGGTTGTATCAAGGAGGCGCTGGAGGAGGGGCGGGTACCAGGAAACAGGAAACCTCCCCCCCGGGTTGGGCGTCAAGGCCCCACCCCTGCGCAACCCCGCCCTGCAGCCGCGAGGAGAGGCCTTGACAAAGGCTGCAGAACCACCCTGCCTCCACGGGGAAGGAGGAGAGTCTGGACTCCTCGCCCCGTTGTGCGGGATCGGGTTCTGCAGGCATCCTGATGTGTCCACGCAAACATAGCTCCAAACTCCTGCCTTGTTCCCAGAGCGCTGTTTCCTGATACTGGGGGAAGGGCAACACCCCGTCTCACCGCAGCCCGGTGAGGCGATTCGAGTGAAGCACCCAACACAGAGCCCGACAAGGTGGTGGCCACTGTCACGAGCCATCAGTGCTGTCAAACTGCCGCTCCGGAGAGGCGTCCCCTCCCGAGTGCCCCGCATCCCCTCTCCCCACTCAGGACTCGCAGGCAGGAAAGCAGCCCCCGCGTCCACCCCAGTCAGCGGCCGCCGGTGGTGGCAGGAGAACCCGTCACGCGGGGACTCCGAGCACTTTCTCCGGCTTTTGTCTCCGCTCACTTTGCAGGCAGGGCGGCGGGAAGGAAACTGCTCGGCTGCACCCAGGCTCACCGCAAAGGGCAGCGGTCGGAAAAGGAAAAAACAGTTCCTTCCCTCCAAGTCCACCTCTCTCTTGTCTGAAGTGTTTACAAGAAACAGATATTAATTTTTAAAACTCATATAAATTAAGAAAATCAACTGGAAAGTACTGAGCAAACGCAAGGGTCAGAGCGCCCAGAAGCAGGAGGGAACTGCGGAGGACACTGTGGCCAGCAGCAGCCAGGCGCGGCCCTGCCCTCGCCGGAAACAGGCTGTCCGGCTGTGAAGGGGGGACATAGTGGACCCCCCCCAGGCCCAGGCGGGGCTCAAGGTCCTCTTTCCCTCCCTCCTCGCCCCTCCCCCGACCCCCGACCCTCTGAGGAGCAGATGTTCAGGGCAGGCCTGGCCCCTGTGACCACACTAATGAGACCTCGGCCCCTCCCACCCGGTCAGGGCAGCTGTCAACGACTGTCCCCGGAGCCCGGACTGATTTGAAGCCGCCGTCCCCCGAGCCGCCCCTCCCCCAGTTCCCCCCCTCGGGCAGGCTCAGCTGTCTCCTCCGTGATTGGGGACTCTCGGGCTATCCTCTCCGGAGACCCCATTCGAGGGCCTCCATCCTGAGCCCAAGTTGCAATTTACATGTTAGCCACGTGGCCGGCGCAGCCCCTTTGTAATTAGCTTTTTTTGTTCCCGCCGTTTCCATGGCAACAGCCTCCAGAGGAAGCCTTTCCTCGGCCCCTTTTCCCCAGAAGACCGATCTTCCAACCCCGCCTCCTGCGGGGACCGGCGCCACAGCAAGCCCGCCCCGAGTCCCTGGCCGTGGTCCTGACAAAGCCACCCTCCTCCCGCGCGTGGTCCGGAGGAGCCCGGCGGGCAGCGGGCCGCAGCCACGCGCCCTGGGAGCCCGCAAGACGGAGCCGGAGGCGGCGCGGCTCGGTCTCGCACTTGCTGTGTGACCTTGGGCAAGGGACAGCCTCCCGGACTTGGGGACCTGACACTCGCCTCCGGGGACGCGCCTCAGTACCAGCAACGGGGAGGTGGGCGGACAATGGGCGCGGCGAGGCGTTTCCCACGCCCGGAGCCGGGCTTTGTTCCTGCGTCCAGCCCCCAGGCTCAACGGTGCCACCCCGCGGGGCGCTCGCCCACGTGCGGCTGCGCTGGGGGAGAGGTCAGTCCGGGACCAAGGTCACCTCGAGTCCGGGTCCAACCCTCCCCGAACAAAGGGACGGGTGGAGCCAGGCAGCCAGGGTGAGCGCAGCGCGGTAGGGGGCACCGGGCGGCCCTGGCCGCCTGGAGGCCCCCCCCCGTTGTGGGGTTCGGGGGAGCAGAGGGAGTCCTCGCGGCTTGGAGGAGCGAGCCTCACCCACACCGACCCCCCCCCCCCATCCCGCTCAGTTGCGTGGCGACCCCGGCAAGGACCACGCCCAGCCAGCCCGCTGCACCCGCGGCGGCCGGGGCTTGGAGGGGCCGTGTCCGCGGCAGGCGCTGCGCTCTGCGAGGCGCAGGTGCCGGTGGGAGCAGCGGAGAGGCGGCGGGGGCGGCAGGGCGGGCCCGTCGCTTTGTTCTCGGTTTGCGGGGGAGACCGCGGCCCGGGCGAACCTCCCTCGGGGCAGGCGCGCGGGGCGCGGGGCGCGGGGTTGGCGCGTGGACAGCGCGGCCTCACCTTGGCCCCGATCTGGTTGCCGCACTGGCCGGCCTGGATGTGCACGATCTCCCTCATGCTCGGAGCGGCGGCGGGCGGCTGCGGGACGCGCGGACTGGCCGGGCTGGCTGCACCTGCCGCCCCCGCCCCCGGCTCTTATAGGCCGGGCCCCGCGCGCCGCGCCCTCCTGGCGTCACCGCGCGGCCAATGAGGGCGCCGCCGCCCGATGCGGCACGGCCGCTGCCGCAGCAGCATCAGCGCGGGGCGTCGCCGCTCCGCCGCCGGGGTCCGGGGCTGGCTCGCCCGAAGGGAGGGGCTGCCGGTGTTCAGGGAGGACAATAGAGCCCCCTTTGGCCCTCGGACCCCGCCCCGGCTCCCTCTCCGGTCCACCCGTCGGCTTTGCAAAGGGAGTCTTTCTTCCCCGTCCCCGTTTAGGGACCGATCCCATCTTCCCACCCAGAAAGGGGAAGACGGACACCTACCCCGTCTCTGTCTGTGGCGTGAAGGGGCCAACACGGCACCCTGAGCTTTGCTGGACCCCGTGGGGATCCAGTGGGCAGGAAAAAGGCTCAACAGGCACCGAAAGGAAGCACAGGGCTGAGGAGTCCTTAGCGTGGCTGTGGGTGCAGGAGGTCAGCGGGGCGACTGTGGCAGCTCTGAGCTCCACCGTCCTCCTCTGCATTGGGGTGTTACCGACCCTCCACCGCAGCCGGCTGCCATCAGATTCCACAGGGCCCTTGTTTTGTACCCCCTCCCCCCGCCCTGGCACAGTGACTGGCACATAGCCACTGCTCAGTGAATATTGGTGTCAGGAACTGTCATAAGGACAGGCCAGGTGAGGGGCAGACAGGGTGGTGGGTGGAGTACCAGTCGTTCCTGCCTTACCCTCGCTGTCCTCTGTGTGTCTGGACTCCGTCCAAGTGAGGGCGAGGCGTTGGTGGTGGTAGTGGTGGTGGTGAGTACGCAGGGAGCTGATGTGTGTGTAAGGTGGGGTTTTTTTGCAGGGAAAACTAGGGAAGGGGGTCCACTGGTCAGAAGAGAAAAGGAGGGGCCTTCACATGAATACAGATACTGTTCTACACGTACAGACAACAAACACTGGCTTCATATTCTCTTGAGTTCAGACTTTATGGTGAAGCCACCTTTTAATAAGTCCTTATGATGTTTTAGTAGCAATCATCCACGAAGGCCATCTACAGATGGCTGCACCAGCCTGCAGTGCGCCTGTGCCCCGAGTGTGTGCTCAGCAGTGGCCAGGAGTCCCGTGGCTTCTTTCCTTCCCTCCAGAAGCTCCCCAGCTGGGCAAGTCTAGAAGTGGGTCTTTTGTTCTCAGGAGAAGCCCCTCCCCCACAATGTGTCCGTGATGTGGCTTTCTGTGGTTGGCTTTCTGGCCACCTGGGGTCCCTTCCTGTCACATTTCAAGGGGTCCTTGGTGAGCATTTGGCTCTTCCCTGGAGTCGGCTGCACCTCCCTGTCTGAGCAAAAGCAGCTTGACAGCATCCTGTCTGCCAGGACCCATAACCAGCCCAGTCTCTCTGCAGAATGGCATCGGGCCAGGCTGGCTCCCCCTCTATCCCCAGAGGGCTCTGGTGCTGGACTCAGGCTGACTCACTGTCCTGTCTCTCAGCATAGGCTGACCCTGCCAGGAAACAGCTCCCAGCCCCAAGGCCAACAGTCAGGGCTGCAGCTGCCAGCCTGGGTGGGTGGGGCCTAGCCTGGCAGAGCTGGGGTGGCTGGCAAGGGAGTTGCAGACGTTACTGGGACTGCCTTGGGATTGACTGACACCATAATTTCTGATTCCACTGAACTCGTACCAGGACCAGTGTCGACCACATGCTCAGTGTCTGTGGAGAAAACCAGGTGGCTCCTTGGCAAGAGGCTTAGGGTTGCAGCAGAGGGAGGAACCAAGGGCCCTGAGCACAAGGCAGCATGGTCCCGCCCCCCCCAATGCCACTCCTAGGGAGACTGCCTGCAGCCACTGAATGGCTTCATCTCTGGGAGGCCTTGCCTGAAATACCTACCAGGGCTGGTAGTGCTGGGGGAGCAAAAACCCCAGCTCTGGACCCACCCTGTATCGTGCACCCTGAGGGGGGGCTAGAGCAGGTGTGGAAGAGGGCCTGCTTATGCCCTGGCCATGGGTCACAGGGTCCAGCTTCTGCTGCAGCTGAGAGCAGCTGGGACAGTGTCAGCCTCGTCACCATGGAAGTGGCTGGGGGTGGAACAGTTGCTGCTCCTGCTTCTCGCTCGAGCTGCCCTGGGCTGGGTTTGCACACAGAGAAGGCAAAGATGCAGCATCGGAGTAGGTGCAACTAGGGGTCTATACGCTCCCCCAAGACAGGGCCTCAGGCACTCTGCGTTCTTTGGGGTTTCTGAGACTGACTTCTCTCCCTTCGTCATTCCCACCCCACCCATCTTCAGCTCCTCCATCCTCAAGCTTCAAGCACAGCATTTATTACCAGACACTTCCTAGCCTGAGATCCTGGGTACTGGTCACTGATTCAGGCCAATGGCCTTTGCTTCTGCTTCAGCAGGTGTTGGTCAGCGCTGTCTGCTGGGTATACACGGTGCAGACAAATGGGCTGAGCGCCCAGCTCTCCTGGCACCATGAACCCTAGAAGAAATCAGCCCAACACCCACAGCAGCTCCTGCAGACACATCCCTCTGACTGGAACAGGACCGCATTTTCCCCTGAACCAGTCCTGTGAGTCCAGGTCCTGCTCCTCACAGAGCCCCTTTGCCTGAGGCCCTTACCAGGAGCAGCACCCCACCAGCCCCAGGACTTCACATCCTGATGGGACTCTGGGTGCAGGTGAAGCTCTCTGGGAGTGGGCAGTGTCTGCCTGTGTGACCCCGTCTCCTGCACTCCCCACATCTCCTCCTGGAAATTCATGCTGACTTCTCTCTGGTTCCAGAGGGTCCATCCTTCCACTCCTTCAGAGATCATCTATCCTGTCCTCTTTGGCAACTGAATGCCCCGGTCACACAGAAGTTGGGCCATGTGGCATCTCCACCTCCCTCTGTGAGCACCTGCCTTGAGCACCCAGGCACCCTTCCTCACCAGGAGCACAGAAGCACCTCCTGGAGCGTTCCCTGAGGCCCCTGGCATCGAAGGTGCAGATGAGGGGGTCCACCATGGAATTGCAGATGACAAAGGCCAGGAAGAGATCGACGTTTTTGAAGACACAGCAGCAGGTGGGGTGTTGAGGACAAAGGACAATGAGCAAGAGGAGCAGGAAGAAGGGGCCCCAGCAGAGGAAGAAAACACCCAGCAGGGTGGTGAGGGTGGCAGTGCCTTGAGGCCAAAGCCCTGGGGGACCAGGCGCTCTCTTGTGTGCAGCTGGATGGCACTGTGGGTGTGCTGCACGCCTGGAAGAGCATGTGGATGTACAGCACCACCATGAGCGCCCGCATGGCCACAAAGAAGCTGACAAGACAGAGCAAGACAGCTGTGTGGTCATAGTATGCTGTGGAAAGGGTGCTGGAGATGACACTGGCCACCCAGAAGGCCACGATGGCCCACCACGCCCGGGTCAGTGTCACGATGCTGTGGTACTGCAGTGCATAAAAGAGAGAAATGTAGCGGTTCACAGCGATGACAGCCAGGAATCAGAGGCTGGACACCATGGAGCCACAGGTGAGCACATCCAGGATGTCCTGCAGCTGCTGCACCATTGCCGCCGGGGCAGACAGGGCACCCACCCCCAGCAGCAGCATGACGGCCATCCCCAATACGTTGCTCACACGCACCAGCAGGTCAGACACAGTCAGGCAGCAGATGAAGAAGTACATGGGTGAGGGCAGTGTGGTTCTTGGCCATAGCAGCCATCACCAGCACATTGTCCATCAAGCTCACCAGTCCCAGGCTGAGAAAGAGCCCACCGGGAATGGACACCTCCGGGCACTGGGGGCCTGTCTGGTTGGTGGCCATCCCGAGGTGGG
This sequence comes from Saccopteryx bilineata, assembly GCF_036850765.1. Taxonomy (NCBI): domain Eukaryota; kingdom Metazoa; phylum Chordata; class Mammalia; order Chiroptera; family Emballonuridae; genus Saccopteryx; species Saccopteryx bilineata. The sequence continues at coordinate 165,366 of NC_089498.1, forward strand.
GAGTGACTGGGGGGTGGAGCTGAGGATGCCCAGCAGCCTTCTCTGGGGACCCTCTGCAAGTGGGTATAGTCCCATGAGGAAGCAGGAGGGGCCACCTTCTGCAGGGGTTTGGCTCAGCTCGTAGTGAGTGCTACCAGTCGGCCTGTACACCCTCAGGGCCGCTCTTATGCTCACCTGCTCCTTGGCTAGACAGATGTCGGCTGGGCATGCCCCAACCTCTCCACTGGTCAGTTATTCCCCTGGTGGGACCCCAAGTTCCACAGCCCACCTCCCCATCTCTTCCCTGGAGGTGCAGTCGCTCAGGTCTTCATATTTCTATGCCTTCTGTCCCCCAGGCCAGGGGAGGGCTGAGGTCCAGGAAGAATGGAGCCTTTCTCTACATCCTTCAAGTCATCCACTCAGCCTCTCCTCCTGAGGGCGGCCACATGATGGGCGTGTGCCCAGGAGTTCATCAGCTAGCGCCCACAGAACCCCTGCCTGCCACCAGGTGGCGTGCATGGCACCCAGGGCCGTTGAGCTTCCCAGGCCCCCAGACTCCTGGGCACAGCTGGATATCTCCCCTTCGTGCTCAAAGCCACTGCAGCCTGGCCAACCTGCTTGTGCTCAGACACCCAGCGCCCGTCAGGCCTCTGCTCCAAGTGTCTGTGGGGTATCTCCTCTGGACCTGTCCGAGACTTTTCACCCACTCCCTCTCCCCCCACCCCTGTGGCAAACACCACCTCCTCCTGGAAGCCTCCAGTTCTGAATGCTGGCCTGATGCTGCTCTGCCTCCTTGGCTACTTACCATTAACCCCGAGCACCAACCCCCGCTCTATGTTAGATGTCCACTGAGGGCATCTGTTCCCAAGGACCCCCAGTCCCTTTGCTGAATGCTGCCAGAGGGCAGCCTGGTCACATGGCTGGAGGAGATGCTTTGTCATCCTGGAGGGGCTGGAACAGAGCTGCCGTGGGTGGGAAGGACACCACAGGTCTCAGGCCAAGAACCACTTTAAGACAGAGCTGTCTCCAACACACGGTCTGCTGCACAGCATAGGTCCAAAGTGCCCACGGGCACAGCAGTGGTCTCATTCCAACCCAGCACTTTCTCACTGAAGATGGCATCTGCGACCACAACCCTCCTCTGGAGGCCGAGGTAGAGAGGGACTTGTCCCTCCTGTTGGCAGATGGGGAAAACAAGGCGACCAGGAAGGCAGGTGGCCGGTGGTGGAGGCAGGACTGGGAGTCGGGAGGTCTGTGTTTTGAGCGTATCTGTGATATTCCTGCTCAAGTCCATCCTCTCCCGTCCACCCCGCTGCCCAAGGGCCTGACAGGCCCATACAAATGAGTGCACATTAATATTCATTTGTGAATATTGGCCACTCCTTACAGCTGCACAACTATAGAGCTCACGCTTTTTGCTTTGACATACATCATAGGCCCTGGCCAGTGGCTCAGCAGTAGATTGCTGGCCTGGCGTGCAGAAGTCCCGGGTTCTATTCCTGGCCAGGGCACACAGGAGAAGCGCCCATCTGCTTCTCCACCCCTCCCCCTCTCCTTCCTCTCTGTCTCTCTCTTCCCCTCCCGCAGCTGAGGCTCCACTGAAGCAAAGTTGGCCCAGGTGCTGAGGATGGCTCTGTAGCCTCTGCCTGAGGCACTAGAATGGCTCCAGTTGCAATGAAGCAACACTCCAAATGGGCAGAGCATCACCCCCTGGTGGGCATGCTGGGTGGATCCCTGTCGGGTGCAGGCGGGATGTGGGAGTCTGTCTGCCTGCCTCACCCCTCCCTTCCTCCGCGTCTCACTACAGAAAAATACACACACACAAAAAAAATAAAAGAAATACACCACAGGTAACGCACACACACACCCCCCTGAACGGCCAGGCAGGCAGCACTCAGAACTAGGTTTGTGCTTCCCCCAGAACAAATGCCCACAGAGGACCCATTAATGATCAGCCACCTTGGGCACCAGGGCAGCTCCCAATCCATCCCAGTGCTGCTGGGCGCTCTTGCCCATGTTGGTGGACAGAGTCACATGTTCCCGCTGGGTGACAAGGGGGATTTCATGGTGAGAGGCACATCAGCTTTGGTATTCGGCCAAACCACTTCCCAAACTGGTGGACCTGTTTGCCTGTTCCTGGATAAGCCCCCCAATCTCCACGTACGGATGGAGACAGGCCTCTCCCTAGCTCTGCAGGCAGCAGGCACAGGACAGGGCCCACTGCACACTTCTCCCATCCTCCTGAAGGAGAACCCCAAAGGGTCCCAGGGTGTGAACAGGAGGCAGCACCGCAGTAGGGAAGGTGGTTCCAGCAGCTGACTCTGTCTGCCGTGTCTTAGGGCTCCCACGGCAGCTCTGTCCCCAAAGACAACCTTCCAGCCCTGGGGCACCAAGTCTGCTGGGTGTGCCCTGCTCTGCCTCTAGCTCTGCCGTTGCATCTCAGGGATGTTATATTTCAGGCTTTATAAATGAGGCCTTTGAGGTGGCCCATGTCCCCTCCCCCTCAAGCCTGAGACTTCAAAGGTCATGAGAACAGGGCATCCTTTTGCAGGCGACCATATCCCTTTTCCTGCCTGGTACAGCCTCAGGACTCCTCAGCTGGTTCTCACTGGACCAACCATTGGAGACTCCATGGGAAGGAACAGCAGGTATCGCTGCGCTGGAGAAAGTCAGCTCTGTGATTGGTTATGGGGAAATGTCTAAAGAAATCTCAGGTAATCCAAAGGCCAGCTGGATCACTAGATCTCCAGTGCCCCGGGAAATGGCACGAGGACTGGCAATGGACACAGTGTTCCAAGAGCAGGTCTCCCCGAGTCAGTGCCTGACCCACACCCAGCAGCTGAGAGCAGGAAGCGCCTCAGTCTTGCTCTCTGTTGTCCCCCAGCACTGAGAACAGGGCACGGCACACAGCAGTCACTGTGCGAGGGAGATCCACAGGGAAAAGCTTCTCGACGGAGGGACGGGTGCCTATGTCCAGCCATGGCCAGGCCAGCAAGGGAGGGGGTCAGTGGCTGACCAGAGGGCCCCTGGCCCTGCTTTCTTCACAGAGGTCCCCCAAGGGCCAGGAAACACACCGCCATGCAGGGTCTGCAGTCGGCCCCTTGACTCTCATCACAGTGGAACCACATGAAGGGTGCCCAGAGCTAGGTCAGTGTCCTTGGTCCAAGGGCAGTCTAGTTTCCTTTGAACTTGGGGAGGGCAGGGCCCACAGGGTGCCCTGTAGACAGAATACCTCCAGCTCACAACCTCAGGGCCCTGGATCCTTTCAGAACCAAACAGGCTCCTGAGTCACAGGCAGCCCTGTGTAGTTCTCAGCCGCCAATCAAGTGGACCAGCACCTGCCCCAGGTGATGAGCTTGTCCCAAGGATCAAATGCCCCATCCCTTCCCCAGAGCTGCCACCTCTCAGGCACTCCAACTTGGGGTTTCCCAAGAGTCCAGGCACTTTGTCGGAATGGAGACTGCACCTGGGGTGCCCAGCCCTCCCACCCTGGGCCAGCCCATCCCAGACTCCGACAGAAGCACACCCGGCCGCACCTGCCTCGCCCTGGGCACTGGCCCAGCCTGGGAAAGAACAGGGACAGCCTGCTACAGCACACCTGTCACAGCATAGGGACAGCCGTTCACCTTCACAGGAGACAGGGGAGGCAGGCGGACATGGCATTTTTACTTCGGGGAACTGGTCAGTTCTGACCAGACAAATCAGGAACATGATTGTATGTGTGTGCTCAGTCCCACTCCCCATCCCCCTCGGCGTGGTCCTCGCGTGGAACCTCCAGGTCGTGGAAGTGGAAAGTCGCCATCATGTCCCGCACGGCCAGCATCAGCCTGTTCAAGCCCTGGATGTGGTCCAGTCCCTCGGCCCCTCCGTCATCTGCCCTCTCTCCCTATGGCAAGGAGACCTGTCTGAGCAGGGCTGTCTGGGCCAAGGGACGAGCACACCCTCTGAGCTCACTGGGGACGCACTGAAGCGAGGAGTCCCAGGAGCCAAACACACAACTAACAAGACCAGGCCACCAGAGTGGGGTCCGGCAGCCTTACTGACTAAGGGGCATCTTGTCCAGTTGGCAGCTACAGGCTCAGGCGGGTGTGCCCAGCTTGCTAGGCTGAGTGGAAACCTCTGCTGCTGACAGTGCTGGCTCTCGGCAGTCACACCTGAACACACCACCTGGACCCAGTTCGCGGGGAGAGGCCAGGGCATGCTCACATACCTCCGCGGTGTAATTGGGCAGGAGGGACCGGAAGAAGAGGGCGATGGTGTTTCCGTGGCTGACAGGACTCAACCTGAAAGAAGGAACAGTCTGGAAACAAGGCAGGGACAGGAAGGCAGCCCCTGGGACAGGCAGTCACCACTCCGGGTCAGCCTGGGGCGCGCTGCTGGCAGCAGAGGCAATGGGGGAGACTGCTCCAGAGTGGGGGGCGGGCCCTTCAAAACCCGTCTTGTTGAACATAGTGAAAGCAAGGCCCACCACAGCCAGGCTGAACATCTGCCAGTGGACAGGTGCCTTGCTTATGAGAAAAGCCGTGATTTCTTCAGTACGTAGAGTTAAAGTATAAACTGGTCACCTCAGGAGACTTCAGGTGAAGCACTCAGTGAAGAGCCTCCTCGTGACATAGCAGCCCAGCTCAAGAAGATGGGGAGAGCCCTGGCCGGTTGGCTCAGCGGTAGAGCGTCGGCCTAGCGTGCGGAGGACCCAGGTTCGATTCCGGCCAGGGCACATAGGAGAAGCGCCCATTTGCTTCTCCACCCCTCCGCTGCGCCTTCCTCTCTGTCTCTCTCTTCCCCTCCCGCAGCCAAGGCTCCATTGGAGCAAAGATGGCCCGGGCGCTGGGGATGGCTCTGTGGCCTCTGCCCCAGGCACTAGAGTGGCTCTGGTCGCAACATGGCGACACCCAGGAGGGTCGCAACATGGCGACGCCCAGGATGGGCAGAGCGTCGCCCCTGGTGGGCGTGCCGGGTGGATCCCGGTCGGGCGCATGCGGGAGTCTGTCTGACTGTCTCTCCCTGTTTCCAGCTTCAGAAAAAAAAAAAAAAAAAAAAAAAAAAAAAGAAGATGGGGAGACCTTCGCAGTGAACACTCCTGGTCTGCTTGGCTGAGGGTGGGGTCCTACAGTCTGCAGTGCTGCCCATGTCCAGCATGTCAGTTTTCCTCTGAACCCATGACACCAACAATAATTTCATCGTATACAGAAAATTTAACTGGGAAGGAGCTGTTATGTTAACCTATGAACATGCAATCCAACTTTTATAATTCGGTGGGGGAAAAAAGGACTTCATTGTACAAACTGTGTCTACTGAGGTCTGAAAGCTCAGGTCCCCTAATGCACGATCCGTTGTGACGCTCCGACTCTGGGGCCCTGCGGGGGGGGGGCAGAGGAAGGCCAGCGCTCGGCTTTCAAGGCCAGGAGGAAGAGCAGCCGCACACACGCCCTGCAGCTGTGGACTTGGCCTGCTCTCCTGGCCCAGCGCCCAGGCCTGCACACCCCCGTGTGCCAACCACTCTCTCCTGGAAGTTTCTGGTGGCAGTTTCCAGACAACACCTGACAAGTCTCCCCCACTGCAGGTTACTTGCCATCACAGCAGAGACGACCTCATTTTTGTTCTTCACTGCATGTGCAGCACCTGCTACAGAGCCTGACCGAGCAATGACCCTGTCAGACAGATGAAAGGTAGCCACGCCTGTGAAAGTTGACCATGGCCCCAAATCACTCTGCTCTGAGGGCCTGTGTCTGGAGGGGCAGCAAGTCCAGGGCCTGAAGCCCTGACCTCAGAACCAAAACGCAAAGGAGCAAGCGGCAGGTGGACAGGTACCTCTCTGGCCTGACGTAGGAGTGGATGGTGTCCAAAGGAGGCAGAGGGTCAAAGCCCATCACAGACTGCGTGGTCACGTCCTGCAGAAAGGGCCAGGGAGTAGAGATGCAGGGGAGACTGCCCCTCTGGCCCTCCCCACAGCCCATCAGTTGGTCCTGGTCTGAATGGGGCCTTCTGTGGGAGCTGGCCCCACAGCCAGACTGTTCACTGCCCAGAAGGCTCTGGGCGACTTGCAAGGCCGATGTCTTCACCCAGGATGTCCCTTCAGAGCAGCAGGCTACAGCTGCGGGCCCTGAGGAGCCCAGCTCACACCTGCTCCGTGGGCAGCCCTGCTCCTTACCGGGGGCAGCGCGGCAACCGCTTCCTTGATCTCAGAGAGGACCACGTGACGGTGGATATTTCTGGGCGCACACTGGTACAGCACCTTCCGCCTGGGGCCCGGGGAGAAAAATGGACAATGCGTGGAACAGTGCCCACCCCACCACCACATCCGTGACTGAGATCCCCATGCGGTCAGGCCTTGTTCTTCTCGCATGGACCCATGAGGCCAAGTGCTGTCCGGCAGTCCCAGCCCCAGGCTCACCGGCTCTCACACTCCTCCACGGCGGGGTCCCCAGCATCCACTGCCCGCAGGACCTCACGGACGTTCTCTTCCAGCCAGCTCATGGTGGCGGGCTCCTTCCAGAGGAAGTGCGACCGCCCGAGGTAAAGGCTCACCAGCTGGCTCAGGGCAGGGGGCTGGCTGTGGGAAGGCAGGGCCTGTAAGCACACTCCCTGCCAGGTCCAGACCTCCAGTGCCTTCTGGCACCATGGGTTATGTCCACAGTGTGCCCAAAGCCTGAAGTGAACAGAGGTGGCTGAGTGGGGGCTACCACCCTGGGACATGGCACTGCCCAGGGGTCTGGCACACGGGTGCTGCTTCTGTATACTGTACGTGGTCTTCACTAAGTATGAGTGTAACAGAACATAAAATACAAAGAGGACACGGGGTCCCCATGCCCTGTCCCCCGCATCAGGAAGCCTTGTGCTTTGGGCTGCAGGCCTCCACACCACATGGGACCCAGGCCCCCACAAACATGCAGACAGCACCTGGCAGGGAGACAAACGCCCCCACCTCGCACACGTGGGCAGTGACCCCGCAGGGCGTCCTTCAGTCTTTACCTGATCTCAGCACTGGGTCCAAAGAAGCGGTGACTGGCGACGGCGGCGTCCGGCCGTACGCTGCAGTACTCGAGCAAGGGCATCAGAGCTGCAGGAGGCAGAGTCCCCGTGTCACTGCGCATGCCCAGTGGCCCCGTCTGAATCTGCAGGTACTCACCCACCACCCCTCATGCTCAGGTGTTGGACATTCTCACAGTAAAGACCACACCCCACAACCTTGGCAGACCCTCCACAGAGTCCAGTCTCCCAAGGGCTCCCCGGGGATGGGCTGAGGCCACTCCCGAGCTCCATCCAGGCGCAGCGAGACTGCTCCGGGCAGCGTGACGCTCCTGCCCCATGCACTGCCCAGAGGCAGCTTCACAGATGAAGGACGAGGACCTCCTGAGTCAGCGAGCAGCCTGCACTGATGGGCAGCTCTGCAGTGCAGGGGTTCCAGACCCACACCTCTAATCCACTCGCGGTGTGCAATCACCACCCGGCAGGGGACCTAGTACAGACCACCCTCCTCCATATGAAGAGCCACAACTCCAACAGCCAGATGGGGAAGGGTCAGTTCCCTATGACCTATTGGTCAGCCCCGTGTGTGTAGAGTGATCCAGGCCAAGGCATCCAAGCAGGGCTGGGGCTGAGGATGTGGAGTGCTGGGAGCCTGGCATCTCGGCCTCTTCCTCGCCTTAGCCAGGCCCCAGGCCTCACAGTCCCCATCTGGGCCCTTATTTTCTCTCTAACACCCTATCACACACCATGTCTGTCTCCCTGCCCTTGGACATGAGCCCGAGGTGGGAACCTTGGCTGCTGCTTCCTTGTGAAGCTGCATGTGCCTCAAGGGGTGGACAACACTGAGCTCCTTCCCCAGGTCACAGACCCCTGTGAGGATGTGCAGGAAGTTGCTGACTGCTACCCAGTGGACAAGAGCACAGGCCTCTGTCTGCACACCAACCCCCACGGGAAGGACACCCACGAGGCGCCGGGACAATCCGATGTCTCAGTCCCTCAGACTGGTAAGAAGCAGGATGGTAAGACAAGACGCTAAGCCCTGCTGGCTGACTGGTCCCCTCACCCCATCCCGCCGTGCAGGGACTTACTTCCTGATCCCTAGAAAACGCCACCTTCTTCAGACGGTAAGTTTTTGTCAAACAAACTTCCAACATCAAAGATATCCTAGGCCCTGGCCAGTTGGCTCAGTGGTAGAGCGCTGGCCTGGCGTGCAGGAGTCCTGGGGGGTTCGATTCCTGTCCAGGGCACACAGGAGAAGTGCCCATCTGCTTCTCCACCCCTCCCCCTCTCCTTCCTCTCTGTCTCTCTTCCCCTCCGCAGCCGAGGCTCCATTGGAGCAAAGTTGGCCCGGGCGCTGAGGATGGCTCCATGGCCTCTGCCTCAGGCGCTAGAGTGGCTCTGGATGCAACAGAGCGAGGCCCCAGATGGGCAGAGCGTCGCCCCCTGGTGGGCGTGCCGGGTGGATCCCGGTCAGGCGCATGCGGGAGTTTGTCTGACTGCCTCCCCGTTTCTAACTTCAGAAAAATACCAAAAAAAAAAAAGATATCCTAAACCCCAGGCCGCTGAGACCAAAGTCAGCTCTGGCTCCTCCTTCCCAGCTTTGACAGGGGCTGGGCGGTCTGACCAGGCACTCACCTCCTGGGAACATGATGAGTGCCTGTCGCACCAGGAGAGAGGCCTTTTCCCTGGCAGAGCTGAGCTCCTGGTCGGGGAGGTCTGCCTGCTGACTCAGCAGGAAATACGCCAACGGCACAGAGAAGGCAAAGTTTGGGAGCTGGGACAGGTTCCGGTGAGCCTGTGAGGGTAAAGCCCGAGGCCACGCTCAGACAGCAAGCACAAGGTAGCATCTCTGCAGTGCTCAGGGTGCGAAGGACAACCTCACATCTGAGGGGTTTTCTCCTTGCAGAACGACAAACACAGTGGTCCCCCTTATCCGTGAGGGACTCTCCAAGACACTCAGTGGGTGGCTGACACCATGGCTAGTACCAAACCTGACACACGCTGTGCTCCTTCCTGCACACGGGCACCTGTGACCACGTTCAATTGATAAATAAGGCAGAGTAAGAGATTAACAACAATCAAGTGAAATGATAGTTTGAGGTACCACAGCACAAACAGCACAAATTTCTTTCTTCACATTTCACACGTAGATCTTAACAACATCAGTACACCGTTTTTTCCTTTCCTTACTAAAGTGAGAGCTTTCCCATTCTTACTTAAATGAAGCACTTTACGGCTTCCCTGAAAGGTCCAAATTGCTAGCATGAGTCCTCTGTGCTGTGGACGTTCGTCAAGTCAGGTGACCTGAGCCCAAGGACTGTGACTCAACAGTCGATCTCATCACTGAGATGGCTACTCGGAGCTCCTGTCTTGTAAGACAGAGGACTCGCCGTGGTGTCCCGCGGCCGTCTCTGGACGCACAGGGGCGGCAGTGCCCACGCCGGCCCCCTCGCACCTACCTCCCACTCCTGGAACAGGCGGATCAAGTACTCGTAGTTGCGTGCCCGTAAGGCCAGGTGGTCGATCAGCAGCAGCATGCACAGGGGGTCCTCGTCTGGCTCCAGGCTTCCGGAGGCAGCAGGCAAGCAGGGGAGGGCAGAGGGAGACAAAACCCAGAGTGGGCCCTCGGGTGCCGCGGGCCTGCAGCTGAGCAAGCACGCGCGGCCGGGACGCCTACCTCAGGATGAGTTTGCAGTACTCCAGCGCCGTGCGTGGGCAGCCCCGCTTCTCCAGGAAGCTCATCTGCTTGTACAGGGCCAGGTAGAAGCTCCTACACCCAAGACAGTTCCTCGTGAATTTAGTGACAGCAGGTGGCAAGGCCACATCGCCCAGGCGCCTCATCAAGCACTGCCCATCCTCTCTTGCTGGCTTCGTTAGCATTTCCTGTGTGACCTAATCACCACGAATGTTCAAGAATGTTCTGTGTCTGCAGAGAAGGTGATGCTCTGCTTGTTGTTGGAGTCGCGTGTGTTCCCATATACAGAAAACCAAGCTTATATCTCAGTTCAAACCTTTGTCTTCAGAGTTTTTTTTAACCATTTATCATCTAAGGAGAGTTAAAATCTACTGTCATCACAGCCTTACTTTATCCTCACATTTCAACCATTATAGCAGCTCTGTTGTTGATGCATCAAGTTTATGACTGGAATGATCCCAGGGGATCTTATTTTTATCAATATCCACTGCCCAGTTAATGCTGGAAATGTTAGTAACTTATAATATTTCTCAAAGAACCAAAGAACTAAGAATTTAATTGAAGAGACAAGGCTAACAAACAACCAGTGGAGAACGTTCAGATGTGGCCCATGTGCAGCCGGCACAGCGGGTGATGTCAGCCTGGGACCCGGATGTGACTTCAAGGTGGGAAAATGCCCCACACTGTGGATGACCAGGGACGGCCAGAGACAACAGGAGAGGGAGGGGAACTCCCCCAGAACAGAGGACATGCCCACCCAACCAGGGCCTTGAAGGCCAGGCCAAGGTCAGCAAGGAGGCTGCTGAGGCTATTCAGGGCCTGAGCAGGGTGTTTAGAGTGGCAGAAGTTTCTGCAAGACACGAGGGTTACCTGCACACAGCGCTCACTGCAGAACAGATCAGGCTAAATTTGAACCACTCAGTTAAGAATCACACACAGACTCACATACAAAGCATGGCAGAGCACTCTAATCTCGTGGAGCACAGATCCTTTTGTCGAAAGATCTAAGGCCGTGATGGTGAACCTTTTAATAAAAACCGCCCACTTTTGCTGTGCTGGTCAACCTGGTCCCAAGGAGGGCGGTTTTTTTTTTTTTTAAAGTGTTATTATTATTTTTTTTAAGATTTTATTTATTCATTATAGAGAGGGGAGAGAGAGAAGGGGGGAGGAGCAGAAAGCATCAACTCCCATATGTGCCTTGACCAGGCAAGCCCAGGGTTTCGAACCAGCAACCTCAGCATTTCCAGGTTGACACTTTATCCACTGCGCCACCACAGGTCAGGCGGAGGGCAGTTTTTATTAAAAGGTTCACCATCATGGATCTAAGGGAACATGACTATGCATCCTATCACAGTGAAGTGGCTTCCTAGGCTCACTTCTAACATGGACAAATCTAACCCCAACCAGCCAGGCCGCCCATTCTTGGGCCCAGTCCCTCTGCACTGAAGCTTTGAACACAATGTGATACCAGGTCTAAGCCACCTGGTGGACCCCTTGTAGACAGCCCATGCCCCCTGCTCCCACTCCCCTCACTGGTTCTAACATCACCTGTGATAGCTTCAACATCCAAGACAAAGAGCAAAACCCCTTGGGACAGCCACTCACCTGTTCTCGGGTCTGCGGTAGTCCAGCCGGCAGGTCCCGCTGGTGAGGCTGAACAGGGGGTGGAAGGCACACTCCATGCTGTACAGGGCTCTCTCTGCGGGCCACACAAACACCAGGGGAGGGCGTCACAGCCACCGTGCGGCAACTGCAACCCCGTCCTCTGTGGCTTGCAACAAGGAAAGCTCTGGAAGGAAGGAGGTTAGGTAACTAGGATTTGGGGAAGTGACAGAGCATGAACGTAACCCTGGGGGTCACAGAGGCCACCCTGTGTTTACTTTACCCACAGGGGTCTGAGCTGGCCACACCCAGAGTCCAGACAGGGAAACGCAACCACACGTCCTCACAAAACCCACATGCCCAGGCCCCTCACAGCAGCTCGTTAACTAGGGCCAACACGTGGGACACCCCCTTGTGTCTGCTGAGGGATGGGGGGTCCACAACACAATGGAACACCTCTCAGCCTAGAGACACTGGCCAGTGAAGAAGCCAGACAGGCACGCTCCCATGTCTCCACGGATGAGAAATGTACAGAATAGGCAAGTGCAGAGACAGGAAGCAGAGTGCAGGTCGCAGGGACTAAGGCTGGGGCTGGGAGGTGACCGAGCTGAGGTTTCTTTTATAAGTAATGAAAACGATCTAGGATACATGAGGCTGTACAACTCTGATACTTATTAAAAACCAGTGAGCCTGGCCCTGGCCAGCTGGCTCAGTGGCAGATCATCAGCTCGGCATGTGGATGTCCTGGGTTTGATTCCCAGCCAGGGCCCACAGGAGAAGCACCCATCTGCTTCTCCACCCTTTCCCCTCTCCTTTCTATCTCTCTCTTCCCCTCCTGCAGCCAAGGCTCCATTGGAATAAAGTTGGCCCAGGCACTGAGGACGGCTCCATGGCCTGGCTCAGGTTGCAACGGAGCAATACCCCAGATGGGCAGAGCATCGCCTCCTGGTGGGCATGCCAGGTGGATCCCGGTCGGGCACATGCAGGAGTCTCTCTGCCTCCCCACTTCTCACTTCAGAAAAATACAAAAATACAAAAAAACAAAAACAAAAAACCAATGAGCCTGACCTGTGGTGGCACGGTGGATCAAGTGCTGACTTGAAGTGCTGAGGTCCCAGATCAAAACCCTGGGCTTGCCAGGTCAAGGCACATGCAAGAAGCAACTACTCTGAGTTGATACTTTCCGCTTCTCCCCCCTTTTTCTCTCGCTACTCTCTCTAAAAAAAAATCAACAAAATCTAAGAAAAAAAAAAACCCAACAAACAGGACACTTTAAAATGGTAAATTTTACATATGAATTATATCTCAATAAAGTTGTTATTTTAACAAGATCCTGGCAAACCCATCTGCATCCCAGTCATATTATCAAAGGGTATCTGTGCTGCCCCCTCTGAGACCCTCCCGAGAGGGGACGCACGGGGGAGGGCGGCTCTCACCTATGAGATCCCGCGCCATCTCCTGGTCCTCCTGGAACCGGCAGGCATCGCTCAGCTGCAGCAGAGAGTCCACGTGATAGGGGCTTGTCTGCAGCAGAACCTACAAGGCAAGAGGCACGCTGACCAGGGCAGCAAGCAAGGCCCTGCAGGGACCACACCCAGGAAGGTTCCAGAACCCTGGGCACTTCTTCCTTTCAGACACCTAAGCCTTAGGGACACCATCACTGGGGGAGTGACAATGCCACCAGCTCCAACAGTGTCCTACCCCATTGTGAAGTCAAATCCCTGACCTGACGAGTAGCAGCCCGGGACTCTGTGTGCCCAGGTGTCTCCACCTCAACCCTCCCGCGCCCGCGCCCAGGCCCAGGCCCAGGCCCCACCCTGGAAGACAGCCGCAGGCCCTCAGAAGCGCTGTGCCCTTGAGCAGGGTCCCTGGGACCCGGGCACTTCCTGAGGGACTTGCGCACCACAATGTTGTTGGGCTCCATGGACTCCACAGCGGCCAGGAACTTGTGCTGCGTCTGCTGGTACTCCTCGCTGTGCTCGAACGCAAAGCAGGACAGGCCTTTCTTGGACTCCAGCAGCCGCATCGACAGGCCTGGGGAGAACGCCACGTCAGCTCCTCCTGGTGCTCTTGGTGGTGAACCTCTGTGCACACTCAGCTCAAGCTGCCGCCCCGGAGCGCTGGTCCCACCGGCCTAGCGCTGTCGCAGGTGCCAGAGCTGACTGCCTGCACCCTCTCTGCCCTTCCCCCGCAGGGGTGTGGACAGAACACCACCCCCGGCAGGCACGGAGGCGACAGGACCCTGACCCTAGCCAGACTCCGCTTCTCCCTGCTCCTCATGCCCAGCTTCGCAGGTCGGGGTCGTTTCTGCTGATCAACCTGGAAACTCCCTCTCCCTTCAGCAGCTTCACGAGACAGGTCAGTGGTTCTCAGTCACTGCTGTCCCGCCCTCTACCAACAGCTGCACCAAGGCCACATGCTGTGGGACACACGGCTGACGCGCACCTGTCTCTGCCCACACTCAGGGAGCCCCTCCCCCATGCCTTGCCGCAGACCAGGGGCTCCCAGGTGCTCCCCCAGGCCGCGCAGCTGCGCATCCACACAGCCCTGACAGGACACTTACCCACACCCCACACCTTTCTGCACTGTTGCTGTGTTCCTTTAAATTACTAGTATACTTACTAGTTTGCAACAAACTATAAAACATCACATTTTAAAAATGAACTTGGTTGCTACCTGTGACACAGTACCCACAGGAAAAGAGGAGAGTTACGGTGCAGTTGGCATGGGGGTGTCTGTGTCCCCACACTGGGTGCCCCCCTGCAGCACCAGGCCGGTGCCCGGTCACACTCCTATCTGTACATGGCTCTGCACAAACAGGACTGAGCCTGCCCAAGGGGCTCGGACAGCCACCGTGCCCAGCACTGACCACCACACAAGCCCCGCTCCTCTGCAGCCCCTTACCTGGCTTGCTGTACCGGGGCCAGGTGCTCTTAGGGGTGGTCAGCCACGTACACTTGGGGTACACGCGCTGTCTCTGCCGTGGTCTGTGAAGGACGGACACAGGGACACGGCACAGCTTCACCCGTGCTGCCCACCCTCCGCTGGGCTGGGGGAGCGGAGCCTCAACGCGGGGTGCAGGCGAGCAGCTGTGCCTCCACAGGCACAAGGACAGAATGTGGGGATACGGGGGTAACTGCCCGCGACCACTGCCAGACAAAACTCGGAACTGTGAGCTACACGACCGGAGGACCACAGAAATAAAAGAAACAAGAAGTTTGCAGCCCAGTAAAGTGGCAGGGAAGGAAAAACGAAAGAGTTGAAACCAGAACTAAAGACGAGAATGAGCCCGCAGAACTGTGGACGCACATGAGCTGTGTCTGTTGGACACAGCGGGACGAGGCCACGCAGAGGGCGGGCTCTGCCTCCTCCCCTCTCCTGGGACTCCCAGACGCAACAGCAGGTTTGAAAGGAAGAAATCAGGTAGAACACTCCCATCCACACCAACAACGGTTTCTGGGAGAAAGCAAGCCGGACAAGTGAGCAGGGTGAGTGGACACAGCTCTGTCCTTGGCTCAGACGGCCTCCCCTCCACAGCCGGACGCCCAGCGCACACCTGGGGGTCTCTCTGCAGATGCCAGACCTCAGGTCCTGGTCGCATGGATGGTCTCTGCTCTATCAGGATGTTTTGTTTCTTTTTTTTTTTTTTTTTTTTAAGATTTTATTTATTCATTAGAGAAAGGGGAGGAGCTGGAAGCATCAACTCCCATATGTGCCTTGACCAGGCAAGCCCAAGGTTCTGAACCGGCAACCTCAGTATTTCCAGGTTGACGCTTCATCCACTGCGCCACCACAGGTCAGGCAGGATGTTTTGTTTCTTAAGCTGAGTGATGGGCATGTGCACATGTGTATCTAGTTTCTTCTCTGAACTTTTTCGATAATCTGAACTATATTGCTTAAGAAAAATGAGTAAAAACTTGACCTGTGTTGGGA
The DNA here is from genome assembly GCF_036850765.1 of Saccopteryx bilineata. NCBI lineage: Eukaryota > Metazoa > Chordata > Mammalia > Chiroptera > Emballonuridae > Saccopteryx > Saccopteryx bilineata. Next base: position 180,544 of record NC_089498.1, read on the forward strand.
GTAGAATTAACAAGCATGTTTCTGCTCCCAGTGAGCTCAGAAACTGCAGGGAGCAGACGCTGCACAAGAGAAGCCCAGTCAGAAGCTGAAGAAACTACGATAAACTGTGACATGACCTGGCGAAGCGACAAGGACTGTCGATACAGAATAGACTGCACTGAGGCAGCTCTGACTGAGCTGGGAGGTGGGGCAGGGGGCCACGGAGACAGGACAGAGGGGAGGGCGGGCCAGCCAGCCAGGCTGTCACAGCGGGACGTCAGGAGAACCCAAGAGCAGTGCCCAGTGGCTGAGATTCTGAGTGACCACTGGAGACGACAATGAGAAACGTGGGGAGCAGGTGAGGAACGAAGGGCAGGAGGGTTAGGAGGGACCGTGGCTCCTCAAGGACACCCTTGAGCATGACTTAAACTCTTAAGTGAATAAGTAAGTACAACACAATAAGAAACAATTCACAGAATTACTTAGCTAATTACTAACTTGAACTCACACGGATATAAGTTCAGACAGCACTGTCAAGAAGTGGCAAGGAGAGACAAGCAGAGGCAAATGGGTGACGTGAGGGTGGGGCAGGGGCACTGCTAGGCCAGGGCCATCCAGGTGACAGAGAGGAACGTTTTTTGTTTGTTTTGTTTTTTAAGTGAGAGAAGGGGAGATAGTGAGACAGATTCCTGCGTGTGCCCTGACTGGGATCTACCTGGCACTCCCACCTGGGGCCGATGCAAATCAACAGAGCTATCCTCAGCACCTGAGGCCAACACTCAGCCCAACCGACCTAGCCTCAGTGCCCAGGGCCAACCCTCAGACCAATCAAGCCTCTAGCTACAAGAGGAGAAGAGGGGGGTGAAGGGGAAGAGGAAGGGGAAGAGAAGCAGATGGTCGCTTCTTCCGTGTGCCCTGACTGGGAATCAAACTCAAGACTTCCACAAGCTGGGCAAATGCTCTATCCACTGAGCCAACCAGCTAGGGCTCAGAGAGGAACGTTTTAAATTAAAAGTGTATTTCATTCATATTCCAAAAAGAGAAAGTCCAAAACCCTTGCATCCAAAATAATACCAAAAATAAAAGCAAAATGTAAAGTAAAATCCATCAGAAATGCAAGTAAAGTGTGGGCAAATAACAGGAAAAAGTCCTTATTCATAATCAAAGAAAAGTCAAAACATCAAGATGAGCCTGACCAGGTGGTGGCACAGTGGAGAGAGCCTCAGACTGGGATACAGAGGACCCAGGCTCAAAACCCTGAGGTCATCGGCTTGAGTATGGGATCATAGACATGACCCCACAGTCGCTGGTTTAAGCAAGAGGTCACTCACTCTGCTGTACCTCCCCCACCCCTGCATCAAGGCACATATGAGAAAGCAATCAATGAACAACTAAGGGGCTGCTAAGAATTGATGCTTCTCAACTCTTTCCCTTCCTGTATGTCTGTCCTTATCTGTCCCTCTCTCTGACTCTGTCACAAAACAAACAAACAAAAAAACATCAAGACGATTTCCTCTGTACACACTGTGACTGACTTTACAACCTCCTGTGCCTGGTCGAATCAGAAGAAACACTCAGGGGCAGGTGGGCATAGCTGCACAACTCTTCTGAGCAACACTCAGCTGGGAATACCCAACCCTGGGCAATTTCACTAGAAATGCTGGGGACGCAGGGTGACCACAGCCAGGACACAGCCAAACACCCGTCCTCTAGGGCAAGTGCAGTCCCGTGCACCAGGGTGTGGATGTGGGCAGCCAGGGTATGTGGGGTCCAGCAAAACTCTGTGATCCTGGGAGGCGCAGCAACCTGCCCAAAACAGCTGTCAAAGTAGACAATGCTGAATTGCTTGAATTTATATTTTATTTTACAGAGACAGAGAAAGAAAGTCAGAGAGAGAGATAGTCAGGGACAGACAGACAGGAACGAAGAGAGATGAGAAACATCAATCATTAGTTTTTCGTTGCGCATTGCGACACCTTAGTTGTTCATTGATTGCTTTCTCATATGCACCTTGACCGCGGGCCTTCAGCAGACCGAGTGACCCCTTGCTGGAGCCAGCGACCTTGGGTCCAAGCTGATGAGCTTTTTTGCTCAAACCAGATGGCCCGTGCTCAGGCTGGAGACCTGGGCCCTCTGGGGTCTTGAACCTGGGCCCTCTGCATCCCAGTCCGACGCTCTATCCACTGCGCCACCGCCTGGTCAGGCAAACTGCTTGAATTTTTAAATAAAATGTATTTAGTTCTATGACCAGAAAAAAGATGTACATGAAGGACAAAGCTTCTGCTGCTGCGAAGGCTGCCAGTCACTGGGCTGAGGGAGTGTGGCGGGAAGAATGCCCGCACCCCCCACACAAAGTCCCAGATACAGACCCTCCCACTTGCTGCATCCACCACGGGGCACCAACCGCTAACACCTGTTACACTAACCAAGATCAAACTTGTCCCAGAACCAAGACTTCATGTCAGCTGTGCTGCTGACTGAGCCTGCCTGAGACGTCAGGGCCAGAAGCTTGGGGCGTAAGGGTTCTCAGACGTGTGCTGCAGAAGGCAGTGAGCTCGGCAGCCACAGCCACGGTCAAGCTCCAGTGACTCCTGGACCTGCCCTCAGACCCCTCAGCACCAAGCACCCTATTTCTGCACTTCAGCTCTGAGAACACCCCGCCTTTAATTGAGAACACAGCTTGCAGATCTTACCTTTGTTCCCCCAGGACAGCTCGAGCACCAAAATATCTTTTCAGTTCTGTGTCTGGATTCAGGTGTCTAGAGAGTTGAAAATTTTAAAAGAAAAATGAAATTGAGTTCTTTTACAATGATTCTGGGAATTTTAGAAAGTCACATAAAAACCCAGTGAGTCCTGGCTTGTGGTGGCGCACTAGATAAAGCATCAACCTGGGATGCTGAGGTCATGGGTTCAAACCCTGGGCTTGCCTGGTCAAGGTACATATGAGAAGTGACCAATGAACAACTCAAGTGAAGCAACTACGAGGTGATACTTCTCACTCCCCGCCTTCTCTGTAAAATCAATAAATAACACTTAAAAAAAAATAACCCAGTGAAGAAATAGCTATTTTGGTGTAAAACAAAGGCAACTTGTAGGACTACTTTCTCTAAAACCAAGCACCCGAGGTGGTGACCTGAGGCTGGCCACTCCTCTCAAGCCGAATCAAGGCAGCCAACGACCTGGACTAGGCTGGGAGTCCACACCGGCTGAGGAACAGCTTCTGCAGTGGGGACAAGGTTCATTCACGTCCACAAGGACAGGAGATGGACACTGACCACAGGACGACATCTCACGTCAACAGTGTTCCCATACACGTGAAAGGTCCTTGGGAATGGACCTCCCTGTTCCTATTTCTTAAATGTCTGGTAATGAATGAGCTCTTGTCACTTTCAAATAAAGACAGTAAAGTTTCTTCCTCTAATAACATTCTTCCTCACCACGGAGTCTGCAGTGACAGCCAGGAGGGAGGACACACCTGTGCTCCACATACAGGACGTGCTTCTTCGAGCTCAGGGGAGGTGGGCCAGGGCGGTGAGGGCCACTGTTGTCCTCAATCCTCTCCAAGATGCGATCAATGTCTTCCAGCCCATTTACCTGAAGGCCCCCAAACAAAATATTACTTACCACCCTCACTGTATTTCAATGTTATAACAATAACTACATGATTATTTCTACAAAGGACAAGTATTACACAGCTTACTTCCCGAAAGACAATAAGCATGCAACTGAGAAAGGACTCTTCAAAACTGGAAGCTCAGAATAGACAGGATCTCAGAACCAGAAGGGCCCTTCAGTGGCTGAGTCACAAGCCCACTTTCTGGTCTCACAGGTGTACTCACCGCCACAGGTAACTGGGCTGGGACTGAAGATTCTGACTGAACAGCCACAAAACTACAACCTCTTTTTGGGACAGAGGGAAAATGAGGCCCAGGAGCAATATGGAAATTCTCTGTGACAACACACTGCGTCTGGGAGCATCTGCACCTCAGCATCAGACACAGGCCTGCGCTCCAGGGCCGCAGGCAGAGAGGCTTTGCTGCCCACGGGCATCATTTCAGAGGCTGAGTGGGGCTCCAACCCTCATTGAATGAAGTGAACAAACACAGAAGCAAAATCTTGTCATTTCCCCTTTTCATTTCTCTGACCTTTGAATTAGTTATACTCCTTCTGGGAAGAAGTTAAAATATCAAATAAAAACAAACTGCTTTCCTTTACATGCCAACAGCACTCTCGTGAACATGGTGACATCCCTAAAACCTTCCTGACTTTCTGTAAGAAGTGTGGCAGGCACCAACCCCACAAAGTGACACAGGACAAGAAGGGCAAGGACCGGTTGCAAATATATGCAGGGAAAGTGGTGTGATGACAAGATGCAGTGGCTATGGTGGGCAGACTAAGCCGATTTTCTGCAAAAAGGCTACAACTACAAAGACTGTGTTGAGGCTTGAATGCATGGAGCCCAACTGCAGATCTAAGAGATGCTGGCCATTACGTGTGCAAGCACTTTCAACAGGGAGCAGATAAGAGAAAAGGCCAAGGGATCCAGTTCTAAGCTTCATATTTTGTTTTATTATGTAACAATAAAATTTTGAGGATATGTGTACTACAAACAAACAAACAAGCAAGCAAACAAAACACCACCCAGAAAACAATGGGCAGGTTATCAGCTGAACATACCGAGGTTTCTCCCGTAGTGTTTTTCTTACTTTTCTGTTTCTTTTTCTTCTTTCGGAGTTTGCCACTCATATTAGACTAATAAAAGAAGCACATCTTCATCAATGGAAAGAGACAATGAGATCTTAAACCCCGAGAACCAAAGCAGATGCTGCAGAGAGACACAGGATAGAGGCGTGGTGTCCCCTCCCTTCCACTTCCTGAATGTCCTCTGGTCTCACCTACTTCTCTTGGACAACAGCTCCCATCAGTCTCTCCGGCTCTAGTCCAGCCTTCTCCTTCCTCTCACACCTCTTCCTGACACACAACAGGGTTCCTGGTGACCCCGTGATGCTCACAGGGTTCTGACACCCACCCACCATCCCTCTGCTTTCACCATTCACTTTGTCAACCACGTTCCCTGCCTTGCTCAGGCACCTGGAGACCAGGCCCAAACCAAAGTCCCTCTGCCTCTAAACCTATCATGCCTTCATCTGGCCCTCTCCTCCCATCACTGGTGAAGACTCCTTGGGAGGCCCCACCACTACCCTGAGCTTGATCCGTTCCAACCCCCCATGCTCATCAAGTCTCCCCAACTGTAGCTGGCAGTTCATCCACGTTGCCCTCTTGACCAAAGGCCCCCGGAGGGCAAAGAATTATCCCTTGAGCCCAGGAGGTTCCCCAAACCAGTTATTGAACAGATGAGCAGAAGGTCTCTGGAGGGATCCTCCTGTGTGCTGTGTAGAACACAAAATTAAACTGGCCTACACGTTCCTTCAAGGCATGTCCACCCAAAGCCCCAGTCCACCCGGCCTGAGCTCCAGATACACACTCACAAGGAGCACACACCCTGCTGAGCAGGGGGACTAAGTAGTGAGAGAGAAATGGATTTCATGCTGGTGAACCTTGTCTAGGGGACCCTGGATACGGCATCCTTGACAACCACATCTGATCAGAACTCCCCAGGAAGTTTGGGGGCAAATGCATAACCAACCAGATGAAATTCAGGAAATGCTCAGCAGAGCGTGTGTGGCTGGGCACCCCTTGTTACCACAGGGCCCCATACCTGCTCCAGGGATGCTGTCCTGTCAGCCACCTCTCTGTCCTTCTTGGGCTCGGCAGTTCCACTCTGGGACCTCCTTTTGCTCCCTGACACCACAGCATCTGTGAACAGACCGTCGGACCTCTCGCCATTCAACACAAGTCCCTCCTCAAGGTCCTCAATGTTAATCTGCAGAAATGGAGGGGAGAGAACAGTGTCATATGTACATCCTGGTCACAAGCTCTGCCGTCGTTACGAGAGGCGTGTCACAATGACAGCAAAGAGGAGTTATTGTGTGGGCACCTTCAAGGCCATGCTGAGGTTGTGGAGGAAGAAAAATGAATGTGTTATGCCTTGCAGACCACAGTGCCAACCATCTGAGCAAGTCCCGGTTCATGATTTCTTCAGTGGATGAGCCACTAGAGTGCCAGGGCATACAAGGCCCATGGAGTACTGTCTCCATGTCAGAGCTGGCATGCTGCAGAATCCACAAACACCACAATTTATCCCTTGCTCTGAGCACCACCTATGACAAAGATCATGCAGAATGGACCCTCACATAGCAGTGAAAAGAACTACATTGCACATGTCACACAAATGAACCTTAGGATCACAATATTGAACAGGAAAAAGTCCCAGGACACACACACCCTAAACACACACACTCACAATCACACATTAAACACACACTATATACTAAACACACATGATCACATGCACTCAAGGCACATACAAACACACTCTCAAGGAGAGATGGTGGGGACAGGGGCAAGGGAGGAGCAGAGGTGGTTGCAAATTCCTGGGAAAGCTATGACTCCTCGGCTAATAAATTAATAAATAAGAGGGGCCATCATGGTATAGTAAGCAGATCTGATGGACCCCATCTGGTATACTCAAGTCCAAAGATAAATAAATAAAATTGTATGTTCAATTTAGAACATCTCAGAAATATAAAGCTCAAAAAAAACAGGGGGTAAAATTTACTCTAACCCTGCAACCCTGAGATAACTTTGAAATAAAATTGGGACCACGTGCTTGCAACTTTTAACTGGTGAGAAGGAAAGGCCAAAGCACTGCCAGTGTTCCCACTGGACCTGACATCTCAGCTGGAAAGCAGCAAAGAAAAGAAAGCAGGAACAAATTTCATGTTCTCTGGTTCTGCATTCTTCAGCAGTGGAGATTTCCACCATAGAAGAATAAAACTCAAGGCCCTGGCTGGTTGGCTCAGCGGTAGAGCGTCGGCCTGGCGCGCGGGGGACCCGGGTTTGATTCCCGGCCAGGGCACATAGGAGAAGCGCCCATTTGCTTCTCCACCCCCTACCCCCTCCTTCCTCTCTGTCTCTCTCTTCCCCTCCCGCAGCGGAGGCTCCATTGGAGCAAAGATGGCCCAGGCGCTGGGGATGGCTCCTTGGCCTCTGCTCCAGGCGCTAGAGTGGCTCTGGTCACGGCACAGCGACGCCCCGGAGGGGCAGAGCATCGCCCCCTGGTGGGCAGAGCGTTGCCCCCTGGTGGGCGTGCCGGGCGCATGCGGGAGTCTGTCTGACTGTCTCTCCCCATTTCCACGTTTCCAGCTTCAGAAAAATACAAAAAAAAAAAAAAAAAAAAAAAAAAAAGAATAAAACTCAGGAGTGTGTTGCACATGTTTGTCTAGAAAATCCATAGATCTTTGTTTATAAAAATAACACCGCCTGACCAGGCGGTGGTGCAGTGGATAGAGCGTTGGACTGGGATGTTGAGGACCCAGGTTCGAGACCCAGGGATCGCCAGCTTGAGCACGGGCTCATCTGGTTTGAGCAAAAGCTCACCAGCTTGGACCCAAGGCCACTGCCTCAAGCAAGAGGTTACTCGGTCTGCTGAAGGCCCACGGTCAAGGCACATATGAGAAACCAATCAATGAACAACTAAGGTGCCTCAATGCGCAACAAAAAACTAATGATTGATGCATCTCATCTCTCTCCATTCCTGTCTGTCTGTCCCTATCTATCCCTCTCTCTGACTGACTCTGTCTCCATAAAAACAAAACAAAACAAAAACCTTAAAATAAAAAAAACTTTTAAAAAAAATAAGACCTGATCCCTGGACAGATAGATAGTTCTGTTGGGTAGAGCGCTGTCCCGAAGCACAGAGGCTGCCAGTTTGATCCCCAGGCAGTGAACATGCAGGAACAGACTGATGCTCCTGATTCTCTCTCATTCTCTTCCTTCCTCTAAAATCAATAAAATAAATATTTTTTTAAAATATCATCTGATTTGAAGATGCTACAATTCTACCAAAATGGGGTCTATCACAGCAGCAGCAATAACAGCGTGATTCTCAGAGTTGTACGGCTGCATCAGGACACAGGGCACAAGTGGGGTCTGGCTGGCAACAATCTTGCAGCAAAGGGAGGAAGCTGGAATGAAGACTCCTATGGAAATTTCTTTTAAATTATGGGGATCATCGAGGAATTGGTAACCACACTTTCCCAAGTATTCAACTAATGGTGCCACCAAAGTCTCTTGGTGAAGTTGGGTGCTGGATTCCTGTATGAAGTCATGCTCCCTCCTCCCTTTAAAAAAAAATACTTTTTTAGTCCCTTTTGGGAATCTGATTGTTTTAAAGAATGTAAGTTCCTAACAAGGTCTATGCCAAGCTAAACCTCAACGTCAAGGCCAGTGCTGACTCTATATGCACACACTGGGTAGCAGACACAGATGAGTAAAGCACGTGTTACACAAGGAGGTCAGGAAAGCGAATACAAGATAAGGCACACTTATGCAAGAGTACAGGCTGGGGCCAGCGCTAAGGAGACACTGGTGGGAGTTTATCCCTTCAATTCACACCTACTGTGTTACTTTTCCATGCCAGACACCTGGCTGTGGGGGACGCAGCGATAAGCAAGACACATCCCGGGTTGTGAGGAGTTGAGGGGAATGTTTGTATATAGCCTGCAAGTGCCTGGCTTGCAAATAACAATCGGGGAAGTCCCGCCCACCGTGTGCGGCCCCGCCCCCGAGCGTAAGGCCATGCCCGCCTACTCGGCAGCAGCCCAGACCACGCTTAACCCCATCCCTGGGTATTATGGCTCCACCTCTAGCAGCGGCCTCAACCCGGCAGAGCCCCGCCCCCAAGACCTTAGACCCTGCCCACCACATTAGCCCCGCCCCCAATGCAGCCTAGGTCGGACCCCAGGTCGCCCCGCCCCGTGACGTCATGCCCTCCGCCCGGCACACCGCGCCCCCCGTCGTCCCCATCCTAGGCAGCCCCGCTCACCAGCTCGAACCGGTTGTTGACTCGTACGCCTTCCTTCCCTGCGCCCCGGGTCTGCCGGCCACCTGGCCCCCGCTTTGGTCCTTCTTCTTCCGCATCATCGTCATCATGGAAGTCAAACTGCAGGGCGCCGGGCCCGAGGGGCTCCTGTCCGCGCTGTTCCCCCCTCAGCCTCCGGAGGGCCCGGCGCGACATAGGACCCAACGGCCGCTGACGTCTGCGAACTGAAAGAAGACGAGCAGAAAAGACAGCGGCTGGTGCGCCTGCGCACTTAAAGAGCGCTGGCGCGGGGCTGGCGTGTTGCGTCTGCGCGTTACGGCCTTCCGGAACTTCCGCTTCGTGCCCGGCAGCATCGGAGGAGTGGGCGTGCCCAGATGTGTTCTCGCGCGAGTTGCGTGCCCCCAAGGCGGGCGTCCGAATCTTCAGGAGGCGTGCCTGTGACAGCTGTCGGGCTGGAACTGGGGAGGGGGGTGCGCAGGCTCCCAAACTCCTGCACCTGGGACCTAGACACGCAGGTGAGGCTAGGGGAAGAGTCTGCGCAGGTGACAACTGGGAGGATCTGGAGGGCCCGCGCTCCGCGCCCCGCCCTGCCCGGACTTCTCAGCCCGGCTTCAAGGCTGCAGGCGGAGTGTCCCCTCATTAGCAGTAAGCATCTCCAAACCGATTAGCTCGGGTTCCTGGGCAGCCTTCATGGACAACCCCAATGCTGGGATAGACAAAAACCAAATACGTCCTGGTTGTTTATGTTTTTGCGGTTGATGCGCCCCAGGCGATTTCCTGGACCTCTAGGTTTTGGAAACCGTGGTCCTAGGTGGAGGCTCGCCACCCTAACCGTGTCATAACCTACTGGGAGGTTGTTACAATAAAGATGCAGGCGGGGCGGTGGCGCAGTGGATAGAGCATCGGACTGGGATGCGGAGGACTCAGGTTCGAGACTCCGAGGTCGCCAGCTTGAACTCATCTGGTTTTAGCGAAGCTCACCAGCTTGGACCCAAGGTCGCTGGCTCCAGTAAGGGATTACTTGGTCTGCTGTAGCTGCACGGTCAAGGCACATATGAAAAAGCAATCAATGAACTAAGGTGTCATGACGAAAAACGAATGATTGATGCTTCTCATCTCTCTCTGTTCTTGTCTGTCCCTATCTATCCCTCCGTCTCTGGAAAAAAAAAAAAGATGATGGACCCAGCCCCAGAAATTCCGAGGTGGGGAATTGATTTTTTTTTTTTTTTTGTATTTTTCTGAAGCTGGTAACGGGGAGAGACAGTCAGACAGACTCCCGCATGCGCCCGACCGGCATCCACCCAGCACGCCCACCAGGGGCGACGCTCTGCCCACCAGGGGGCAATGCTCTGCCCCTCCGGGGCGTCGCTCTGCCGCGACCAGAGCCACTCTAGCGCCTGGGGCAGAGGCCAAGGAGCCATCCCCAGCGCCCGAGCCATCTTTGCTCCAATGGAGCCTCGGCTGCGGGAGGGGAAGAGAGAGACAGAGAGGAAGGAGGGGAGGGGGTGGAGAAGCAAATGGGCGCTTCTCCTATGTGCCCTGGCCGGGAATTGAACCCAGGTCCCCCGCATGCCAGGCCGACGCTCTACCACTGAGCCAACCGGCCAGGGCCGGGAATTGATTTTTTTAAATTTATTCATTTTAGAGAACAGAGAGAGAGAGAGAGAGAGAGAGAGAAGGGGGGAGGAGCAGGAAGCATCAACTCTCATATGTGCCTTGACCGGGTAAGCCTAGGGTTTTGAACCGGCAACCTCAATGTTCCAGGTTGACGCTTTATCCACTGCGCCACCACAGGTCAGGCGGGAATTGATATTTTAAAAAGCTGTTCAAAGGATTAAAATGTGCAAGCAGGATTGAGAACCCCTGCATTGCCATTTAAGCGCAAGGGCGATACGAGCCTGCAGATGGAGCAAGGCCAGGCACCCTACTAAATTCTCATTCTATACTGCGAAGTAGGGCTCCCCCTTTCATAAGTAAAGAGAGTGAGGCTCAGGGAATAGCTGGCCCGGGTAGAATCTGGATTTGCATTCGTTTCTATGGTTCCAGAGTTTTCCTATGAGGAAGGCCACTGGCAAGGATGGAGAAGGGGAGGCAGGACAGTGTGTGTGTGTGTGTTTGCGTGCACGTGTATGCACCTGGCTGATCTGTCACCAGTCACTCAGACCTTGAAATACTTCACGCAGGTTGGCACATGGCTGCTGCCTCAAGCTCCCCACAGTCCCATCTGTTCCAACCACTCCTCTAGAGTACCCTGGAAACCCACCTGCCTGCAATCCAGCTACTAAAGGGAGCCTACTTGCTCAGCAGAAGTAGGACCTTCAGGACACCACCTTGATGTCTATTCTGATTGTTCATGGCCAGGCTAGTTGGTGAATAGATTGTCACTCCTGGTCAAATGGTGTGACCAATCTATCACCTCACCTGTGGGTGAAAACTTGGGGGGTCTCAGACTGGAGCCGCTTTCTGCTTTGCCCTTCATAAAGACAGCAAGGTGACCTGACCTGTGGTGGCGCAGTGGGATAAAGCGTCGACCTGGAAATGCTGAGGTCGCCGGTTCGAAACCCTGGGCTTGCCTGGTCAAGGCACATATGGGAGTTGATGCTTCCTGCTCCTCCCCCTTCTCTCTCTCTCCCCTCTCTCTAAAAATCAATTAAAAAATCAAAAAAAAAAAAAAAAAAAAAGACAGCAAGGTGACACTGAGGGAGACAACATCTGACCCAACTTGAGTAGTACCTTCTCCAAATAGGCAACTTGAACATGAGCCTCTCCCTGCACCACCAGAAGTTTGGTTGTACAGTTTTAGAGGATGACCTTCGTTTGTCAGGATCCACGTGAGGGGAGGGGAGGCAGGGCTTGGCTCAGTGGGCACTGTGCAGCCTCAGTCCCTGTGGTCTTCCGGAGGGAGGCCTAGCAAGCCGACTAGAGCACCAGTAACACCCCCTCTCAGCTTAGCTCAGCCAAGCCAAGCCCAGCTGTCCTGGATGGGTTATTTTTACTTGTTTGTTTTTTGTATTTTTCTGAAGTTGAAAACGGGGAGGCAGTCAGACAGACTCCCGCATGTGCCCGACCGGGATCCACCTGGCACGTCCACCAGGGGGTGTTGCTTCGTTGCATCCAGAGCCATTATAGCACCTGAGGCAGAGGCCACAGAGCCATCCTCAGCGCCCAGGCCAACTTTGCTCCAATGGAGCCTTGGCTGCGGGAGGGGAAGAGAGAGACAGAGAGGAAGGAGAGGGGGAGGGGTGGAGAAGCAGATGGGTGCCTCTCCTGTGTGCGCTGGCCGGGAATCGAACCCGGGACTCCTGCACGCCAGGCCGACGCTCTACCACTGAGCCAACCGGCCAGGGCTGTGGGTTATTTTTTTAAGTAAGTTTTTTCTTGTATTTTTAAAGAGGGAAAGAGAAAAATATTGATTTGTTATTATTTACACATTCATTGGTTGATTCTTTTATGTACCCTGATTGGGGATCAAACCCACAACCTTGGCATGTTAGGATGACACTAAACAATTGAGTTACTGGGCTGGGCTTTCCTGATTTTGTGTGGTTTTCCATTTCCTAGGCTCCCTGTGTGGATCAGAACCTAGGTGTCCTCCTTGTGAGTGTTTCCTCACTTGTGGAATTAGAATAATGACAATGGTACTTACCTCCCAGGAACATCTGCTTTTAGAGCTGCACAAATGTTGACTGTCTCATTGCTGGCTGCATGTCTGGGAGCAGTTCCTATCCTCTCTGTCTCGTTTTTGTTTTGAAATAGGACTAATACTGCTCCCTGTCCGTGAAGCACTCAGAAAACGAGGCTGGGAGCCGGCTACTTTTACTGATTGCTCTAATTTTGTGCAACTGAATGTCGTGGACCCTAGATGATGAAAGATCTTTTCCCATAAGCCCATCTGTTATAAGCCATGGGCCTTGGGCTCCATCCAGCTCATGTCCATGGGGCAGGAATCAGAGCCTGGTGTCCAGGAGGCCTGGCCTCAGGTTCTGGGAAAAGCTGCATGTATCTTTAGACACATTCCTTCAAGGCTGAGTTGGCTTCCTCATCCACGGGGTGGGATGACAACAGAAGCCTCCCAGGCATTTGAGGGCAGGCAGGGCCCTCAGGTCCTCCTCCAGCCATTGTCCAGAGGAGCAGGGTGGAGGAGTCCCCATCCCGCAAGCCCCAAGGGATCTGGGGAATGAGGACAAAGGGTCCCCCAGCCTGGCTGGTAATAGGCAGCAGGTTGAGCTGCTGTCCCACAGACAACCCCCTGGTCATAGGATAAAGGCGCCAGGTTATGAAGTTAGGTGTAGAGAACGGGAGTGGGCCTGAGTGCCCTCATCTCATGATGGGCATCTGACTGCCTCAGGGGACAGGTAGCTGGTCAGAACCCAGCTTCTGCCCTTGGAGAACATACCCACTGCTATGGCTGGATAGTCCTTAGTTCATGTCCCAGACGGGAGGCTGTGAGACCACCTTTATTAGGCCAAGAGTGGCTGTGAATACACATTTATAGGACTTCTCCCAGTACCAAGACCGGAAGCATTGCAGGGACGTGACGTCAGGCAGGGAGTGAGCTTTGTGTCAGACCTTTCGTGGGGATGGCCCTGGGACACCAGCCTGGGAGAGTCTCAGCTAACACAGGGTCCCCCGGTGCCTCCACAGCCCATGTCGCTGCTACGGGAGCACAGAGGCGAGCAGGGTGGTCCAGTACACCTGGGGACCAAGGTGCCCTTCCCCGCCTGGACATCTGCCCAAGAAGGGGTGGAACAAACATGGTTGGGGGTGTTCCCTAGAGCTCCACCATCCCTGCCCTACGTCCAGCTGGCCCTCCTTTTTACCCACCCCAGGGGTCTCGAGAGGAAACAGCCTCCCCAGGGAGGGTCAGGGAAATAAGCCTGGCCCCAAATGGACTCTGAGGCCTGGAAAAGTATATAAATATATAGGCTGTGTGTATGTTATATAAATGTATCTCTATATGTATATATGTACATGCACACTCAGGAGGCAGCTGGCAGCTGTGCCCGAGGTTAGGGAATGTCCTTCTCCCCAGTGGCCTGGCCACCTTAGTCCACCTTGAAAAGTCCCTGCTAGGTAGCCTGGGGCGACAAGGGCTGTCACTTGAAGTCAAGAGTCCAGGTGTTAGGGATGTAGAGGGACTGTGTCTGGCGGGCACGGCGAGGGGTGGTGTTGAGGGCATCCACGCTCTTGCGGCTAGAGTGCACCACGTCAGCCACGAAGCTGGTGCAGTCGCTACACACGTCCTTCAGGACACAGCCGTGGGTGTACATGTGGGGGAACTCCTCCTCCACACTCCGCCACTGGGGCCCCTGCAGGGACCTGGGGCAGGACAGGGCCGTCAGGGAGGTCCCCCCGCACTTCTCCAAGTCCACGTCCCCCACCCCTTTGCACGAGGCACCAGGGGTTTTGGAATGGACATGCCAAACAGAGCACCCTGGCAAAAGCTCTTCCTTGATAGGGCCTGAGTCCTGGGCCCTCACCACCCAGTGTGGCTTCCACCTCATGCTCCTCGGCCCCCAGAGCCCACCCACATATCTGCCTCTTGTTTCCTGGGGGCATCCCAGCAAACAGGACACCCCATGCCCACCCCAGCTCCCGCGTTACCGGCAGGGCATGACCACACAGCAAAGAGCAAAGGCACGCACTGGAAGACGTCTCTCCTCTGTGTCGCCGTGACTTTGGCAGTTGCCACCCTCTGAGGACTCTCAAAGCCCAGCGTGTAGACAGGGATGTGTGCAAACTTCTTAGAAGGCATCTTCATCTGCAGACGGAGGGGGTGAGTGGACAAAGACTTCCTCAGACACAGTCCAGGCACACCTGACCCTGCGGCTATCTGGATCACCCTCCCATGCCTGGCATCTGAAGGTAGGTCCCTCCTCCCACACACACACAGCCACAGCTGCTCATACATGGCACTGCGTCTTATACTACGCAGGGTCTAGCATCGTGCCCTGCATGCAACAAACATTTAATGTGGATAAGGTAGACGTTTTTCCACAGCTTGGTGGCAGGATATAAGTCAGGGTCTGAAACTAGTGGTGATGAAAATCTCTCAGCAGATTGTTGTTTCTGGACTGAGGTTTAATGGGGGGACACACTTCTACATGTCATTATTCCTTAGCTCAGTGCACACGTGTGTATGCAGACACCTGAACAAAGAGCCTCGCAAAACTCTCAAGGAAGTTGTAGGATCAGAAGCTAGGACTTTTGAGAGGAAGTGAAGGGTTTTTTGGCACCATCCTACTAACCAAAATGTTAAAAAAAAAAAGACAAGGGTTTTTAAAAACTGCACAGTCTCATAAAGTGTGGGAGTGGAGTCTGCCTGGAGGAGGAGATAAGAGGTGAAGGTGGTGCTTCTGACAGCAGACTGCAGAGCCCCCCAGGACAAGCCGCATCAGGCAGCAGACGACCCGAGACACCTGGGGACCTTGCTCAGACCCCAAGTGAGCCTCACCTTTACGCTGCAGGAAGTGCAGACAGCTCTGGAAGGGAAAAGGAAAAGCGTCAACCCTGAAGAGGCCGAGGAAGAAACAGCTGCTCCCTGGCAGGGCAGCACCAGCACACCGGCCAGCCTGCCCTTGCCTTTGGCTGGACCTCGGTCACTAACGTGTTTTACTTGCATTGGACTCCCAAATCTTGCTTTTCTTTTTACTTAGTTCCATACCCAAAATACTTGTGCCCCTCTTGGCTCCTTTTCAGAATACCTGTTCTGGAGTTTTCTTACACCCTCTGCATTTGTGCGTACAGAAAACATCTGAACCAGAGGGGCCTCAACTGAAAGACTCAGTTTTAAGGAGTGATTAACAGTTTTTAGTCCCCACATCTGATTTCAAAAATAAATACTTCCTTATAAAAATCTGAACATCAGAAATGTAATTTAGTCCAAGGAGTCCTCTCCTCTAAAGCTCAGTCCTAAGAAGTAACCCCTGCTAGCCACACAGTCTTCATTCTCCCAATGTAATAATGATTAAAAAATATTAACAGAAATATACATTTAAAATAAGAAACAGCCCTCATGGAGTAGCTCAGTTAAGATGCTTGAGAATAGTTTGGTCCTCTCAGGTCTTGCTTTTGTGATTGTTAGGTCTGGAGCAATGCTCAGTCTAGGTACTTACTCCCCATGAGTGAGCCTTAGACTTTCCTCTGTGTCCACTCAGTGGCCCATGAATTCCATTCCCAACATGGATGGTGGGAGCAGACACCACTCATGGTACTGTTCCTTTAAACCTTTAGAGGAGGGTCAGCATTCTGTAATGGGTCATGCAGGTGTGGCTAGGTGAATAATGAATAAACAAATGGGTGTGGCTCTGTCCCAGTAAAGCTGTTTACAGTGGAGGCAGTGGCCATGTTTGGCCCACGGGCTGGAGTCTGCCAGTCCCTGCTTCAGAAGGATTCTTTCAAAGCCTTTAGTAATTTCCACGTGCTGATCAATACTCAAGGGGGCCCTTCAACATGTCTTGGGCTCACCCTCTGGACAGCCTCTCCTCTCTGGAAACCCTCCCTAGGGTCTCAGCTTGACCTCCTTGGCTCAGGGCCTGAGTGGGCTCTGACTCATGACCTAGAAGCCCCAGGCAGTACAGGTCATCCTAGGGCTCATCCCATCTTCTCTCCTATCCAATGTCTTGAAAACCAGTTTATTTATTTATTTTTTTTTCTATTTTGGTTGTTTCAGGTAGACGGTGCCTGTTCTGGTGTCTATTACCCCACCTTGGCTGAAAGTAGGAGCCCCTTAACTATTAATATTAAAATGAATACTGTTCCTTAGTTACATTAGCCACAATATAGGATAGGACACCCCCACAATCACAGAAGTTCTACTGGACAGTGCTGACCTAGAGGCTTCCTACCACCTGCTCCCCATGTTAATTCACAATCAAGGTGCTTACAGAGGCTCACCTCTTGCAGAAGAGACAGGTGGGTGGCCAGGAGAACAGTGGGAACTTAGTTCGGCAACAGCAGCAAATCTGTAAGAAAAGGACTTGTCAAAGCCCAATTTTGTCCAAAACTCACTGGGTCCAGTCCCATCCTCACCAGGCCCCCAGCCACGGCTCCAGTGTGGTGAGAGGACTGTCTAGGGTCCAGGTCACCTCACCTTCCCCTTCTTCAGGCTGCTGAAGAGCTCCTTGTTCTGCAGGAACTTCTCCATCTCAGCCTTCACCAGGACACGGCGCACGTCCATCACCTCCTCCACAGTCAGAGCGAGGCTCTCCACGGGGTGGCTGAACTCCTGGAGGGGGCAGGGTACAGGGGCTGGTGCTCACTCAGGCCTTTCAGGGTGAAAGAGAACTCCACAAGTTCTCTTCTCTGAGGAACCTGACGTCTTCCTGGCCTCAGTCTACCCAAGCCTAGCAACTCACAAGATGTTCTTCAGCTCATCCATGCCTGGGAGCTGCACAAGCTCCCCTGAATTCTCTGATGGGGTCCAGGCAAGGTTCCAGGGACAGCCCTGCCCAGCTGTCCAGCCTGCCCCAGCCCCTCGAGGGCCACACTGGTCGTGCTGCCCTTCAGCTCATCCCTATTTTCACAGTGCTTCCCTGATCTGAACTATCTGCTTCTCCTCATTCTTCACCTACAAACACACCATAGCCAATCAAAACCAAACATGGTCCCCATCCTACAATGTCCTTGCTAGGAGCTTCTGGCGCCTACTTCACTTGCAGTGTTCACTGTCCAAGGGACGTTGCATCTGCTGCCTGCAGGTAGCATGTGTCTTTGTCATAATTACCCAACCCTTGGGGCCATGATGGTGAGTATAAGTTCTGTCCCCAAAAGCTTAGTATAGAACTTGACCTCGCAAAACCTGTTTTTCCGAGGTACCACAAAGATGGGAGATGGATGGTGTCCCTGTTTCAGGTTTTCAGTGGCTTGTCCTATGTGGAGTTGCTGAGCACAGGCTACCACCTGGCATTGGGTACAGTTCTCCATCTCACCTGAAGCTTCTGATTTCTCATTCTATTAGCTTGGTGGTGCTGTTTATATTTGAACAACCCCTACGCACCTTACAGATGTTAAACTAACAGCAAATTTGGCCAAGAGATCTCATGTTGGCTGCAAAGACCAGCAGCCTGCTCCTCAAACGGAGCCATGAGCATGTGGCTCGGGGTGGAGGCAAGGTCACTGAGATCTCTGATCTTGGACAGCCAGACCTCTCAGAAAGCACTCTTAAACCTGATCAGGCAGTAGCGCAGTGAATAGAGTGTCAGCCTGGGATGCTGAGGACCCAGGTTTGAAACCCTGAGGTCACTGGCTTGAGCTCAGGCTCATATGGTTTGAGCACAGACTCACCAGCTTGAGCATGGAATCACGGACATGACCTCATGGTCACTGGCTTGAGCCCAAAGGTTATGGATTTGAAGCCCAAGGTCACTGGCTTGAGCAAGGGGCCACTGGCTCAGCTGGAGCCCACGGTCAAGGCATATATGAGAAAGCAATCAATGAACAACTAAGGTGCCACAACTATGAGTTGATGCGTCTTTCTCCTTCCCTGCCTGTCTCTGTCTGTTCCTCTCTTTCTCACACTAAAAATAAAAAAATGGAAAACTCTCAAGATCTGAATTGAAAAAACATTTTGGAATTTGTCATTTTAAAATATATCCCCAGTTCCTTAACATCCCTCCCTCCAAGAAGTGGTCCTGGGAATGGACTTAGTCATTCATTTCTATGAACAGATTATGGTGGAAATGACAGTGTGTCACATATGAAACTGCATCATAAAGACACTGCAGCTTCTGCCTGGCTTTCTCAGACCATGTTGCTGGGGTCAGTCACTGTACTGTGAGGACCTGTGGGGGCCCTCCTGACACAGTTGTGTGAGGGGCCACTGTGGGAGGGGTGGGAGGGACTTCTCCAGCCCCTGTTGATCCTTCAGACAAAGACAGAAGTCCCTGCTGACACTCCAGCTGCCACCTCCTGAGAGACCCTGAGCCAGACCCCCAGCTGAGCCATTTCTGGATTCCTAACCGCCAGACACTGCGGGTTATAGTCTGTTTCATTCATTCATTCATTCATTCATTCATTCATTCATTCATTTTTTAGAGAGGAGAGAGAGACAGGGGGAGGAGCTGGAAGCATCAACTCCCATATGTGCCTTGACCAGGCAAACCCAGGGTTTCGAACCGGCGACCTCAGCATTTCCAGGTTGACACTTTATCCACTGCTCCAGCACAGGTCAGGCTATATTCTGTGTTTTAAGCTGCTGAGTTTGGGGGTAATTTTCCACACAGCAGAAGATAACAAACACAGATCTCAGGGACAGCTTTGCCTTTGCTGGGGAATATTAACAGTAACACTACCTTGCAGTTTAACATCTGGTCTCCTTTGAGCTTCTTGAGAAAATGTCAAGGACATGATAAGAGCACACCGCTGACATCTCTCCACGTGCCAGCCAGGTGCCCTTTAGATAAAATACCACAGCAAGGCTCAGGTCTAAAGGGGAGCCTCAAAATACCAGCACGTGTTAGCTGCTTACAATGCCAACTCAGAATTTCACAGCTGATGAAACCGAGCTGCAGGGAGGCTCAGCAATGCACTGGCTGAGTTGAGACCACCTCTCCCCCCAAAAAAAATCTCCTGTCACATCACAGAGCCTTCAAGCCACAGGGTTTCTCCAGTGTCCTAACCACATAGAGCAGACAAAGAACTCAAAATACAGACTGTCTCCTTAGCAAGATTCTTGTCTTCCAGGGGTCACAGTGCCCAGAATGCCCAGAAGGTGGCAGCAGAGCCCAATTTCCCAAGACACGTTCCGCACAGAACAGCCACACCCACCGAAGGCAGACCCCATCTGAAGGCTCTGGACTGGGCCTTGTCCTGGGCAGGGCTGAAGGGGAGCACTGGGTAGGCACCCACCCAGCCACCCTGAACAGCAATGCCCCCCTCACTCACCAGCCACAGGTGATTGGTGTCTGAGGTCGCAGAGGCCTCTGGCCTGTCCCCTGCTGAGCCCAGATCATTGTGTAGGGAAGAGCTGGGCTCAGCCCGAGACTGGACGCTCACAGGGAAGGGACCTGGAGGAAGAGTTCAGAGGACAAACTGGCAGAAACAAACTGGCAGAAATCCTGGTGGGGGAGGGCTGCCTAGGGGATGAGAGACAGTGGGGTGGTTTCCTGGGGGAGGTGGGAGTAATCAAGCAGAAGGTCAAGTAGAGAGCGTGTCACCCCATCACAGGCCCATGGAGTGCAGCCGACCTGAGGGTCCCTGAAGGGGTCCGAGCACCATGAGTGAGCCAACACTGGGGGTCCTAGGATGGAGCCATGGCAGCCGCAGCGCTGGCCAAGTAGGGCCTTCTTGCTGTGTGGCCCCACTCATGGCATTTCACACTAGAGACCCAGGCGGCAGAGGGCAGACCAGTCTCCACCATGAAAGTCTCTGAGGCTTGAGGACCATTTGTGGGGACTGGGAGGTATGGGATGGCCTGGCCTGGACCTCCTCACACTGCAAAGTGAGCCACAACTACCAAGTGGGACCATCCTGAAAGTGGCCACGTGCCATGGAGACCTTGAGGACAGAGAAGGGGGCCTGGCCATGTCCTGTGGCATTTAGTGGAGCACAGCCCTTACAATGGTGGTGTAATTGCATGGCCACTACAGGGTCTATCCTCGGTGATGACTGGTGAGGAGAAGGAGGCTCTTGGGAAACTGAACAGGTTCCAGAGTGGCATGTGCTGCACCACCCATCTAGTTCAACATGGACACGTTTCCATTGACAGGAACAAAACTAGAAGGAGCTGTCAGTCTCCTTCCATCTACCCATCTACCCATCCATCATCCATCTGTCATCTTGTCTAGTTTTCTTTTTTTTTTTTTTTACAGAGACAGAGAGAGAGTCAGAGAGAGGGATAGACAGGGACAGACAGACAGGAACGGAGAGAGATGAGAAGCATCAATCAGTTTTTCGTTGCACATTGTGACACCTTAGTTGTTTATTGACTGCTTTCTCATATGTGCCTTAACCGCAGGCCTTCAGCAGACCGAGTGACCCCTTGCTCGAGCCAGCAACCTTGGGTCCAAGCTGGTGAGCTTTTGCTCAAACCAGATGAGTCCACACTCAAGCTGGTGACCCCGGGGTCTCGAACCTGGGTCCTCAGCATCCTAGTCCAAAGCTCTATCTGCTGTGCCACCGCCTGGTCAGGCTAGTTTTCTTTCTGTATACCAATATACTAGTAGTAATTAGATAATTGGATCGTAGAACTTTTTTTTTTTTTTTTTTTACAGAGACAGAGTCAGAGAGAGGGATAGATAGGGACAGACAGACAGGAACGAGTCATCAGTTTTTTGTTGTGACACCTTAGTTGTTCATTGATTGCTTTCTCATATGGGCCTTGACCGTGGGACTACAGCAGACTGAGTAACCCCTTGCTTGAGCCAGCGACCTTGGGTCCAAGCTGGTGAGCTTTTTGCTCAAGCCAGATGAGCCTGTGCTCAAGCTGGCGACCTCGGGGTCTCGAACCTGGGTCCTCCGCATCCCAGTTTAACACTCCATCCACTGCGCCACCTCCTGGTCAGACGAACTTTTTTTTTTTAAGAGAGGAGAGAGGGTGGGGGAGAGAAATGGGGGTGGTGGGGAGCAAGAAGCATTAACTTGTAGTAGTTGCTTCTCATACATGACTGGGCAAGCCCGGGGTTTCGAGCTGGTGACCTCAGCATTCCAGGTCGATGCTTTATCCACTGCGTCACCACAGGTCAGGTGGGTCACAGGAGTTTTAAAATAGTTTTTTTTTTTAATGTTTTACAATAAAGATTGACTATTAAGCTTTTAAGTTAAAAAAATGGGGTGGGCCCTGGCTGAGTGGATCAGTTGGTTATAGCATTGTCCTGACAAGCCAAGGTTGTGGGTTGTTGTTTTTTTGACAGAGACAGAGAGAGGAACAGATAGAGACAGACCAGAAGGGAGTGAGATAAGAAGCATCAATTCTTTGTTGTGGCTCCTTAGTTGTTCATTGATTACTTTTTCATATGTGTCTTGACTGGGGGGGCTACAGCAGACCAAGTGACCCCTTGCTCAAGCCAGCGACCTTGGGCTGAAGCTGGTGAGCCTTGCTCAAACCAGATGAGCCCACGCTCAAGCTGGTGACCTTGATGTTTTGAACCTGGATCCTCTGTGTCCCAGTTTAACACTCTATCCACTGCACCACCTCCTAATTAGGCCAAGGTTGTGGGTTTGATCCCTGGTCAGGGCACATACAAGAACCAACCAATGAATGCATAGATGGGTGGAAGAGCAGACCGATGTTTCTCTCTCCCCACCCTCTACCTTAAATCAATAAATAAAAATTAAAAGAAAAATAAAAAGTGGTGACCCTGCCCGAGGCAATGAGGGCAATCTGGGCTTAAATATTTTTTGTTTTTTTTTCTTTAAATGTAATATTACTCTATCAATAACTAATGACAATTATTTTTTTACAGAGAGCGAGAGTCAGAGAGAGGGATAGATAGGGACAGACAGAAATGGAGAGAGATGAAAAGCATCAATCATCAGTTTTTCATTGTGGCACTTTGGTTGTTCATTGATTGCTTTCTCATATGTGCCTTGACCGCGGGCCTTCAGCAGACCAAGTAACCCCTTGCTCGAGCCAGTGACCTTGGGTCCAAGCTGGTGAGCTTTGCTCAAACCAGATGAGCCCGCGCTCAAGCTGGCGACCTCAGGGTCTCAAACCTGGGTCTTCCGCATCCCAGTCCGATGCTCTATCCACTGCACCACCGCCCGGTCAGGCTGGGCTTAAATGTTAAATGGCCTTCATGCAGGATGAGCTCCCTGCACCCACAGGTGGCACCTGCTCAGGAAGACATGGAACCTAGGCCAAGGACACAGCGCCCACAGGGCAGGGTTGAGGGAGTGTGAGAGGTGGCACTTGCCCTGCTCCTGGGTGCTTGGTCGCCAGGTGTGCACGCTGCTTGCACGGGCCCGAGATGCCTCCAAGCCTCCTGGGGGCTGAGTGGCTGGCTGCAGGCCAGAGGCCACTTCACTCCGGAGCTGGACAAGGTCGTGCTCTGAGAAAGAGCGGTCCCGCTTCAGCGTCACCTCCCCACACGGAGACTCTTCCTCCTGTGGACACACCAGACCCAGCCCTATACTCACTGCTCTGCCCACCCGCATGTCCTGCTTGTCCCTGGACCCAGGCACAGGACACGGAGTACTCCTGGTCAATGGAGACCAAGGAGCCATCGTCCACCCACTGGCCAGCCTGACTGTCCTCTGGACAGTGGGAGGCAAATGGCCCCAAACGATGCCCTGCAGCCTCTGGAAAGTACTAGCAAGAACAGGTTTGGTATCAGGTGGAGCCTGCTGACACGGCCTCTACTCGGGTCTTCCTGACTCAGAGCAGTGAGGACAGGACGGGGAGCCATGCAGGGACATACTGGCTTTTCACATCCACCAGGGGGCTGCTCAGCCCCTGGTCCCCATGTGAAAGACCTTTCTGTGCTGTGGGAATGGGGGTGCTCAAGGCCACTGTCCCTATCACCCTCTGAGCCCCCCCAGCTTGCTCTCGGGGCAGGACACCAGCACCAGCAGAGGGTCCCAGAGGCCCCGAGCAGGGCTCCCCCCACAGGCTTAGTGCTGCACCTGGTTCCTCAGCCCGTTCTCACTTCCCCATCCCGCCTGCTCCTCCCTGGCACTGTCTCAGGAGCCTGTGGGGTCTGACCTCAGACGTGTTCATCTCCTCCATCTCTGCCAAGGTGGGTGCCTTGAGCAGGACCCGGGGCCGTGGGCGCTGGGTGCAGCTCCCAGCATCCGTAATGGACAGGTTGATGCAGGAAGTGGACTTGACGTCCCCTGAGCAGGCGTCGAGGATGCAGGGCAGAGAGCCGAACCCTGGGGAGGCCGAGCGGGGCAGGACGGAATGTGAGGAAGGAACCGGGAGGGGCTGGGGGGCGGGAGGAGGAGGGCGTCCCTGGCTCACCCCGGCCACCCCAGCGCTCGGCCCCCACAGGGCGCAGCCTCCGCTCCTGCTTGATCTCCTCCAGGATCTTCTCGTGCAGGGTTCTCTGCTTCTGGGGCAGGGGGCGGAGCCTTCTCTCGGAGACCTGCAGGGGTGGCAGTGCAGGACAGGAGGGGCACAAGGGAGTGAGGAGGCCACCAGGCCCACCAGAGGCCCGCGCAGCAGGGAGCAGAGGGGTGTCTAGTGAGCAGGTGGGGACCATCCCTCTCTGTTGGGACAGGCTGCCCTCCAGGAGGGGAGGAGTTGGCACCTGCTTCAGTGGAGGCCGGGAGCGGATGAAGTCCAGGATGAGTTCGTGGGCATCCTTCTTCACCCTGGGAGGGATGTCACCATCGACCTGCGGGGAAGGTGAGGAGGCGACGAGTCTGAGACCCCTCAAGGGCTGTCAGCTGAGACCGGGGCTATGGGCGGAGTTCATTCAGCCCCGAGCAGGACCTGGTCCTCACACCCTCCTCCCCTCAGAGGCTGCAGTGTGGCCTTCAAGGCCTGGCACCGTGAGCTTCCCTGCGTCTCGGATTCTTCATGTGGAAATGGGGTTGGTGGCACCCACCTCACAGGGTCGTCAGAGCAATGAAGTGAACTTGCATATGTAAAATTCCTAGAGTGGCCCTGGCTGGCTGGCTCAGAGGACAGAGTGTCGGCCTGACGTACAGACGTCCCGGTTTGAGCCCCAGTCAGGACACACAGGAAAAGTGACCATCTGCTTCTCTCCCCCCTCCTTCTTCTCTCTCTCTTGCCCTCTCGCAGCCAGTAGCTCAACTGGTTCGAGTGTCAGCCTCAGGTGCTGAGGATAGCTTGGTGATTTGAGCATCGACCCCAGATGGGGTTTGCCAGATGGATCCTCATCAGGGTGCACGTGGGTGTCTGTCTCACTAGCTCCCCTCCTCTCACTTAATAAATAAGTAATAAAATTAGAGTAAGTTCTCGGAGCAATGCTGCCACCCAGCAAGGGCCACAGGAACATTAGGGTGGAGAGTCCCACGACCTCAGCTCCTGCCCTGGTCCTCCAGAACCTGACACATCCCCTCTCCTTGCCCTTGTCACGCTGTGTCCCTGATACGGCCATGGGACTCGAGGCCACGTCTGCCACTCCCACGGGCCCCCAGCCCAGCGGTCAGCACACAGGCAGGCTGGTGGCCGCGGCAGGCGCCCTGCTCACCATGACCTTGCGCAGCTTGTAGTTCCTGGCGCGAATGTCCTGCATCAGCATCTCGAAGGGGGTGAGCTGGAACTCGGTGGGCAGTGGGTTGAACTCCTGCTCCTGCACCTTCTTGAGCTTCACCCCGTGGCGCAGCTCCCGCATGAGCTGGACCCAGAGTCGGGCCTGGGCCCCGAGAAGGTGAGAGTGACCCTCAGGCCCTCCAGGCCCAGGCCCTCAGTCCCAGGTCGGGGAGCTGCGTCTTACCCAGTCCGTGTGCCTCAGGTTGTCCAGCTCCGCCAGCGGCTGCTCCGCCTGTGGCTCGTCCTCCCGAAGCTTCTGCAGCATCTGTCAGCCCAGGGGCAGGGGCAGAGTGGCAGCTCGGGTGTGGCACCTGCCAGGCCACCCACCTGGGACACTGCCTTACCACATGGGCTACTATTCCACCAGCAAGACAAGGGCCAAGGCTTTAGGGCTCAGAAAGATATGTGGGGAAAGTAAGCCATTGGCCATGGAACCACACAGGACAAGTGGTGCCCCATCGCCACCTCTGGCAGCTTCTCCTGGGCAGGGGCAGGGCGCGAGCACAGCAGCCAGAGAGCCTGCTCTCACCTGGTCCACACACCCCAGCGAGGTGTGGGCCCCCTCGATGCACAGAGCCTGCTCTCACCTGGTCCACACACCCCAGCGAGGTGTGGGCCCCCACGATGTCAAAGAGCCTGCTCTCACCTGGTCCACACACCCCAGCGAGGTGTGGGCCCCCACGATGCACAGAGCCTGCTCTCACCTGGTCCACACACCCCAGCGAGGTGTGGGCCCCCACGATGTCAAAGAGCCTGCTCTCACCTGGTCCACACACCCCAGCGAGGTGTGGGCCCCCTCGATGTCAAAGAGCCTGCTCTCACCTGGTCCACACACCCCAGCGAGGTGTGGGCCCCCTCGATGTCAAAGAGCCTGCTCTCACCTGGTCCACACACCCCAGCGAGGTGTGGGCCCCCACAATGCACAGAGCCTGCTCTCACCTGGTCCACACACCCCAGCGAGGTGTGGGCCCCCACGATGCACAGAGCCTGCTCTCACCTGGTCCACATACCCCAGCGAGGTGTGGGCCCCCATGATGGCAAAGAGCCTGCTCTCACCTGGTCCACACACCCCAGCAAGGTGTGGGCCCCCACAATGCACAGAGCCTGCTCTCACCTGGTCCACACACCCCAGCGAGGTGTGGGCCCCCACGATGCACAGAGCCTGCTCTCACCTGGTCCACATACCCCAGTGAGGTAAGGGCCCCCATGATGGCAAAGAGCCTGCTCTCACCTGGTCCACACACCCCAGTGAGGTGTGGGCCCCCACGATGCACAGAGCCTGCTCTCACCTGGTCCACATACCCCAGCGAGGTGTGGGCCCCCACGATGCACAGAGCCTGCTCTCACCTGGTCCACACACCCCAGCAAGGTGTGGGCCCCCATGATGTCAAAGAGCCTGCTCTCACCTGGTCCACACACCCCAGTGAGGTGTGGGCCCCCACGATGCACAGAGCCTGCTCTCACCTGGTCCACACACCCCAGCGAGGTGTGGGCCCCCACGATGCACAGAGCCTGCTCTCACCTGGTCCACACACCCCAGCGAGGTGTGGGCCCCCCACGATGCACAGAGCCTGCTCTCCCACGTCTGTGAAGCACTTTCCCTCAGATCTCAGCTCACAGCCCTTAGGCAGGAATGCCTCTTAGCCTCTTCACCCGGGCTACATACGCTCACACCTCTTAGGACACCCATGGCCACCTCTCTGCACTTGAACCCACCTGGAGGTCCACATTTATCTGCTTTTTTCATTGTTGGCTGTACCACTGCCTCCATGAGGCCAGAATTACACTTTCTGTTTTTGTTTTTTTCTCATGTTGGTATTTCTGTCTTGTAGCACGGAGTGGCAAATGCTAGGTCTTAAATGTTGTTTGAATGAATGAATGGATGGATGGTGGGTGGATGGATAAACGGATAGATGAATGGTAGATAGGTAAATGAATGGATGGGTGAGGAAGTAAGCTACTCAGAAACTCCTGGAAAATAGTCACAGGTATGTATCTTATGAACTGGGGAAAATGCCACCATCATGGTCAGGGTCCAAAAAGGATATCAGGGGTTAGATAACTACTATGCTGAGAATTTTGGAAGAAGCTGCTAGATTCGCTGCTTCCATTGCCCTGGATCTTGGCAGCATCTGGGGCCTCTGTTCTCATCGACTCCCTACGCTGGAGAAGCATCTGCCTTTCAGCATACAGCCCCCCTCCCCCAGGCTAAGACAGAACCGGTTTCCCTGGCTTTAGCCCCAAGCCACTTGCCAAACTGCTTTGGGATGCTCTAGAAAATGCTGCCAAGTCTCTGAGAAGCACTAGATGTGTGATTCTAAAAATAGAACTGTGTGTGACCTGGTGGTCCCTGCGAACAAAGGGCATGAAGGTGCGTCTCCCACTGCCCCTGGAGTATGTACACCTGTCCCTGAGCAGGCTGTGTCTGTCTAAAATGCCTGCCCAGCCATGTTCCAGAGAGACCCTGCTCACCCTCCCTCCGCCATCACCTCCCTGGGTGACCACGAACTTCTCGTGGGTCAACTGCTTGACATCTACAGCTTTTTGCTGTTGCTAAAGAAAGAGCTTCTGTAGTCTGAGTCAAGAATTCACCTTAGCAACAGAATGATGACTTTAGAGCGCTAGAAAGCCATCTCCAAGATGCCTAGGAGGCGTGGGGAGGAGCAGGACCTGAGAGACTGGCAGGGGCCAGGGAACCACCCTCCCTCCCCTGCGCTATTGACTGGGCTGCAGACAAGGGCAGGGGAGCTCAGGCCATGACTCTGACTTGTCCTACACTGGGTCCCAGGTTCCATCGGTGAGAACAATCCTGAGAGCCTGCTTAGGCCCAGAGGCTCAGGGAAGCCTGCCAGATGCTTCTGGTTAGAGGAAACTACAGAAACACAGCACCCGTAATGGGTCAGGGTGGGACCAGGGACCAGCATCAGCTAATTTCAAAAACACCTGCCACTTACGTGAAAGAGGGGAGTATAAATTTCCCGACTTCTCCAAAGGGTCTATTTTCTCATCAGTGAGATGCTAATGGGAGGCAGGTATCCTGTGTGCCGAGACCCCCATGGCAAGGAAACAACTCAGTTTCCTCCAAGGGGGAGGCCAGGAGAGTTGAGGAGCAGTCTGTCAGCTCCTAATCCTGAGACCACTGAAGGGAAGAACAGTCCTGGGGGAGAATGCCAACTTGAGAGCCAGCTTAGGCTCTGGCTCTGCCTTGCACTAGCTCTGTGACTCAGGGTGAGGGACACAGCCTCTTAGAGCCACCAACTGCTCTTCTGTAAAATGGGTGATAATCATGAAGGGTGTGAAGAGCAACGTCAGACCTTCACAGGCGAGTGTCTCTCACTTAACTGCACACCACTCCAAGCTCCAGGCACACCGAGCACCTCTGTGGGTCCTGGGCGTTTCGCACCCTGCCTCCAGGAGGAACCAGAACCTGTCCAGGTTAGCTGGAGGCAGGAGGTGGGCATAGGAGAGGTTAATAGCTAACTTAGAGGCAGCACGTGTGCCGTCGTGGAGCCAAGAGGCTGACAGCCTTTTACTCAGCCTCTCCGAGCCTCACCCCCCTCCTGGGCAAAAGTGCGTAAGAAGGTGTGAGGGTTACATTAAAACCTACACAGTTTTGGCCCTGGCCGGTTGGCTCAGTGGTAGAGTGTCGGCCTGCCATGCAGGAGTCCTGGGTTCGATTCCCGGCCAGGGCACACAGGAGAAGTGCCCATCTGCTTCTCCACCCCTCCCCCTCTCCTTCCTCTCTGTCTCTCTCTTCCCCTCCCACAGCCGAGGCTCCATTGAAGCAAAGATGGCCCGGGTGCTGGGGATGGCTCTGTGGCCTCTGCCTCAGGTGCTAGAGTGGCTCTGGATGCAACAGAGCGACGCCCCAGATGGGCAGAGCATCGCCCCCTGGTGGGCGTGCCAGGTGGATCCCAGTCTGGCACATGCGGGAGTCTGTCTGACTGCCTCCCCATTTACAGCTTCGGAAAAATGAAAAAAACAACAACAACAAAACACCCCAAAACCTACACGGTGTTTAGGACAGTGCCACGCAGAGTGGACTTCCACTTGCGTTGGACTGACAGGAAGACAGAGGGACCCACACACTGAGGGGGCATACTCGGCCATGCCCTGCTGACTTCCCCTCCCCAGCAGCACCCCACCCTGTGGCCAAGACACCACCTTGGCCCCTCCTGCCTCCTCCTGCGACCCCTTCTACTTGCTTACCACCTCCACACAGGGCCCCCACCCCACGCCCCTCTGCACCCCACCCAGTCCTTGGCCTCTCTAGCCCCATCCTCCCCATCCCTCCTTGCACACCTCCTTCTGCTCACCTCCTTGGCCTCACGGACCCTGGCGAGGAAGGCCCGAAGCTCCAACGTCTCCACAAAGAGCGCGCGGCACACGGCCTGGTAGTGGGCTTGCGCGCCCCGGGGGTCGGTCAGGCGTGCTGCGCACAGCCGCATGGCCTGCGCAAAGGTGCGCACGGTGCGGGGACCGCCCTCCGCCGCCGCCTCCTCCTCCTCCTCGGGGCCCCCGTAGCCCTCGTCTGCGGCCCCGCAGCCACCATCATCGCAGTCATTGTTGGCCATCAGGTCGATGAGCCGCTCCAGCTGCGGGCTAAGCTCCCGCTCCTCGCTCTCGTCCAGCCCCCAGTCCAACGCACGGTAGATGGCGAAGCCCAGTGATTGCACCATCTGCAGGACAGGGGTCTGGACAGTCAGGTCTCCACAAGACAGGCGGTGGGGGGGTCACAGGGAGAGGGACAGCGGTCTAGGCCTGAATTACAGGCTTCTAACAGTGCAGCAGAAACAGGAAGCTGTCTGCAGGGTATACCACCATGGGGCCAGCAGAACAAGGCACAGGGCGATGCTGTGCTCTCCAAACAGCACAGCCACTGTGGAAAACACTGGCCAGTTCTTACAGCCAAACGTGCATTTTCCACGTGACTGTAACTTGTCCTCCAGATAACTAACCAAGAGAAAGGAAAATGTGCAGTCACAAGGACTTGTCCTAGAATGCCCACAGTACCCAAACCTAAAAGTCCAAACGTCTCCCACTGGTGGATGACACAAATGTCGCCCATCCTTGCAGTGGAAACCAAGGCAGCTGTTCAAACATGTGAACCACTGCCTCATCTCACACCTAAGTGCAGCGGGTGGGGGCCAGCCTAAAGTCTCCCCATTACATAGTTCCCTTTATATAAAACTGAGGCAAGGTAAGACTCATCTGCAGGCCTAACCTGTGGGGGTGCAGTGGAAATGCTGAGGTTGCCGGTTTGAAACCCTGGGCTTGCCTGGTCAAGGCACATATGGGAGTTGATGCTTCCTGCTCCTCCCCCCTTTCTCTCTCTGTCCTCTCTAAAATGAAAATAAAATCTTAAAAAACAAACAAACAAAAAGAGATCCATCTGCATCCACAGAAAGCAGGTCAGTGTTTCTGAGCCCAGGCCAGGTGGGGACTGGCGGGGACAGGAACTTGAAGTGATGGAAGAGGCCTGTGTCCTCGTGGTGAAATGGTAGTTACAGGTGTCAGAACCTGTCAAACTCAAGTGTGAAGTATACCCTGATAAATCTGATTACTAAAGACAGAGACACCCTGATTAAATGCTATCTTTTAATGTGATATAACAGTATACTGTAAATCTGAGGAGAAAACACCAGCTTATTCAATACATGCTGCTGGAATAAATTGCTTAATTATGCATGATCAAGTTAGACACTTGAACTCATAAAAAATGACCTCCTCATTTAAGTACTTTAAACTGCATGTAAGTTTCAGTGTGTGTAAATTTAGCCTTAAAAAATAAAAATCTGCCTGACCAGGTGGTGGCGCAGTGGATAGAGCATCGGACTGGGATGCGGAAGGACCCAGGTTCGAGACCCCGAGGTCGCCAGCTTGAGCGCGGGCTCATCCGGCTTGAGCAAAGAGCTCACCAGCTTGGACCCAAGGTCGCTAGCTCCAGCAGGGGGTTACTCGGTCCGCTGAAGGCCCGCGGTCAAGGCACATGTGAGAAAGCAATCAATGAACAACTAAGAAGTCACAACGCGCAACGAGAAACTGATGATTGATGCTTCTCATTTCTCTCCGTTCCTGTCTGTCTGTCCCTGTCTATCTCTGCCTCTGTAAAAAAAAAGTAAAAATAAAAATAAATAAATAAATAAATAAAAATCTAAGAAATAATTGCTCCTGGAGTGTGGGAGGGGCGAAGGTGGAGCTTCTCACAAGTCTTGTAACTATCAGAGCCCCAAGTGGGGGCCCACAATCCTTTTCTGTTTGCTTCATACAGACTTGAAATTCTCCATAAGTTGCTTTTTTAAGTGCACTAGCACATTGAAAATCTGTGAGTCTTGCAGTAGAGAGATGGCTTAACTCAGAATTTCTCAATTTTTCTCAGCAGGGAACACCATTTTCACGAACCACCATTAACATCTGTGGAAACAGTATTCTGTGGGGCACGTTCGTGTGTCCAATGTGGTCTGCACCCTTGCATCCCTGCTCGACGGGGAAGCACCACATGGGATGCAGGGGACAATGGCCAGAGACGCAGCTCAGCACCGAGTTCCAATAATAATCATAAGGACACTGCTTCCAGTTTGCATAGCAATGTTTTTGTTTTAAATGGCTTTCATGTTTTCCCTTTAGAACAACAGTACAAAAGATACACACAAAGGTCAACAGCTCTGCTTCTGTTAGGCACTACACTGAGCTCGTTGCCACCCAACCTGGCAACAATGCACCAGGTAACCTCTCGGGTCATAGGCAGGGCCCAGAGGCACGGATGCCAGGTCCCTGGACTGCAGCTGGCAACTGGCTGAGCTGGACCCGAGACTCGAGTCTGTCGTGACCTGTGTGGAAGGCTGCTTGGTGGCAGGTGGAGCCATGTCCTCACAGGGTACCTTCCACTCCCCGACCACCTGGCCTCACAGGGCCCTCTGGCCTCTCCTTGCCTCTCCTTTTCTGTGTTCCCACCACCTGGAGCACAGGTGACCCAGCCAGAGCAGAGCTGAAGGAGGACCGGGGATGAGTGCCAGCAAGGGGCCGGGGACAGGTTGCAAGAAGAGGGCTCTCTGTCCAGCAGATGTGCCTAGGAAAACACCTCGAGGCCCAGCTGGTTAGCTCAGTTGGTTAGAGCAACGACCACGTTGAGGGTTCACCCCAGGAAGCAACCAGTGGACGCACAACTAGGAGTAGAACAGATGAATGCTCTCTCTCTCTGTCTCTCTGACATCAATTAAAACAAACCCCAAGAAAAGTTTTTTTAAAAAAGAAAACACCATGAACCTGGAGGGGGCCTGTGGTCAGCTGGGCTCAGGGGGAACAGTGGGAAGTAAGGCTCCAGGTGAGGGAACAGAGCCCCAGCCATCCCTGGGACTTGTCTCTTCTCTGCTTTAGGCAGGCAAGGTCCCAGATCCAGCTTGAGTCACACCTGGAATCATGAGTCAAAGGGCAGAGCCAAAGAGTAAAGGCTGCTGACACCTGACAGGTAACCACAGGTGTGGGGAGCCTCTAGGGCAGTGGGCTACAGAGCTCCCTCATGCCCCTCAGAACTGGGTAGGCAGGAGCCACCATTCACACAGAGTGCCACCAAGTCTTTCTCATGGCTCTGCCCAGGTCTATCCAATGGACCCCTCTTACACATGGAGCAGGACAGACAGAGGGTGAAACAAGAAAGCCCCCAATGCAGCACAACATCCCAACCCTTGTGCCTCCCTCTCTCTCTCTCTGTCCAGGCCACTGGCCTCAGCTAGCACAGTGCCTGTGAAAGGGTTAACTCCATGCAAGCCTCTTATCTGATATCTGCTCCTAAAAGCTCCTCTGTGCCGAACACACCTGGAAGGCAGGCACTTGCTTTTCCATAAGGAGAAATCTGGGCAGGGAGCCAGAGTCCCAGGACCTCCAGCCCTGCCTGTGGGCAGCGGGCCAGCCCAGGGCCACCTCAGTAACAGAAGGAGCCACAGAGAGAAGGAGCTGAAGGAGCAGCCTGGCTCCAACGGGAGCCACAGTGAGAATGGAGGCCAGTGTGACAGCATTTCCCCTGCCCCTTGCCTGGGGTGGGGCTAACAGGTTAATTTATGGGCCTCCAGGCACAACATTCTAGATAAGACCCTCAGCCTACAAAGTTCCTGGTAAATAGCTTCCAATTTGATAACAACAGGTCTACTTGGCAGTGGCCAGTGTGGACAGCAGGGACACTTTTTGGTCATCGCCTGAGAGGCAGGGGAACGTTCTTGGGCTGTAGGTGAATAATACCCAGAATATTATGCAGCAGTGAAAGGGACCTGCAGCCATGCACAGTGAAGATGAGTCTTAAAAAGCCATTCCTGCCCCCAACCCTGTTCCAGAAAACTGTACTGGGTTGGGCAAAAGTTAGGTTTACAGTTGTCCATTTTGAAACAATACAATCATTAGTAAACAACAATACAAGCATGGACTCTGCACTCACAACTGTGAGCCTACTTTTGCCCACACTACACAGAGCACAATATAAAACTCACAGCAGTCCCAGCAATGGGTTGTTTACAAGGCTGATCACTGACATTGCTAAGAAGTGCCAGCAGGTTTGGAATATTTGTGTGTGTGTGTGAGAGACAGACAGACAAGAAGGGAGAGAGATGAGAAGCATCAACTCTTAGTTGTGTCACTTTAGGTGTTCACTGATTGCTTCTCATACATGCCTTGACTAGGGGGCTTCAACTGAGCCAGTGACCCCTTGCTCAAGCCTGTGACCATGGGATCATGTGAAAAACCTCACGCTCAAGCTGGAGATCCCACACTTAAGCTGTTGAGCCTGTGCTCAAGCAGGATGAGCCCACGCTTAAGCCAACAACCTCAAGGTTTCAAGCCAGGGACCTCAGTGTCCCAGGTCAATGCTCTACCTACTGAGCTACCACCAGTCAGGTGGGGATGGTTTTATAATTGTTTTTTAAATTCTTCACAATAGATGATACAGCTTCTTTTGGCCTGTACATACACTCCTTGATATAATGCTGTTAATATATAAATGTGTATTTACATAATAGTTTTTTAAAAGGCAGTGGAATGATAAACATCAACTTCAGGACAAATTACCAGGTGTAGGTGAGTGTCTACAGGGAGAAGTCCTACTGCAGAGGTCTCAGTTCTGGGTGGGGTGGAAGTTCCTGGGTGTTGCTCACTGGGCTGGTTTTCCTCTGTGCGACCCTAACCCACACCCCACCCAACACTCTCTGTTCGGGGGGCCAACCCCACATTCCACATCGCCTTCACTCCCTCAGGGGTACAAAGAGAGGGGAGTCAGGTATTATTGCTTCCTTCTCCCTTTTAGGGCCATTGAGGCTTGCTAGAGTCCACATCACCCATGTGGGCTCTCTCCCACCCACCCTCTGGGAATGATCTCTTAATTAAGTTCCTTCAATTAAACTCTAGGAGAATTGTCACCGTGTCCTGCCCCATAGAAACACTATTATAAGTTTTCTAATTTACATTACACGATACATGTAAGTTTTAATATGTATCAGGTAAACGTACTGTTTTAAAAGTACCTGACCTGTGGTGATACAGTGGATAAAGCACTGACCTGGAATGCTGAGGTCTCCAGTTCGAAACCCTG
This sequence comes from Saccopteryx bilineata, assembly GCF_036850765.1. Classification (NCBI taxonomy): domain Eukaryota; kingdom Metazoa; phylum Chordata; class Mammalia; order Chiroptera; family Emballonuridae; genus Saccopteryx; species Saccopteryx bilineata. Next base: position 215,200 of record NC_089498.1, read on the forward strand.
GGCTTGCCCGATCAAGGCCCATATGAGAAGCAACTACTATGAAATGATGCTTCCCACTCCCCCTCCTTTTTCTCTCTTCTCTCTAAACCAATAAATACAATCTTAAAATAAATAAAAATAATGAAAACAAAAGTACCTGGGCTTCTGAGCTGGCCGGTGACACCACCATCGTCGTGGGCTCTACGAGAGAGAGCAGGCAGGCAGTCAAGACATGCCTCACACACCAGACCTAAAGAATGGGACCACCCAGCCACCTTCCCCTGAGGGACAGACAGCACACCCCCAAAACCCTCTGTCACCACACCAGGAAGCTCAGAGTGGGCAGAGCCACTGGTCATTCAGACAGATGCCTACAAGACCTAGATGTGGGCTGGTCGCCCAGGTATGGAGTCAGAACAGCAAGGCAGCCCCTGCCCACTCACAATGTGGAGCTGGGTGCTCCCAATCACAGAGAACTCCAGCAGCTGAGCTGGGCAAGTCGGCATCAGCCAGCACCTCCAGATGTGGGGAATCCTCCCAGACTGTCAGCACCTCTCAGAGCCGAGCCTCCAGCTGAACCCCAGGTGCTAAACCGGGCTCTGTGCATTTTATTATGTCTCTTACTAAACATGGCACTGAGGTGGCACGGTGACATGTGGCCACTCATGTAACCCACATATACCCTGGGAGGTAGTTGCTTCTTGTACCCACTTCACAGGTGAGAAAATGGAGGCCCAGGGGGTTGGACTTGTGTGTCCCAAGGTGTCACCGTTAGTAATGGTGGTGCAGGGGGACCCCAGACAGCTCCAGCTGCTCCTGGGCCTCCCTGCAGGGTACCCCAAGGTATCACAGTTAGTAACGGTGGTGCAGGGGGACCCCAGACAGCTCCAGCTGCTCCTGGGCCTCCCTGCAGGGTACCCCAAGGTGTCGCCATTAGTAATGGTGGTGCAGGGGGACCCCAGACAGCTCCAGCTGCTCCTGGGCCTCCCTGCAGGGTGCCCCAAGGTGTCGCCGTTAGTAATGGTGGTGCAGGGGGACCCCAGACAGCTCCAGCTGCTCCTGGGCCTCCCTGCAGGGCCTCCCAAGGTGCTGGGCTTGACAAGACTAGACCGACGCTCCCACAACCTCCCTTGAGCCAGGTAGGTAGAACTGCATTAGAGGTGAGCTTCAGCAGCCTTCAATTCCTTCTGGAATGAGGCGGGATTTAAAAAAACAAACCATGGAACTGCCTGCTAAGTGAACCTACTAACTGTGCAACTATTTTCAAAATGCCATCAAGCTCTGGGAAGATTGCCAAGATAAAGGACTCTGTGTTGGACTGATCCATTAGAACAATGGAAAACATCTAGCCCTAGCATCAGGGGGGTAAAAAGTGAGCAGGCAGGGCACACTCCCGCTCGGGCTGGGCGTTCAGTAAGTCTGTAGCTGTGATTGGGTGAAGGCCATGGAAGAAATAAGATGCAAAGCCAAGGTGCTTCCTAGAAGAGGCCAGTGTCCCGAGTTGTCTCAATGATCAAGAAGTGGGCACAGCCAGCTTTCAGGGCTCCTAACAAATTGACCCCATCCTCTGGTCAACTGAAAGCTTTATGGCTGGAGTAATTTAGTGCTTTTGTCCCTGGTTGAAATAGTCCATATATCTTCCTTCCTTCCTTCCTTCCTTCCTTCCTTCCTTCCTTCCTTCCTTCCTTCCTTCCTCCCTTCCTCCCTTCCTCCCTTCCTCCCTTCCTCCCTTCCTCCCTCCCTCCCTCCCTCCCTCCCTCCCTCCCTTCCTCCCTCCTTCCCTCCCTCCCTCCCTCCCTTCCTCCCTCCCTCCCTTCCTCCCTCCCTTTCTTTCTTCTTTCTTCCTTTCTTTCTTCTTTCTTCCTTTCTTTCCTTTTTCTTTCTTTCTTTCTTTCCTTTCTTTCTTTTCTTTCTTTCTTTCCTTTCTTTCTTTCTTTTTTGCAGTGAGAGAGAGAGAGAGGGACAGACAGATAGGAAGGGAGAGAGATGAGAAGCATCAATTATTTGTTGCAATTCCTTAGTTGTTCATTGATTCCTTTCTCATATGTGCCTTGACTAGGGTGGGGGTGCTCCAGCAGAGTGAGTGACCCCTTGCTCAAGCCAGCGACCCTGCACTCAAGCTGGTAAGCCTGTGCTCAAGCTGGTGACCACGGGGTTTTGAACCTGGTTCCTCAGCATCACAGGCTGACGCTCTATCCACTGCGCCACTGCCTGGTCAGGCGAAATAGTCCATATATTAACAAAAGTAAGTGCTCATGAATCTAACTGTCTATTAACAGGCAGCCCCAAACTACGGCCCATGGGGCCACATGCGGCCCCCTGAGGCCATTTATCCGGCCCCTCGCCACACTTCCAGAAGGGGCACCTCTTTCATTGGTGGTCAGTGAGAGGACCACTGTATGTGGCGGCCCTCCAACGGTATGAAGGACAGTGAACTGGCCCCCTGTGTAAAAAGTTTGGGGACCCCGGTACTATCAAGTTGCCAAAAACTTGGGGAGTCTTTGGGTTTTCATGAGCAAGCTGCCCTTCGGTGAGGTTTGGGGCAATGGAGGCTGTGTCCAGCTCTCTGCACAGAGCCCTTCGCTACACAACTAACAAATGATTTATTATGGTTCCAACCTGCACCTCCACCTCAGGGAGGTTGGTGCCATAATTCCCTCTTTACAGATGAGGAAACTTAGGCTCAGACTGATTGAGAAATGTACCCAACACCATAGAGCCAAAAAATGGCTTGCCTGGGGCCCCCATACCATGAACTGCCAGACCCCAAAATATACCCTCTTAACCACGTGGAATGCCCAGGTATAAGTGAGTGGATGGTCACATAGCATCGTGCAAAGTACCACTGGTTATTTAAAAAGTGATCTCTCCCTGGCCTGCCCTGTCGTGGCGAAGTGGATAGAGGGTTGACCTGGAATGCTGAGGTTGCCAATTTGAAGGCCCAGGCTTGCCTGGTCAAGGAACATACAAGAATCAACCAGTGAATGCACAACTAAGAGGGAAAAGTAATGCTTCTCTCTCTCTCTCCACCCCTCTGAAATCAATTTTAAAGATTATCTCAGAAGAGAGCAGAAAGACCCAGACAGAGGCAGATAGAGGCAGCTGAACGGAGGGGCTGATGCCACACGGAGGTGGTGCTGGCACCAGGGACCAGGACACCCAGTGTCCCTCCAGTCGCTGCTTCTCTGTCCCTGCAGGGAAGCACGTCCTTGCCAAGAGGTACTTTGCTTTACTAGCAAAGTAAGCCTCCTCGAGTTTCTTTTGTATGAAATAAATGAGGAGAAGTCAAGAAGCTACAGAATTTTTCTTTGAAGTGATCCTCTGTCATAGTAGTAAGAGCTGAAAGGTTTCATTTGGAGAAGTCCGTGGGGACTCTGCAGCATCGAGTTCCCTGGAGCAACTTCAAGAGGAGGAAGTCCTCCCACCTGGCTGGCAGGTGGGTGGTGTGGGGAGGGTTATCTGGCAGCTTCAGACCCCATCTACCTGGCGGCGGCGGTGGGGGGAAAGTACAGGAAGGGACATTGTTCAGGACAGAATCCTACCCACTGTGCCACCTGTGGTTGTGACTCTGGGGTCCTGCCTCCCTGACCTCATCTCCTCACCTGCAGATGAGACGACACCTTGACACCTACCCAAGCAACTCCAAGAACAAGAGGTAAGGAGTGCAGACACTCCCTGGGGCACGGGGCCCTGCAAGGGTGTGGAGCAGGCGTCCCCAAACTATGGGCCTACAGGCTGAAGGCGGCCCCCTGAGGCCATTTATCCGGCCCCCTGCCACACTTCTGGAAGGGGCACCTCTTTCACTGGCGGTCAGTGAGAGGAGCACTGTATGTGGCGGCCCTCCAACGGTCTGAGGGACAGTGAACTGGCCCCTGTGTAAAAAGTATGGGGACCCCTGTGGAGAGTACGGCCAGCGTGATGATGACAGTGATGGGACCACAAAGGCCTCCTGCTCAGGACTGCTTAGGCTTGGGGTCAGGGCAGGGGACAGCTGTGGGGGAGACCCTACCCATCTGGGGGAGGCTGGCTACAGCAGGATCCCCCAGGCTGGACCCACAAGAATCTTAAAGACTGACAAGTGACCGCCTGACCAGGCAGTGGCGCAGTGGATAGAGCGTCGGACTGGGATGCGGAAGACCCAGGGTCGAGACCCCAAGGTCGCCAGCTTGAGCGTGGGCTCATCTGGTTTGAGCAAAAATTCACCAGCTTGGACCCAAGGTCGCTGGCTCCAGCAAGGGGTTACTCGGTCTGCTGAAGGCCCATGGTCAAGGCACATATGAGAGAGCAATCAATGAACAACTAAGGTGTCGCAATGCACGACGAAAAACTAATAATTGATGCTTCTCATCTCTCCGTTCCTGTCTGTCTGACCCTGTCTATCCCTCTCTCTGACTCTCTTTCTGTCTCTGTAAAAAAAAAAAAAAAAAAAAAAAAAAAAGACTACAACAGCAGAACAGCCTCGTAAGCCCAGGAGGCTACTGCCTTCCACACCCAGGTTTGGAGCAGCCATGTGGCCACACAGCAAGAGAACAGAGCGAGGCCCATGCAGGGTGTGGAGATGTGGCCCCAAGGACAGCAGCCTACCACACTTTTCAAAATTATACCCACTGGCCTCCTGACTTAGCCAGTAGCTTAGAAGGCATGTCCATATGCACGACATCTACCACCACTCATGGCCACATCCTTCCTAACAGAGAAGCCCTGCAAACCCATAACGGAGATGTCCACACAAGGGAGCCTAGACAGCCACTAAAAAGAAGAAAGTGTCCTTTATAATGAGATGAGCTGAGCCTGCTTTATTTAATTTTATTTTTTAATTTAGTGAGAGAGAGGAGGGGAGACAAGAGACAGACTCCCGCATGCGCCCTGACTGGGATCCACTGTGCAAGCCCTCTAGGGGGCGATGCTCTGCCCATCTGGGACTCTTGCTCCCTTGCAACTGGAGCCATAATTTTTTTTTTTTAGCACCTGAGGCGGAGACCATGGAGCCATCCTCAGCGCCCGGGCCAACTCACTCTAATCAGGCCATAGTTGGGGAGGAGGGGAAGAGGGGAGCAGGAGGGGAAGAGGAGGAGAGAGAGAGAGTGGGGGGAGAGAGAGAGAGAGAGAGAGAGAGAGAGAGAGGTGAGAGGGGGTGGGGTAGAGAAGCAGATGGGTGCTTCTCCTGTGTGCCCTGACTGGGAATCAAACCTGGGACTTCCACATGCCTCAGCCAACACTCTACCACTCAGTTATGGGTTTGCAGAGCTTCTCTGTTAGGAAGGATGTGGCCATGAGTGGTGGTAGATGTCGTGCATATGGACATGCCTTCTAAGCTACTGGCTAAGTCAGGAGGCCAGTGGGTATAATTTTGAGAAGTGCGGTAGGCTGCTGTCCTTGGGGCCACGTCTCTACACCCTGCATGGGCCTCGCTCTGTTCTCTTACCAGCCAACTGGTAAGGGCAGCTGAGCCTGCCTTTTTTTTTTTTTTTTAATTAATTGATTTATTTTTATTTTTTACAGAGACAGAGAGTGAGTCAGAGAGAGGGATAGACAGGAATGGAGAGAGATGAGAAGCATCAATCATTCGTTTTTCATTGCGCGTTGCAACACCTTAGTTGTTCACTGATTGCTTTCTCATATGTGCCTTGACCACGGGCCTTCAGCAGACCAAGTAACCCCTTGCTGGAGCCAGCGACATTGGGTTCAAGCTGGTGGGCTTTTGCTCAAACCAGATGAGCCCGCGCTCAAGCTGGCGACCTCAGGGTCTCGAACCTGGGTCCTCTGCATCCCAGTCCGATGCTCTATCCACTGTGCAACCGCCTGGTCAGGCTGAGCCCGCTTTTAAAGGAAGTAGTGGAGGGTGTGTGTACAGACCCTTCTGCTATGAGAAGGCTCTGTGTTCCCATCATCTTTTCTGAATTTGCAGCATGTGAGACGCTGTGGGATCAAGAATCTAATTTGTGTGAGAGTGAGTGAAAGCACAGTGTCACCTCCTCACTCCCCCTTGGAGCTCGTGGTCTACTGGGAAAACAGAACTTGAGTCAGACAACCTGTGTGTCTGTAGAGCAACTTACTGACTTCCTCTGAGCCTCTTCTTCTAATACAGGGCTTCACCTGCCATACAGGTTATTGTAAAAATTAAACAAAACACACTGAGGCCCTGGCTGGGTGGCTCAGTCGGTTAGTGTCTCCCAATATGCCAAGGTTGTGGGTTCAATCCCCAGGTCAGGGCACACACAAGAATCAACCAATGAATGCATAAATAAGTGGAACAACAGATTGATGTTTTCTTTCTTCCTCTCTCCCTCTCTCCCTTTCTCTCTAAAATAAAAAATAAATAAAATAAAATAAAAAACACATGGACAGTTTGGTGTCTACTAAGCTATCAATAAATGCTTGTTCCAGAATCAGGAAACAAACTTTACAGCTTACATTCAGTAACGCCCTAGACAAAGCACCAGTCCCTAGAAATGAGCTGGTGAAGTCAGGGAGGGCAGACGCCTGCTCGAAACCATCACGGAACTTGTGTTTGTTTAGCAAACAGAGAGCTCTTTGGGTCAAAGGCGTCCATGAGTTTGTGGTGTGGCCGCCATCCCCCACTTCACTTCCACCAGTGCTTCAGGCGGGTGAGCTCAACCTGCTTCGCCATGAACTCACTCATCACCCACAGGGCTTCTTCCCTGCAAGCAAGAGCCCAGGACCACCAGGAACTGAGCCAACTCCAGCGGAGACCAAGTGCGTTGGCCAGAGCTGCCCCACACGACAAGCAATACACACTCAGTCTCTGCATCTTCTCGAAGTTCTGGCGCCTCTGCTCCTACACAAGCCCTTCCAGTGAGTGTCTCGGGGACAATCCCAGGGAGACCCCACGATGGTCAAAACTGACAGGCAGCAGCCCAGGAAGTGATGCATGACATGCCAACTGACTGCTCTTCCGCTTGGCGAATGACAGCGCACTTGAGTTTCCTGAGTGCTTTTCAGGGACTGTTTCCCTTAGTCCTCGCTGTTGCCTCACACTGCAGCCCAGAGAGGATGAGGACTTGCCCGAGGTCACCTGGCTGAGATTCAACCCTCAGCTAGCCTGGCCCTACAAACTATGACTTGTCTCCTCAATGACCATTTGAGTCACCCTGGTACCGGTACTGGAGGTGTTCCAGCAACAGCGGGGAGGACCCCTTCTTAAGATGCAGCCCAGGGGACCCATGCACAGTAGACCCGCAGTCCCAGAGCAGGTCCTAGGACCCGTAGCATTGGCATCAGTAGGAACTTGTCAGAAATACATATTTTCAACCCTGGCCAGGTGGCCCAGTGGATAAAGCATCGTCCTAGCACACTGAGGCTGCAGGTTCAACCCTTACGAGAAGCAATCAATGAGGACACAACTAAATGGAACAATGACTTGATGCTCCTCTCTCTCTCTCCCTTCTGACCCCCCCCCATCAATTAAAACATTTTAAAAAAAGAAATGAATATTCTCAGGCCCACTCCAGACCTGGCTGGAACCAGACACTTGGGGTGGGGCCCAGCAATCTGTTATCTTTGTTTAACACGCCCACCAGTGTGAAAACCAGCCCTGGAAAGCATTGGAACTGTAATTCCAAAACCCATGCTGTTGATGCAGGCAGCATCCATGCCACCCCTGCAGCTTTTCCCCTCCATGGTCAGCAGGATATGGGCCCCCAGCCTGTCTGTGTCCCAACCCCCAGACCTGTGAACATGTCCTGTTACACTGCAAGAAGACCTGGGGTAACATGAAGCGAGATTGCTAACCATCTGACCTTAAGGCAAAGAGATTATCCTGGATTTCTGACTTTTTACTGGAAGAGAATGAATCTGTGTTGTTATAAGGAGTGAATCTGTGTGAACTGTTACTGCAGCCAGAGGATGTGTTACTCTCACATCTGCTTTTTGAAATGTGCCAGCATCTCTCTCTGTCCAGTCCCTGGGGAGAGGCTACACAGCCAACACCCTTGGTGGGGACAGATGTGCTGACGCTGAACAGACAGGGATGCCAGATGGAGCTGAAGACAGTGAGGGCACTTCCTCCACACGGCCTGGGCTCACCTCAAGCTGATTTGTCTGATTACCAGGACACCATTTCCAGACAGCCTTCCTGGAGACCAAACTCCCTCTGAGGAGTCTAACAGGATCATAGTGAAACCCTCGAGTATTCCTGTGGCCGATACTCACCAGCATATTTGCTTAAGTGCCCACATCCCTGGACCAGTCCAACCAGTGCCACAGTGCTGCCTTTGTGGGGCTACTTGTAGTTGGGGTGGGAGAGGGGTAGGAGGACCAGGGCTTGACTATGGCATAGGCTGGAGCTGTATCCCCCACGAGTCAAATCTCAACGGTGCACAGGGACCCCCGAGGACCTCTCATTTGGAGTGGAAGCCTCTCCAAAAAGCACAGGGCAGAATCTGCACACGCGGGTCGGCTGGTGGGCCAGCTGAGGCGGCCACACAGGCTCACCTCTCCTGGGTCATCAGTGCACCGGCAGTTTCACAGATGTCTCCAATAGAGAAGGAGGCTTGTCAGGGACTGCCTTCCTGTGAGATCATCATTGCTCAGAGGTGAGACTGAACTGGGAATGCTATCTGCAAACACACCTAGCTTAGTCACGCCCAGACCCGGTGCCCTTCCCAGAGCCTGCATCCTCCCACAAACACGGCCGCTAGGCCCTCACCACACCTGCTTCCCCATGCAGCAACCTCAGCCCCCGTGCCATGTTCTCTGAAGGGGTGCGCTGGGTGTCCTCTGGATGGAGGATGTTTTGTTTCATCAAGGGGGACAGCAGCCCGTCCTGCTCAGGGCTTGTGTGTGTGAGTGTCCACCATGTGTCTACATCTCTGTGTGTGCCTGAATGTGTCTGTGTGTACACATGTCTGTACACATGTCTGTGTGTGTATATATCTGTGTGTGCATCTGACTGTATGTGTCTATGTGCATGTCTTTGTGTGTGCATCTGTGTCTGTGTGCATGTGCCTGCCTGTGTGTATGTGTGTGCACGTATCTGTATGTGTGCGTCTGTGTGTGTGCACGTGTCTGTGGGTGCATGTGTCCATACATGTGTGTCTGTGTGCATGTACGCACGTGCTTCCTGAGCCCAGGGTGGATGCAGGTTCCCTACTGATGTTCCCTCATCAGTCCTCCCCCCAGGACATGCCACCATCACCGAGCTCATGGAGGAGGACTGGTGGTACTGCTGTGACACTGAGCCTGCTCTTCAGCACTGCTCTGCTTCTAGCCATTGGACGGGAGGGAAAGAGACAGAAAGAGAATTCTGGCCCCGTGGTGCTCATGACACAGGAACACCAAGTCCAGTGCAGGACGCTGAGTTCCTGTGTTTGGAAAGCCTTGTACCCACACAGCACAGGCTACACAAGGAGCTGTCTGCAGCTTTACCTGTAGACTGTGTGGTGCTTGAGGGCCAGCACCTGAGATCCACAGGCCGAGAGGAAGGACCTGGAGGGACAGGAGTGACCTGGCAGACAGGTGATGTGAGACACTCAAGCATCTGAAGAGTGGGGCTCAGGAAAAGTTTTAGCATCAAAACTGACAAAAAATATCAGAAAAGTAGGGCAGGGTGTAATTTAGCAGAAGCAGAATGGAGAAGTGGGAGGGGGAGGGAAAAGAAAGGGGGAGGGGTGGCTCACCCATGCCCACACCAGCTCCCAGCCTCGTTGGGAGAAGAGTATGTCTGGCCAGCAGACGCATCACGGTGGCAACCAAGCCCGGCCTCGGGTGGACAAATGTCACTGAAAGCATCCCAGGGTCACCCGATCACTGACAGCTGCAGACAAGGGCTCTGCACAGCCCTGCATAGGACGCCTGATGAGTTTCCTGCCCCCCTTACATAAAAAGAAAGTCCTTCCTATCAGGAGGCTCAATAATGGGTTCTTTAAAATAATCTCACATGTTAACATGCTTCCCATTTTAGTACTTTCAAAAAAGGGGCCTGACCAGGCAGTGGCGCAGTGGATAGAGCGTCGAGCTGGGATGCGGAGGACCCAGGTTCAAGACCCCGAGGTCTCCAGCTTGAACACCGGCTCATCTGGTTTGAGCAAGTCTCACCAGCTTGGACCCAAGGTCGCGCTGGCTTGAGCAAGGGGTTACTCGGTCTGCTGAAGGCCCGCGGTCAAGGCACATATGAGAAAGCAATCAATGAAAAACTAAGGTGTTGCAACGAAAAACTGATGATTGATGCTTCTCATCTCTCTCCGTTCCTATCTGTCCCTATCTCTGACTCTGCCTCTGTAAAAAAAAAAAAGAAAAAAAGAAAAAAAAAGGGGGGGCTTCCAAGCAGTTATGAAGTCTTCAGACTACAGATTAAGAAGCTATCCTTGTCAGCATTTCCCATGCAGCTGGAGGGGAGAAGGGTCTCCACTTGCATGCTACGTTGCTAATATTCATTCCCCCAAGGACAGTTGAGTTCTGTGGTTGATTTCTTGAAAGTTATTGGAAGCATTTACTTATCCGGAGAATGTTCTCCTGATTGCTATTTACAGCAAGAAATAAACACGCAGCTTCCAGTGTGTTCGTTCATCATCCCACAGTCCTCACAGAACACTGGGGGAGCCACCTCTGCTAGACTGTTGTCTAAAGTTTCAGCTGATTCATGAAAGGTCAACAGGGACAGAAAAGAAAGTTCAGATAATCCATTTTCCTTAATCTTGAAAAGACAGCAAGCCATTAACCTCATCCACCTTTATGAGACATGTTTATGAACAGAAACCAAAGATCATATCGACTGGAAAATAAAATTGAGCTCCTTGATGTCACGAGCTGGTACCTCCCTGTAAAGGTCAACATAGGGTGGCTACACATGAGCTTTGAACCCCAGCCTGGATTTCCAGTCAAGTTGTGAGTGTCAAACAGCAGGAAATGCTATTGAGTCTGCAATGACCTGGAAGAAGGGGCTGATATGTCCCTGAGGGCTAAAGAGATGGACGGTCCCTGACTACTGCCCTCGAGGACAGCCCTCTTGGTATCCTTTGAAGAGTACCAATAAGAAATACAATGTGGGCCCTGGCTGGGTAGTTCAGTTGGTTAGCATTGTGGGTTTGATCTCCGGTCAGGGCATATCCACGAATCACTCAATGAATGCATAAATAAATTGAAGAAATCGATATATATATTTTTTTCTCTCTCTTTCTCAAAACAATAAATAAATAAATTTTAAAAAATACAATGCTGCCTGACCTGTGGTGGTGCAGTGGATAAAGCGTCGACCTGGAAATGCTGAGGTCGCCGGTTCGAAACCCTGGGCTTGCCTGGTCAAGGCACATATGGGAGTTGATGCTTCCAGCTCCTCCCCCCTTCTCTCTCTCTGTCTCTTCTCTCTCTCTCTCTCTCTCTCCCTCCCCTCTCTAAAATGAATAAATTAAAAAAAAAAATACAATGCAGCCCTGGCCGGTTGGCTCAGTGGTAGAGCATCGGCCTGGCGTGCAGAAGCCCCGGGTTCGATTCCTGGCCAGGGCACACAGGAGAAGCGCCCATCTGCTTCTCCACCCCTCCCCCTCTCCTTCCTCTCTGTCTCTCTCTTCCCCTCCCGCAGCCAAGGGTCCATTGGAGCAAAGATGGCCCGGGCGCTGGGGATGGCTCCTTGGCCTCTGCCCCAGGCGCTAGAGTGGCTCTGGTCACAACAGAGCAACACCCCGGAGGGGCAGAGCATCACCCCCTGGTGGGCAGAGCATCGCCCCCTGGTGGGCGTGCTGGGTGGATCCCGGTCGGGCGCATGCGGGAGTCTGTCTGACTGTCTCTCCCCGTTTCCAGCTTCAGAAAAATACAAAAAAAAAAAAAATACAATGCAAATTTCTCACAATTAGATGCAAGGTGCATCTCTGTTTTAACCAGTTGCTATGATTGGTGGAAAACTACTTACTACTCCGTGCTTCAGTTTCCTCATCTTTAAAATCAGAAGGTCAGCCTGACCAGGCGGTGGCACAGTAGATAGAGCATTGGACTGGGATGCAGAGGACCCAGGTTCGAGACCCTGAGGTCGCCAGCTTGAGCGCGGGCTCATCTGGTTTGAGCAAAAAGCTCATCAGCTTGGACCCAAGGTTGCTGGCTCGAACAAGGGGTTACTCGGTCTGCTGAAAGCCCGTGGTCAAGGCACATATGAGAAAGCAATCAATGAACAACTAAGGTCTCGCAACGAAAAACTGATGATTGATGCTTCTCATCTCTCTCCGTTCCTGTGTCTGTCCCTGCCTATCCCTCTCTCTGTCTCCAAAAAAAAAAAAAAAAAAAAATTGATGCTTCTCATCTCTCTCCCTTCCTGTCTGTCTGTCCCTATCTGTCCCTCTCTCTTAGCAGAAAATAAATAAATAAAATCAGAGGGTCAGACCAGGCAGGCCCCTATGGTCCTGTCCTGCTCTCTGGTGCCAAAAGCCAGACCCTAGGTGCTATTATCTCCAAAGGTAGGGAGGGAAACAGGGATGGTGATTTAGTAAGGAAAATAACAGCTTCAGGAGAAATGATCTTTGTGAATGGGTACCTTTAGGGCCCCGCAGGCAAGAGGAGGCGGTAGTGCACAGGGCTCCCAGCCCAGCCTGCGAGGACAGTGTGCTGAGTGTGAACTCAAGCCCTGTCACTTTCTGTGTGGCTTTGGGTGAGCCTGAGCCTCAGCTCCCTGAGGGTAAGATGGGGATACTGCCGTGTCAGCTCTTACACTTTTCACCTGTCACATATATCAGTGCTCTCTGTGCACAATAAAGCAGCTCACCAGTGTCCCACAGCAGAGGGAGAGGCAAGCAGGGCACAGGGATGAGAAGAAGAAATCCAGCCACAGTTCCTGGGCGGGGTTCAGCAGACCTCTCCCTGTTACCAAAGCAGCTGTCTTTTTCCTCTAGTTTTACCTGGGTCCTCCCGGTCATCTATGCTGCCTGCCCACAAGGATCTCTGCAGACCCACAGCTCTCAGGGCTGGAGAGGGTCCAACCTCCTTCAGCACACACAGCGGCCTTTGTGCTTCCCCACAGGGTATCAGCTTTGGGGTAATATCATCATATACTCCATACCAGTACTCTGGTTCCCCAGGGAAGAAAACAACTTTTTTCTTAAAGAGGCAAAAAGTCACCTAAACTCACCATTCTGAATAGACTTCAAATACCTTTCAAAGGCTTAATTGTTGGTTCTGGTTGATGATTAAGAGCAGAAAAACTAAATAAGTTGCCTCCCAAGTTTTACACATTTTCCTTCCTCATTGAATCCAGGCAATGGGTGGCAATTCAGCAGGGATTCCAGGAAGGCACCGCCCCTTCTCCTCTCACCCTCTTACCCACGAAAAAGACCCCAAAGAGGACATTTGTTCTTTTCCTGTCCAAGGCACGAGTGCCACAAGGATTCCACACTACAAATCCGTGGGAGGGAAAGACAGCCTGATGCTTCACACCTGGATCAGGAGGACCTTGGCCAGGTGAATTCAGTTTCTGCACTGAAGGTACTCAGCCATCAGGCCCAAGTTCCCCTCCTCTGAGCAAACATGCCCAATCGCCTGCAGCCCCACCAAAGCACCTGGCCCTGATGTTAGGAGATGGGTTCTAGGTTGGGGGAAGGGGTCCAGGAAAGGGGGGGGTGTATCTCAGATTGTGTGTGTGTGTGTGTGTGTGTGTGTGTGTGTGAGGGTCTTGCAGGTAGAGAAGGGGAAGCATGCGGAGGAGGAGCAGGGGACTTCCAGGTCCAGCAGAGGGAGAAAGGGAGAGAGGAAGAGAGAGAGGAAGAGAGAGAGAGAGAGAGAGAGAGAGAGGAGGGGCTAGGGACGGAGGTCCCAGCGCCTGCAGAGTTGGGGTGGTGGTGGCTCCCAAGCCATAAAAGAGACACAAAAGAGACAGGGCAGAGAAGGGCCTTCCGGTCCTGTGGAGAGAGAAGGCGGAGTAGACCCTCCTGTCCAGCAGACAGGGGTCAGAAAGGGGCGCCGGGTCCAGCAGAGAGAGAGTGGAGAAAGGGGGAGCTCGTACCCAGCAGAGGAAGAGGAGAAAAGAAGGAAAGGTCGCAGCCTCATCCCCAGGACCGACGCGGGCCCAGCCCCTCAGCGTCCCCCACCCTCTACGCCGCCCGACCGCCCGGCCACACCCCCCGCCGGCCTCACCCGCAGCGCCGGGCTCCGGCCGCGCGGTGACCGAGCCGTCTCTGCGCAGAAGGATGTCCGCCGTGTCCCGGATGCGCCGCCGGCCGCCCGGCGCCCCTCGCAGCCCGCGGCAGCCCTGGAAGCACACGGCCCACGCCTGCTCCTCGTTGATGGGTTGCTCGTACGCCTTCAGCACCTCCTCCAGGGACAGCTCCCACGGCTCGGGCCGCTCGGCGCCCGCCGCCCGCTCGCGGGCCGCCGTGTCCCCGCTGGAGCTGCCGGCCCGGGCCATGGCCGCCCCATCATCGCCTTCTGCGCGCCCGGCCGGTTTCCATAACAGCCGCGTCGGGGCGGCCGACGCACCCGCCGAGCGCGGGGGGCGGGTCCCGCGCCTCCGGCCGCTGCTTTGTCATCCTCGGCGGCCCCGCCCCGAGCGCGGCGCAGGTGAGGGCGGGGAAGGCGAGGCCCCGGGTGGGAGGGACCGGCGGGAGAAGAGGGGGCCGGAGGAAGCAGGGCCGGGAGAGAAGCCCAGAGCTGGGGGAGAGGGACGCGGAGTAGGAGACGGAAAAGGGCTGCAGGGAGCTGGGTGTGAGGAAGTGGGGGAGGCGGGTATGGGGGGAGCAGGGCCAGGCCGAAGGGAGGGCGCACCCAGGTTTTCCCCGCCTCCGCTCTCCCGGGAAAGCCAGACGGCGGGCGCCCACGCCCGGCTCTCACACGCACACCTAGGCCGGCATTCAGCCCGTAGCACGCTACAGTGATTGTGGGGCCTAGGACACGTGTGATGCTGTATTTAGGGAGGGAGCCAGGAGGACTGTGAACCCCCACCACCACCACCACCATGCCCGCCTTGGCTTCTGGGGGGGGGGGGCTGCTGGCAAGGTGACCTCAGAATGTTACTATAGGGTGATGAGAGCCAGGCAGACCTCAGAGGAGGAAGCACTTAATAAACGACCCTTTCTAACAGATGTGTCTGCATTAAATGCTCTCCTATCTCCAGGAAAAATAAAGCCTTAGCTCAATGGTGGGTGAGCCGCACTCCGCTTTGACCACATCTGTGCCTTCATTCCCCGCCAGGCCAGCGTACTTGCCCCGTGGGACGGGTGGCACCCAGGTAGCTCTATCTAGGCTAATCCTGAGACCTCTTCAGCCATTGTTCTATATGGTCAGAGCAACAGCGAAAATGCAGATGGAGAATAGATGGAAATAAGGCAGTGGATCCCCGGCCTGGATCCCATGAGGAGCACACAAAATGCACATTCGTGGAAATGTCTTCCGTGCTGAGGAGAAACGGAATTTTGAAGTTCCCCGTGCTTCTGAACAGCCACAGCAAGGCAGTAATTTCAACTCACTTGAAGTAGACTCGGGGTGGGGTGTAGGCTGTCACCTGGGGATTTTTAGTTTTTCAACCAAAAAGGAGTTTGATACAGATTGTGCCCAAAGTTTTTACATTTAGTAGCTGGGTAACTTGCAGTTCTCCAAATTTACACGGCCAAAATAACAGTGTTAGCACTTTGGAGAGGGGGCAGGTGGAACATAAGTTAACTCCTGAATAAAGGGTGCAAAGAACCTGGAATCTTCCTACCTAGTCTCGACAGATACACAAACACAGTTATCACTAGAGGGGAGGGCGAAACTTCAAGGTCTGCCTTAGAACAGCAGCAGTAGTGTCCACACAGTGATTTGAGGAAAGTCCCTCCTGACACCAGGTGGGTGGGATCCAAGGAACTAACTGCTCTCTTGTCAGGGACTGAGCTAGTTCCTGATGAGCCCACACGCCTGCTGGTTTCTGCTTTCAGACTCTGTGGGAATACAGACTTCCATCTGCAACAGGTTTGGTGGGGGGGGGCGATGCTGCCACTGCAGGCTGAGCCACCCCTGCCCTCTTGGCTGTCTGGAGCACCTCTGGCAGGGCAACCCTGCCACAGTGCAGTAACTGGACAGAGAAGGTGCTAATTACCCTGCTTGGGCTGCTTGGGTCATAGTGAGTACTTCACTTTGGTCCCAGGTTTCAGCACTTAAAAAAAAAAGGAAGTACCTTCCCTGTTCTTCACAGGGCCTCAAATTTCCCTAACTGACCACATGGTTCTAGGATCTCATTTGATGAGTAGGGCCCTTGTTAAGGACCTAGTGACAATTCACACCTGGCTGACCCAGTGGCCCTTGAGGGTACAATACCCTTTCTGATAGAGCATTGATCATCTGCTGTCTGAAGGTTTGAGTCCACCTGTTTAAGGGTACAATGCCCTTTCTGATAGGGCATTGATCATCTGCTGTCTGAAGGTTTGAGGCCACCTGTTTAAGGGTACAATACCCTTTCTGATAGGGCATTGATCATCTGCTGTCTGAAGGTTTGCCCCCCCCCCCCCAGCCATGACCAAAACGAGGAAGCAGAGCACTGCTCATGGAAACCATTTGTTTTCTCCCCAGGTCATTTACCCACACATCTCTCCAGAAAGTACCACATGAGACCTGGAAATGGACCTCAGGGGAGAAGGCCGACATGGCCTAAAGGTGGTGGTGGCAATGAGAGGGATTTCAACCTTGTAACCTGGACTTCCCTAGGAGAGAAAGTGGTCAAATTGGCCCATGTACTTGGCATTAGATGTACCCAGGTTCTGACTGGTTGGTGGGAGCTTTGATACAGCAATAAGTCCCACCCAATAGTCACAAGTCAAAATTGAGATAATCATTGTCTTCCTGTGGCTGGTCCCAAGCACTGCCCACAGTTTTTTTTTGTTTGTTTGTTTTTTGTATTTTTCTGAAGCTGGAAACGGGGAGAGACAGTCAGACAGACTCCCGCACGTGCCCGACCGGGATCCACCCGGCACGCCCACCAGGGGCGACGCTCTGCCCCTGGGGGGGGGGTCGCTCCGCCGCGACCAGAGCCACTCTAGCACCTGGGGCAGAGGCCAAGGAGCCATCCCCAGCACCCGGGCCATCCTCGCTCCAATGGAGCCCCGGCTGCAGGAGGGGAAGAGAGAGACAGAGAGGAAGGAGAGGGGGAGGGGTGGAGAAGCAGATGGGTGCCTCTCCTGTGTGCCCTGGCCGGGAATCGAACCCGGGTCCCCCGCATGCCAGGCCAACGCTCCACTGCTGAGCCAACCGGCCAGGGCCATTTTTTTTGTTTGTTTTTTTGTTGTTGTTTTTTTGCCCACACTTTTGAGTAATCACACCAAGGGCTCTACCATGAGGGACTCGTGGGGGTGAACTGATAGTTGTCTGGGCTGTACACTTTTTTTTAAGGGAAGCACAAATGCCAGCTTCTAATGTGAGCACACCATGGATGCCTGGTAGGGAAGGAAATGGGTTTATCCCCATTAAAATTGGCACTAGGGTTAATAAAACATTTAGCTATTTGTCCACAGAGTATGATCAGAATCAGAGATATGTTAGTTCTTCCATAATTTGATCTTGCCACTTGGATTTTCGAAATAAAGTGTATTTTCGGCAGTTAAAAAAAGACGCTCACCTGAGCAGCAAGTAGAATCAATCGAGTTCAATCATTAACTCTCTTGGAAAGCTTTGGATCAAGGTCATTTCTACAGTATGGGATCACCTGCAGCCTGCTCATGCTTCATTTCCAGTACAGGAAGAAATCCCAGGGGCGGGACCTTGCCTGTCGTTATGGGTTGTGGTTAGGGAGAGAATAGAAACATTTAGTGCTTGGCATTGGAAAATCACTTTATCAAGTTATCACATTAGCAGAGACTTCCCGATATTCTTCTCATGGTGTAGACTGTCCATTCACACATACTTGCTGAGCGCTGGGCATTGATGTCGTATGCCCAGGAAAGACCAGTGAAAACCCAACCAGATCCCTTCACTCTCCTCCCATTCTTAAGGGGAAATGGCACACAGAGCACCCTCCCTGCAGGAGGGTGAGGGCTACAGGTGCTAATGTGAAGGAAGCCCCTCTGGTTTCCTCCCCATGCTCTGTGTTGGGTGCTTTATGGGAGCTGTGATCAGTCCACACCATGGCAATGCAGTCAGAGGGGTGGGGTGGCTCAGGACTGAATGTGGCCATAGATTTAAAAACTCTAGGAACTATACCTCTGAGCATCTTTGAAGACACAGAAGCTAGAGTATCTTTGAGGCCAAAAGGATAAATTGGGGTTGGGTTCCCAGACACCTGTGAACGGCAGGTACAGGATTCCGGAGGCGAGTGCAGGGCTCCAGGTCCAACATTGTGTAGCAGGGACACTGTGTATTGAGACAAAGGTCAGAGTGAGTCAGGCACATGGGCAATTGGGTTTAAGATCAAAGACATTTGAGATAAAAGGCTCATCGACTCTCCTCGATGCAGGCAGACTGCTTCCGCTGTGGAGTGGAGTTGCTGAGGCTCTCTTGTCCCCTCACGGATTCCACTTCAGATCAAAAAACAGGTCGGCTTCCCCCCAGGGATTTGTGCTTACAGAGTGCAGTGAGCAGCCAGGCCCCTGTTGCCATGACTCAGAGGCCCCTGAATGCCCTTTTTGTCCAGCTCCTCACAGCCAGGCAGGGCTCAGGGGTCCAGGAGGAAAAGCTGAAACGTGAGAGGCCTTGGCTTTGTACTTTAGGTTTATTTTGGGATAATGATAAAGGCCATGAATCCCAAGGGATGCCAATAGAGCCAGGCCGCGCTTGATGTCTGAATGGGAGCCCAGAACAGCTCCCAGGGAAGGGCCCTGGGTAGTTGCTGCAGGTTTCTAGGCTGCTGGTGCAGAGGATAAGAAGGGAGAGGAGGTCCAGAGCATAGGACAGGACACTGAGGTCCCATAGCTAGGCCAGGAGGACAAGAGGACACCCCAGAAGACCACCACAGATTGGTGTCTAATGTGGGGCAGGACCGGGAGAAGGGGACTTAGGGGATTGCTCCCCACTGAAGACATTGGGGTCATTTACAAAGTCTGAACTTATGTTTTGAACAGGGAATCCAGGGTGGTTACAAACAAGGGGAACACTCAGTGTGTTACTCACACACTGGCTGTAAGGACGTGTCCATGTCCCCTGCCTTCCTCACAGCCTGCTGTGAAGCCAGTCTTCACTGCAGCTGACATCTCTGTGAAATTATACAATAACTACCAACCCATTGGCTAATTTGACATGGTTTGATGTTCACACACTGGCCCCCAACGCTGGTCTTTCGTTTATTGTCAAAGAAGGGTGGGCTAGCCCTGACCAGGTAGCTTGGTTGGTTAGAGCATCGTCCCAAAGCGTAGATATTGCTAGTTTGATCCCATCGGGGCACATATAGGAGCAGACCGATGTTCCTGTCTCTCTCTCCTTTCCTCTCCCATTAAAATCAACAACAAAAAAGGTGGCCTATTTATCAAAAACTCACATATCCCCCCCCCCCTTTTTACAGAGGGCACCACACCATACATTCTCTCCTACGCACTGCTTTACACCTGTCAGTGAGGGGGTGGGGGGTAGTGCTTGGTATCAGCTTGTGGAGCTCTGTGTGTCCCACTGGTGGGCACATTCGCAGCTTAAGCTCCCCGAGGATAGGGTCCTGTTGGCTTAATGGTTGCTGTCCCAAGCAACTTGGACCCTTTAAGAGAAGCATTGATACCTGATACTGGCCCTTTAACAGGTATGCATTGTAGATTCTAAGAAATGCACTGAGGGCCCTACTAGGTTGCTCAGTGGATAGAGCGTCATCCCAGTTCACTGAGGTTGCTGGTTTGATCCCCAGTCAGGGCACATATTGGAAGCAATCACTGAGTGCACAACTAAGTGGAACAAGGAGCTGATGCTTCCCTCTCGCTCTCCTTTTCTCAGATCAATGGGGAAAAAGAGAAATGGACTCACTGGGTCCAAGGGTATATGAATTCATTATTTTAATAAACTCTATCAAATGGCCCTCCATAGGGGTTATGCCAATGGACACTATCCCACAGCTCTTTTATACATATTTTTAGAAATTCCTCTTTGTTTTTCATTCTGGGTACATTTCCTCATGTATAAAACGCACATTTTTGGGGAAAATTTGGAGTCTAAAAAACTGGGCGCGTCTTATACAGTGGTTGTGGCATTTCAAATGCCATAGATGGAACTGAGGATGAGGCAATATATGAAGACAGTGATTTGTCATCAAACACAGATGAGGACAAGCTAATGGATGGGAGTTTTGACAGTGATGAGTTGTATGAATTTTATGATGAATAAAACTTGAGTTCAATAACTTTATGTAATACATTTTTTTTTTAAATTTTGGGCCCCCAAATTAAGGCATCTTACACATGGGAAATACGGTAATTCCTATTTTGCTCAGCCTATTGATGAAGGCATTCTTTATGTTACCATGCTCTTGTCTCTCATATTTTTTTATCCGTGGTATATTTTCCACTGGAGACATCAGCCATAGTTATTTTAAATTCTGTGTTTGATAGTTCCAACATCTGGGTCACATCTGGGGCTGGTTCTTTTACTCGCCTTGTCTTTTAAGAGTGAGTTGATTTTAGGCCCTGTCCAGGTAGCTCATTTGGTTAGTGTCAGCCCAACACACTGAGGTTGTGGGTTTAATCCCCGTCAGGAGACATACAAGAATCAACCAATAACATCAGTGAGTGGAGAGATGAATCGATGTTTCTCTCTCCACCTCTTCCTTCTTATCTAAAAATCAATTAAAAACATTTTTTAAGAGTGGGTTTTTTCTTGTGTTTTTTTATCTAATAATTTTTTATTGAATGTGAAACATGTGGACCAGAGGAGTCTGAAGTAAACTGTGTTAATGTCTCTTGTATGGAGAGTGATTCCTGCCCCCATCCTGGTGGTCTGGGCTGAGGTGAGTTTCTTCCCACCCCCCTGGGGTAGATGGCTCTTCCTGTAGACTGCCCCCAACACAGTGGTCTTCACTGTTGCCTTGAGGGCTGCCCACCCACTGTATTAAGGCTTTGGCTTCCTAGGAGAGAAGGGTCTAGTGGAGTGATGCTTTTCTGGTAGAGGTGACTTTTCCAGGTTTGACAGCTGTGGGAGACCCTCATGAGTTCCTGGTGGAGGTGTGGTGAGAAACTACAAGTGGGTATAGTGGGCATAAGCTCCTTGTGGTGGAGGCTCCTGAGTTTGTCCTCTTACACTACCCATGTGTGGCTGTCAGCAAGTTGCGCAAATATCTCATTTGAATTCTTCCCTGTGCAGGTAAACCTGGTGTCTGCAGTGTGTGCTGTACTGCGTGAGTCAGTGCTTTCGGCCCCTCTTGGAGGGATTCTTCCCAGAGATGTTAATTAGGCTACTTGCTTTTTTTTTTTTTTCATTTTTCTGAAGCTGGAAACAGGGAGAGACAGTCAGACAGACTCCCGCATGCGCCCAACCGGGATCCACCCGGCACGCCCACCAGGGGCGGTGCTCTGCCCCCCAGGGGGCGATGCTCTGCCCATCCTGGGCGTCGCCATATTGCGACCAGAGCCACTCTAGCGCCTGAGGCAGAGGCCACAGAGCCATGCCCAGCGCCCGGGCCATCTTTGCTCCAATGGAGCCTCAGCTGCGGGAGGAGAAGAGAGAGACAGAGAGGAAAGCGCGGCGGAGGGGTGGAGAAGCAAATGGGCGCTTCTCCTGTGTGCCCTGGCCAGGAATCGAACCCGGGTCCTCCGCACGCTAGGCCGACGCTCTACCGCTGAGCCAACCGGCCAGGGCAATTAGGCTACTTGCTTTTAAGGTATTCAAGCAAATGCGTTACTTGAGATTTATCTTTTTCTTGTTTTTAGGGAGGAATGATGCTCTTTCTAGCTTTCCCTGTCCTAGATGCTGCAAGTGAAACTCACAAGGTGATTTTAAATAAAACAAAGGCAGAATTTTTTTCTTCTTCTTTTCCAAGTGAGAAGAGGGGAGATAGACACCTGCATGTGCCCTGACCACAACCCTTGTCTGGGGCCATTGCTCTGCCCATCTGGAGCCATGCTCGCAACTGAGCTATTTTTAGCATCTGAGGTGGAGGCTCCAGAGCCAACCTCACTGCCTGGAGCTGATGTACTTGAACCAATCAAGCCATGACTGCAGGACGGGAAAAGAGGAAGAGAAAGAGAGAGAGAAGGGGGAAGAGTGGAGAAGCAGATGTTTGCTTTTCCTGTGTGCCCTGACCAGGAATTGAATCCAGGACATTCACATGCCAGGCTGACACTCTACCACTGAACCACCTTGCCAGGGCCTAAAGGCAGATTTTTTTTCTTTTTCTTTTTTGACAGAGTCAGAGAGAGGGACAGATAGGGGCAGACAGACAGAGAGATGAGAAGCATCAATTCGTCGTTGTGGCCCTTAGTTGTTCATTGATTGCATTCTTATATGTGTCTTGACTGGGGAACTACAGCAGAGTGAGTGACCCCTTACTCAAGCCAGCGACCATGGAGTCATGTCTGTGATTCCACGCTCAAGCCAGCAACCCCACACTTAAGCTGGTGAGCCCGTGCTCAAGCTGAGGACCTTGGGGTTTCAAACATGGGTCCTCTGCATCCCAGTCCCATGCTCTATCCACTGTGCCACCACCTGGTCAGGCAGTTCCCTTCTTTGCTTTGGGTCTAAATAAATTCTGTCACTTTGAAGTGCAAACCAGTCCCATGGCTACCTGGAACTGTGTCCCCACCTGCATAGCAGGTGGGCTGACTCTGGTCTAAGAGCTCAAGGTCAAGCTCTTAGGGCTTCCTTGTCCCTCTCAAGGCAGATGCTGATAGGCCTCTTCTGGCTCACCCCACAGTGGGCTCAGCTTTGTTCAGAGGCTCGTTAACCCTTTCCTGAGCTGCCTCCTCCCCTGGGCTCCTGTCTGCAGAGCAGTGGGGTTCATAACATCCAGCGTTTTCATGTCACTGCTGCCTTACTCGTGATTTTGTTCGTCGCTGCCATTGACGGGTGACTTTGCTGGGAGGCACACAGAGTGGTAGGATTTAAATGAATTGTGTGTGTGCATGCGCCCACACATGCCAAGCTTCATTATATGGCTTTTTCTAATTGAGATTCGTGGCAGCCACTACACAAGGACGTCAGTACAGACTCCCCATTCTTGCCTGCACCCCTCCTTGCCTCTCCCACCACCTCCACTTCTGTCTCATAAACTGTGCTCCAGGAATTGGAGCAACCCACATCTTTCCTTAGCACAGATGTTAGCTGTTCCCAAATGGTGGGCTGTCTAGATATTGCCCTCAGGGAAGGAGCACTTCGCATGAAATGGGGTCTCTTCACTAGCACGTCACCTTGGTGGGTCTCAGCCTGCTCTCAGCTGCAGGTTAAACACTAAAGGTCGCTCTTGACCAGGAACACAGTGCTCTGGACTTTCACATCCCATTCTGTGGGAAACTTGCCGGCATCTGTCAGACTGGTTTTACAAATGGAGAAACTGAGACTGGAAGGTTTTCTTTGTCTTGTTTTCCTCTCTGAGCAGTCTGAGCTTACAGCAGAGGGTTTCTTGAATTCTACCCCTCCAACTCTAATGCCATCATTTCCTGGTTAGGAGGTCACACTGCAGCACAAAGTACCTCTGGTCACCTCGTCCTACAACACAACCTCTAAGGGTAGAAATGCAAAATATTGGTGGTCTCACTGATGCTACAAGTGCCCTGCTGCATAGCTGCAGGAGGCGTCATCTGCAGCATGCACTTGAGCCAGACAAGACACAGCCAGGGTAGCAGGTGTGTGGCCTTGGGGGAGGGCGGGGTGTCTGTGCGTAGCATCCCTCCAAGCACCAGCCAGACATGGCTTCCATGTGCTGGCAAGTTTTATAAAACCCTTTTATTTTTTTAATTTAATTTTTTTTAAAATATTGATTTTAGTGACAAAGGAAGGGAGAGGAGAAAGAGAGACAGGGACATCAATCTGCTCCTGCATGTGCCTCGACTGGGGATGGAACTGGCAACCTTGTGCTTTGGGACCAACCTAGCCATCTGGCCAAGTCTATGTAAAGCCCTTTTATAACTTCACTTTGTTAGAGAAATTTAATGGTTACCAAGAATATGGACCTATTGCCTGACCTGTGGTGGCTCAATGGATAAAGTATCAACCTGGAATGCTGAGGTTGTCGGTTCAAAACCCCAGGCTTGCCTGGTCAAGGCATATATGGGAGTTGATGCTTCCTGCTCCTCCCCTCTTCTCTCTCCCTTTCCCTCTACTGTCTAAAATGAACAAATAAAATCTTTTTTAAAAAATGGAACTATAGGCCCTGGCCGGTTGGTTCAGCGGTAGAGCGTCGGCCTAGTGTGCGGGGGACCAGGGTTCGATTCCCGGCCAGGGCACACAGGAGAAGCGCCCATTTGCTTCTCCACCCCCCCCCTCCTTCCTCTCTGTCTCTCTCTTCCCCTCCCGCAGCCAAGGCTCCATTGGAGCAAAGATGGCCCGGGCGCTGGGGATGGCTCCTTGGCCTTTGCCCAGGCGCTAGAGTGGCTCTGGTCGTGGCAGAGCGACGCCCCCTGGTGGGCAGAGCGTCGCCCCTGGTGGGCGTGCCGGGTGGATCCCGGTCGGGCGCATGCGGGAGTCTGTCTGACTGTCTCTTCCCGTTTCCAGCTTCAGAAAAATACAAAAAAAAAAAAAAAAAAAAAAAAAGGAACTATTGTGTCTATACTTTGGAATTTGGCAAGCTTTAGGAGAACACAAGTCTGGTTTTATTGTTAATTAAAGTAATTAAAATAATCAGGACTCCATCCCAGTCAGCAGCATGAGGAAATAAGAAAGAAGCTTTTCTCGGAGTGACTCATGGCTAAAGTGGAAATGGTGTTCTCTAAAGTTTAATAGACTCCCCCTCAAATAACCTCAAAGCTGTTGAAAACAGGCAGCTTTTGGTGTGGTCTGGGGTCTCTCTGAGGTAAGGCCTGGGTGGGAGGGGGAGGGGCAGAACTGCGATACAAGACTGCTAACAGGACACCCCCCCACCCCCACCCCTACAATCTGCCTTTTATTAATTAGCCTGTTGTTCCCTGTGGTTTCCTCGTCATCGGAATTGAGAGTGCGAGGCTCCGAGAACTCTCACGCGGACCTCACGGGTTCTTCGTGTTCACGTCCCACACCAGGTCCCGTTCTCTGTGTGTCAGTCACAATAAAGAGCGTGGCTGTCCTGAGCCGGACCTGAGCAGTCAGCACGGCCCCCCGGCGGGCAGACGGTCCAGAGGGGGCTTCACTCTCAGGCAGAAAAGCGGCGCTTTAACCAGAGAACAGGACAGGGGTGCACGTGGAGCCACCTAGTGGTCTCCTCTGCCCTCAGGGCTTTGAAGAGCCCCCAGAAGCTATTGATTTTAGATATAAAAAAAAGGCTTGCAGCCATTTTCTACTGGCTGGGCGTGGGGATCAGGGTCTGCAACAGACCCACCTTGTCCCCAGGATTTCCTGCCACCTTGGCCAATGACAAGGAAAAATTCTTCCTTTCTGTGCGCGTTCTTGTCCATTTCCATAGAGAGTGTAATGAACTAAGGGACACCCCCACGTGTGCTAGGCAGAAGTGTCAGAGAGAGAGGAGGAGCAGGAGAGGCAGAGGCCGGAGGAAAACCTGAACAGTGAGACTGAGCTGAAAGGTGGCCTGACTCAACCCTCTGTGAGATAGTAGAAATCGAAATCTATATATATTGGTCTCTGCCCCTATTCCTGGCAGAGCTCCTGAAACCCTTGCCATCTTTTGTCTAATGAGGCAGACTCTGGGCGGCTCCAGATGGCTTCTGGACTGAGGCTGGTCCCCAGAGAGACCCAGCCACGATTAGAAGCTTGGAATCTCAGCCCCACCCCCATCCTCCAGGGAAGGTGGGGGGAGGCTGGGAGTGGAGTTAACTACCGACCATGCCCAAGTGAGGAAACCTCTATAAAATCCCAAACGTGCGGGGTTGGAAGGGCTTTCATTCCAATGAACACATCCACTCCGGGAGGCTGACGCGTCCCAGCTCCACGGGGACAGACGCTCTGGCACTCAGGACCCTCCCAGACCTCTACCTGGTTTACCTTCATCTGACGGGTCACCTGGATCCTTGACCATATCCTTTAAAAAGCTGGTGAACATATTTCCTTGAATTCTGTGGGCCGCTCTAGCAAATTATTTGAACTGGAGGAGGGGGTCATGGAACTCCCCAACTTGTTGCCAAATCAGGCACAGGTTGTAGGGAACGGGGGAACCTGTGAGAATTGGCTTCTCTGGCGGGTTTAGCTCAGTCGGTTCAGAGCATCGTTCCGTTGAAACGACAAATAAATGAACAAATAAAGTGAAGCAACTACAACTTGATGCTTCTCATCTCTGTCCAAAAACAAACAACAAAGCAAGACCGTTCTTCCCGCCTGAGGTGATAAGAAAGCCCGTGTCATTATTTGATGGGCCTTGTACAGACGACTGCGGGACTCCCCACCCGGAGGGTCCCCCCTGCTTCGACCCCCGCGTGTGCGGCTCGAGGGTGGTGCTGTGCTGCCCACTGGGGGGGCCGCGCACGCGCGGCCAAGAAACTTACAAGTCAAATGACACGGAGCATGGAGTTGCTGGGTGTCACTGGCCGCCCCGCTGTTAGGTCGCGCGGAGAAGGAAGCCAGGCCAAACGTGAGGCTCAGACAACTTATTGGGGCGCCTGCGTTCAGAGGGGCCGAGACCCTAAGCCGCGCGGCCGAGCCGACCCAGGACGGGGCCTGGCGGTCTTCCCTCCGCAGAGCGAAGGCTTCTGTTACCTGTGGCGGCTAAACAGTGGGGGGCGGTGGTGACAGCCCGAGGCCTGGCTCCAACGCGGGGACACAAACCCGGTCTGTCACCGCAGGTCGTTCTGCGCCCGGTCTGTCACCGCAGGTCGTTCTGGGCGGCGCCCGCGGGCCGACCTCCCGTTTTCGGGTTTACACCGATGGTCTGAAGGACGCCGCCTGCGATTTTTAGCGTCTCCCCGGGCTTGAGTTTGTCAGGTTTTCTTCCTGCCTCGCTGTGCGTCGCTGGGCAGGAGTGAAGCATGAGGGATGCCGCAGTTTTCTCTCAAGCAATGCCGTTTTGAACACGCCTCGCTAACCGCCAAAGCCAACAACAGCTCCGCCTAGCCGGGTGTCAGGCGTTTCCCGCGCTCCGGCCACTGAAGACTGCCGCCCCACGACGTCTCGTCCCGGGCCGCTGACAGCCAATGGGAGGGCGGCTCGGGCCTCAGCCAATCCCCAAGGGGAAGGTGGTGCGAGCCTCAGCCAATGGGAAGACGGAGCGGGCCGCAGCCAATGGGAAGACGGTGCGGGTCGCAGCCAATGGGAAGGCAGCTCGGGCCTCAGCCAATCCCCAATGGGAAGGCGGTGCGAGCCTCAGCCAATGGGAAGGCGGCGCGGGCCGGACGTACGGAACTGCGGCCGAGTGCAGCGTTCTCGCTATGTCGGACTCTCGCGCTCTGGACGCGGCCGCAGACCCGGGGCCCGGGGGTCGCAAGAGGACATGGTCCGAGCTGCTAGGTAAGTGGGCGCGGGGATCCCGGGCGTAGGAGGGGCCGGGCGGCGCGAGCTCCCCTCCGATCCGCGCCTCCTCCAGCCCGACCCGGCAGGCCCCGGTCCTCTGCTTGCAGGCTGCTTTCAGCCAGCTCCGGGCCCGACCCCTGACCCTTCTCGTGACACCGACCCTCCGAACTCTCGGCGCCCAGGCTCCCTGCCCGTTCTGTCCCCGGGTGGTTGTGTATATCCGGCGTGGCGTCGGGAAAGGCTGTTCTGCGAAGGGGGTGTGGTGCCCCGGGAGCGCCCGTGACGGTGGCGTATGGCCTGGGCTCGGCGCCGGGCGCTCGTTTTCGATGGGACCGGGGTCAGGTCGTCGGCGGGGTCACTGAACGGCAGTCACATTGTCTGAACCGGGTCCCGCAGCGGGCAGGGTCAGGAAGCAGAAGGCCGGTCCGGAGCGGGGACAGCAGGTGCAGATGGCCGCCCTGCGGCTCCTGAGACGCCATCTGAACCTGAGCCAGCTTCTACTCGAGGTAAGGGGCAGAGCCTGGCCGGTGCGGGGGACAGGTGCTCTCCACGGGAGGCGCCTGCAAAGCGCGGGGGGGGGGCCTGGGAGGACCCCTCCTAGTGCTGACAGGCAAGGAAAAAAATGGGGCGCTTAGTTCTGAGAAGTCTCTAGAAAGCTCCACTTGCTGAGTCGAAACACCTAAGCACGAGGCCGGAGGCAGGCTTTCCCGCACACACCGCTAGCTTCTGTGTGCTTCCAGGTCGAAGGCCCATCCTCTGCAAAGCAGCATCTCGGAGGATGGATGGACGAGTGGGTGGGCCGCGGCAGCTCCAGCACGCTCATCGGTGAGTCAGCCGCTGTCTTCCTCCACACCGTGTCATCAGGAGTTCTCTGTAACATTCCCCGATGTGCTCAGGAGAAGCAGAGATCAAACTCCCAGGGTAGGGGGTGCTCTCCTTGCACGTGAGCCACCTGGAGGCAGGTGCTTGTGATTTGCATGGGGAACGTTATGGGTTTGTTACTTAAAAATTCGGTTTGACTCACTTGGGCCAGAAGGAAGCATGTGTCTCTTGGGAAAGGTAGATAGTGGTGCACTCAGGGAATGGTGGAAACTTGGGAGACAGGAAGCCAGAGAAGTTTACTAATTTTGATGATGTTTGGTTTCTATTGAGATAACTTTAAACAGTAAGCTTGGTGAAATATATTGACTTTTTACTGCCATATCATGTTTAAATTTGACAAGTTATGCATTTTTCTAGGGAGCCTAGCTAAGTCACACTTACCAGCAAGAGAAAGAGACAGAAAGACAGGGAGAGAGAGGGATGAGAAGTATCTATTCTTTGTTGGGGTGCCATAGTTGTTCATTGATTGCTTTCTCATATATGCCCTGACTGGGGGCTCCAGCTGAGCCAGTGACCTTGGGCTCAGGCCAGCAACTTTGGGCTTCAAGTCAGAGACCTTTTTGGGCTCAGGCCAGCGACCATGGAGTCATGTCTATGATCCCATGCTTAAGTTGGGGACCGCAAGGTTTCAAACCTGGGTCTTCAGCATCCCAGGCCGATGCTCTATCTACTTTACCACCGCCTGGTCAGACTTAGCCATACTCTTGTATGGACTTTAAATCAGGAAATAAGAACTTGCTTAAGAAGCCCTTATCTTTGACCACAGAAATATAAAGAGACCTTTAACTCAAGGATTTTTTAGTTTTTCCTGCTGAAGATGGTGACTGCCATACATACTGGTACTTAATAAAAGAGAAAAAGCCTTGTAAATAAAAAGAAATAACTTTCTCATGGAAACACTAGAAGGACATAGCTAGAAGTTAGTGTTTTATACCTACTGTGAATTTTTATTTTATTTTATTATTATTTTTTGTATTTTTCTGAAGTCAGAAGCAAGGAGGCAGTCAGACAGACTCCTGCAGGCGTTGGACCGAGATCCACCTGGCATGCCCACCAGGGGGCGAGCTCTGTTGCAGCCAGAGCCATTCTAGCGCCTGAGATGGAGGCCACAGAGCCATCCCCAGCGCCTGGGCCAACTTTGCTTCAATGGAGCCTTGGCTGCTGGAGGGGAAGAGAGAGACAGAGAGGAAAGAGAGGGGGAGGGATAGAGAAGCAGACGGGCACTTTTCCTGTGTGCCCTGGCCGGGAATCAAACCTGGGACTTCCACACACCGGGCTGATACTCTACCGCTGAGCCAAGTAAAAAGAAAGGCCCTTTCTTTTTACTTTTTACATGGATTTGAGATGGGAAGGGATAGAGAAGCATCAAGTCATTGCTCCACTTAGTTGTACACTCACTGGTTTTTTTTCTTGCACAAGCTGTGGCCAGGGGTCAAACCTGTTATCTCCGTGTGCTGGGATGATGCTCTATTCACTGACCCACCCAGCCAGGGCCTCTACTGTAAATTATTTCTTCACTACAGTAGTTGGTAGTTCCTAATAATGTCATTCGGAATCTATAACTACTGTGAGTGTTTCCAGTGATATATTGGTATGTACTACAGCATCCTATATTTCATTAAAAATATTTATTGATTTTAGAGAGGAAGGGAGAGAAACAGAAAAGTCGATCTGCTCCTGTATGTGTCGTGACTGGGGTCAAACCCGCAACCTTGGCATGTTGGGAGGATGCTCTAACGAACTGAGCCACCTGTCCTGGGCCTACGTAGTTTTAAAGAATTAGTTTTGGAAGTCAAGTAACTTAAGGTACTTACAGGCACCGTCTGTTTCCAGGCTGCCCAGTGTTTCTTTGCTTTGAGTGCAGGCTGGTGGCTTCCTAGGGGCCCAGCACCCAGGTTCCCCTTGGCAGCCCCAGGACAGCACATCTGTGCCTTAGCTGCCCACAGGTGCATGGCATAATATTGGGAAAACACCCATTTTCCACTCAGACATTGTAACGTCGGTAGGAGCTGATCTGTCTTTGATGCTGAAGTAATTAGGAAAACAGGAATTCATTAAGAGTCTACTGTAGTTCTTAATTTATTGTGCTCCTTTGGAAAAGGTGATAAAATTTTTAGTCAGAATGTATCTGCCAGCCCTGGCCGGTTGGCTCAGTGGTAGAGCATCGGCCTGGTGTGCAGGAGTCCCGGGTTCGATTCCCAGCCAGGGCACACAGGAGAAGCGCCCATCTGCTTCTCCACCCCTCCCCTCTCCTTCCTCTCTGTCTCTCTCTTCCCCTCCCGCAGCCGAGGCTCCATTGGAGCAAAGATGGCCCGGGCGCTGAGGATGGCTCTGTGGCCTCTGCCTCAGGCGCTAGAATGGCTGTGATTGTGGCAGAGCGACGCCCCAAGATGGGCAGAGCATTGCCCCCTGGTGGGCATTCCGGATGGATCCCGGTCAGGCGCATGCGGGACTCTGTCTGATTGCCTCCCCGTTTCCAACTTCAGGAAAAAAAAAAAGAAAAAAAAGTTTATCTGCCAAGCTCCCTTGTTCTGTGTCCCAGGAAACTGGAGCACGCATATGCAGTCATGGGCTTCAGTTGCCCTGATCAAGCTGCTTCAGTCTGATGTCGTCTCACTCAGGACCTTGTGTTTCCTCTGGAGATCAGTTCTGCCTTCAAATAGCAATTTTCTGTGGTGCTACAATTTAAAAGTGTTTTAAAGAATTCTTCTGTCTTAGATTTTATAGTGTCTTTCTTGTGTTTTGTGTTGTCTGAAGGCTCCGCTTTGCAGGATCGAGCCTCGCGGCTAGGGGTCCCAGTGGCGGTCCTGTCCAGCCAGACGGTGGCCTCCAGCTTTGTGCAGATCTGTGAGGCGCGTGCTGAGCTCTCTCACGGGGTGCTGCTGGACCCGGAGCAAAGAGTAAGGCACAGCATGATGCGGAAACTGGGCTGCTCTCACTTACAAGCTTTGGGGGAAACGGGGCATGTTATGTTTTGGGTATTTGCCCATTTTTAAAAAAAACTTAACCTCTCTTTACAGAAGAAACTGTCTTCCTTGTTAGAAATCACTGGGCATTTATTAGCACGCAGTATGTTCTCCCGTCTCTCCTTCTGTCAAGAACTGTGGAAAGTACAGGTAAACCTGAGGCTGTGACTGACTCCAGGGTTTCCCGAGCAGTATCCTGTTGTTTGGCTGAACCCAACAGGACTCCCGCATTTTTTTAGGAATCCCACCAAGCACCTCATTAGAGAGTGGAGAAAAGTGTTCAGCTGCCTCTGTATGGGAGGGAAGTACCCCCAAACACTTGTGTTAGTGTTCACAGGGTGCAGAGAAGAGGGGCGACTGGGAAGTACCCCCACACACTTGTGTTAGTGTTCACAGGTGCAGAGAAGAGGGGCGACTGGGAAGTACCCCCACACACTTGTGTTAGTGTTCACAGGGTGCAGAGAAGAGGGGGCGACTGGGAAGTACCCCCACACACTTGTGTTAGTGTTCACAGGTGCAGAGAAGAGGGGCGACTGGGAAGTACCCCCACACACTTGTGTTAGTGTTCACAGGTGCAGAGAGGAGGGGCGACTGTTTCTGGATGGCTGGGAAAGATGCATGGAGTCCAGGAGGAGTGCGGTTTCTGGGAGACGGATGTGTGTGAAGCAGGGTGGCTGAGGGGACCGCGTGTCTGTGCTGCAGAGGACAGAAGAGAGATGGGGCCAGACCTCAGAGGGCTGTGCCAGGGGAAGAGTGAGTTGTCCTGGGAGCTGTGAGTGGCCATGAAGGATTCTAGAAGAGATCAGCATGTCCCTTCACATTTTGGAATCTGTGTTGACCACAGGGAGAAAGCTCTAGGAATGGGTAGTGAAGCTAGACTGGGCGGGTCCTTTGTGAGCCTGCACGTGGTGGGGGGCGGGCACGAGGAGGGAAAGACGGCAATGTGCGGTGTTTTAAAACTGTAGTGGGTGAAACACGTTTTAGGCTGTGCTCGACTTGAATTTTCAGTAGAGCTTGGTGGTTAAGAACACAGGCTGAACATTCTGTAGGAAAATGCAGCATGAATAACACTTATTTTTTCAGGATTCTTTGTTGCTCGAAGCTGTGTGGCGTCTTCATACACAAAACATTGTGAGCCTACAAGAGTTCCTGGAAAGGTAATGGTACTATAACATTTCCTTAATATTACATGGCTTATTTTTTTGTAATCTTGTATGATTTATGTATCAAAGCCAAAAATTGCCTGGAGAAACTTACAGCCAACCTTTGAACAGCATGTGTTTGAACTGTACAGGTACACTGATATGTGGATTTTTTTTTTTCCGGTAAGTACAGTCAGCCCTCTGTATCCATGGGCTGTGTATTTAACCAACTGAGAGGTTCATA
Source organism: Saccopteryx bilineata (assembly GCF_036850765.1). Lineage (NCBI taxonomy): Eukaryota > Metazoa > Chordata > Mammalia > Chiroptera > Emballonuridae > Saccopteryx > Saccopteryx bilineata. The sequence goes on from NC_089498.1 coordinate 247,806, forward strand.
AAACAGTATTTCCGATCTGTAGCTGGGAATCTGCAGATGCAGTTGGCCAGCTCTGTACATTGTCAGGTGCCACTTTAATGGACTCGAGCATCTGCAGATTTTGGTATTGGTGGGGGGTCCTGGAAACAGTTGCCTGTGAATAACAAGGGACAAAGACATTTGGGGGAGTTAAACATTATATACGATTTTCAACCCCCATGTTGTTGAAAATTGACTGTACTTCATTATTTAAAGAGGACGTTTTTGTTACTGAAGTCTTATTATGTATAGTTGTAGTAATGTTATCTTGGTATAAGATACATCATGCAATAAAGTATTTTTAAAAATTGAAAAGATGTTCGGGTAAATATGGTTGACAGAATGTGTTCAAGTACTTTTATATCCTCCTGAAATACCAAGACTCAAAGGGATTTTATAAAAAGGCGCAACTCATGAAGATGGGAGGGTGTGGAAGAGGACGTGAAGGGAACAGTTTGGAAGCAGCAGGCAGATGAATGATCAGACTGGATGTGGGCTAGTGCTAAGCCAGCAGTCTGGAAGAAGGGGAACCAATCCAGTTTATTCTTTCTGCAGCACAGACAGTGATTGATCGCCCCAGGCGCCTCTTGATGTAGGAGTGAAGGAGAGACTCCTTGATTAAAAGCAAGTGCCAGCAGCACTTGGATCCTTAGATGGTCGCTTCCTTGCTCTCGGTCACTGGGCAGTTACTCCTCCCCTAGCCAAGCAGGAGGCCGGGGGTCTGCATGTTTTTTCTCTGGTCTGGAAAAACAGCATTTCGTGTGGAGGATTGTCAAGCGGATCTGAAAATGCTATGTTGAAACCACTGGTGGTGGCACACATGGGCCAAGTCTGGTTCTTAAGTTGGGTCTTTATACCAAAAACATTGCTGGTGAATCAAAGAAGGGGAAAAAATTATAAAAGCACTAGAAGAAATCATAGAATTATTCCTTGTGACCTTGAAGTGGGGGAGGCCTGAATGCTCCAATTAAAAATGGATGAAGCATTTTAGTAGTCAGTTTTCCAGAGAATTTGTGCAGGCAGCCAAGCACGTAAAGATGCTCAGCACCACTGGAGATCAGGGAGAGGCACACCTACAGGAGGGACAGGTGAGGGCCCTCCCTGCCATGAGGGCTTTGCAGACCACATGGATCGTCACACGGATTTTCCTGCATGGCTGATCACCTTGGTGACAACCTACAGACTATAATTGATGCTATCTTTTTTTTTAAGTCTGATTGTTAGTATGAAACTTTCTTTCCCCTCCCAACAATAGTGTGCTATTTCCAAAAAAGGAAACAACTTGAAATTGATTGTTTCTGATGTTAGCAGCAGGCACCCCTGACAATTTCCTTGTCAGCTGTGACTCTTGGCACAGAAAGCTCAGGGTTGCCAGCTTATTCTCAGTGTCCTAAAGAGATGGGGAAAGAGAACTGCCTGCTGGCTGTGGAGCGGTGGGACAGGTGTGCTGTCTGCTTGTGTCCCCAGCCACGCAGACGTGGAGGCCGTGGAGGCATGGCTCTTCAGGAACCTGCGCTGTCTGTGTGAGCAGAACGTGTCCAGTCAGCATGCTGACATCACCAGGGATATGCTGTCTGGTAAGTTCATGATGGAGGTGAGTTCTTGGGTAGAATTTAGGTCAGCTTTCTGCTGTGAGGATCTGTGGGAAGCAGAACAGGCCCCATACCCATGGTATGTTAATCTAGTATGAAATCACCTTGGGCCAGACCTGTCATGGTGCCTTCGCATTTAACTTGAGTTATGTGCAAAGTTTGGTAAGTCAGCCTGCCGACCCATTGTGTTACCTGTAGCTGGTGTGTTAAGTTAAAAATATGGAGATGGGCCCTGGCCAGTTGGCTCAGTGGTAGAGCGTCGGCCTGGCGTGCAGAAGTCCCTGGTTTGATTCCCGGCCAGGGCACACAGGAGAAGCGCCCATCTGCTTCTCCACCCCTCCCCCTCTCCTTCCTCTCTGTCTCTCTCTTCCCCTCCTGCAGCCAAGGCTCCATTGGAGCAAAGTTGGCCCGGGTGCTGAGGATGGCTCCATGGCCTTTGCCTCAGGTGCTAGAATGGCTCTGGTTGAGGCAGAGCGATGCCCCAAGATGGGCAGAGCATTGCCCCCTGGTGGACGTGCCGGGTAGATCCTGGTCGGGCGCATGCGGGAGTCTGTCTGACTGCCTCCCCGTTTCCAGCTTCGGAAAAATGCAAAGAAAAAAAAAATGGAGATGATGATTTGCTGAGTGAGGACGCATGAGCCCCCACAAGGGGTGGCAGGAGCTCCCTCAGCAGCTCACGTGGGGGAAGTGAGTCCCAGGCCCGTGCTGATGGAGGCACAGTTTCACCCCCACAGAGGATGCATCACAGGAGACAGAGCAGGGGAGGAGCGCTTGTTACTTACAAGGGGGTTGCGGACAGAGGTCACTGACTTCCTGGTCTCAACTCTAATTTACCTTACAAGGTGTTCCAGGAAAAGTGAGGTGGGTGGGAAATCTAAGTTCAGTCCTTATCTAAGTCCAGACTTGGTGTGAACAGGTTTGTCTTAGGCAGCAACTCAGAACCACCCAGCCTTCCTGAGCTGCTCTTGGAGTGAGCCCTGCCCTGCTGATCTCCAACCCAGTAATCCCTGTGGAGTGAAATCAACATTCAGATGTTCTTCCCAAAACTTTATATGAGTCCTGAGTCCTTAATTCAGCCCCAGGTAGTTTAAGTTTAAATTGGAGATTAAGTAGGAAATCTTTAATTTTAGCCTTATCGACTCTTATAACTGTTCAGGATGTATGAGTCCACTTCCTGCCTCATCTCCCAGCATGCAATGCTCAGGGTTCTTCTGTAAAGCTTCCTGTGTTGTGGTGTAGGAGAGGGGCTGGAGAATTCCCAGGAAACCCTTAGAGGCTACTTTTTTTTTTTTTTTTTTGTATTTTTCTGAAGCTAGAAACGGGGAGAGACAGACAGACTCCCGCATGCGCCCGACCGGGATCCACCCGGCACGCCTACCAGGGGGCGACGCTCTGCCCACCAGGGGGCGATGCTCTGCCCATCGGGGCGTCGCTCTGTTGTGACCAGAGCCACTCTAGCGCCTGGGGCAGAGGCCAAGGAGCCATCCCCAGCGCCCGGGCCATCTTTGCTCCAGTGGAGCCTCGGCTGCAGGAGGGAAAGAGAGAGACAGAGGAAGGAGAGGGGGAGGGGTGGAGAAGCAGATGGGCGCTTCTCCTGTGTGCCCTGGCCGGGAATCGAACCTGGGACTTCTGCATGCCAGGCCGATGCTCTACCACTGAGCCAACTGGCCAGGGCCGTAGAGGCTACTTTTTAAAGTGAAATCCCTTACTTATAAACTTGGTTCATTCTAAGTACAGTGGACCCTTGAATGATGCAGAGGTGAGGGGCACCAGTGCCTTACAGAGTCAGATCTGAAAACCGACGTGGGCCCTCTGTGTGCTTGGGGTCCCCGTCTTGGATTTGGTCTGAGGTTGGTTAACTGGGTGGGAAACCTGGGAGGGTTGCCTGTGTGTTGATTGAAAACAGGCGTGGCTAAGGGAACCTGTGCAGTGCAGACCTGTGGTTCAAGGGTCTGCTGGGTTGGGTTTGGTGAACACTTAATGTGCGGTGTCTGGAGGGCAGTGACCTGCAGGGCTCCTCCGGGCCAGGAGCAGAGTGTCCTCACCGCTACCTGTGGTTCCTTGCCTGCAAGCCCCTGAAGAGAGTGGCCTGTGACGCCACGCTGCTCAGAAGCCACAGTGTATGTAAACACTTTGTTTCTGTGGTTTTCAGATTTTGTGCAAATATTTGTTTCGAGAGGATTTCAGAAAGATTCAGTTCCAAGAAATGTGGAGGCTGAGCGGATTCCCCAGGTAGGAGGGAAAATGAAGGAAAGCGTACAATGGTTGCTGAATAAGCACCGTCCCCAAACCCAACTCCCCATGGTGTTCTTCCTTGGACATCTCTGGACCAGTGAGTGCCTGACCTCGTGATCATGAGATGTCCCCGTAGTGTTCCTCCCTAGTCCAGTAGGTGTGAGAAGTGAGAACAGGTCATGATCTGCCCCCATGTCTTCTGGTTTCCAAAACTCAAGGGCAGAGGTGTTCACCATGGCCCAGAGCCCGGGCCTGTGCTTTCAGATGAGGGAAGAGGGCACTAGTTACGGGGCACAGCCAGGGCAGCCTCAGTAGGACTTTTCTGTGTGGACAGCAGCTGGGCCATCCAGACATGCCAGAGGTGGGACTATGGGCCACTGGGATGTGGCTGGCCCTGGGCAGTCTAGAGGCATCACAGTGGACACTTCCAGAAAGTCTACCTTTCACTCTGTCTGGTGTCCTCAGTGTTGGGATAATACATAGACCTAAAAGGAAATCTCAACAGGGCACCTCTTTGAAAAGTCAATTTTGTATTTGACTATTTTCAGTGGTTTTCAACTTGTTGTGCCGCCAGTATTTTTAAAACACGCAATATCTAGCTGTTTAGTCCAGGGCATGGACCTCTTTGTCCTTAGATGGCCAAATAAAAAATAATAGCCAACACAACAATAGCCGTCTGCTGTGAATGAATCAGAATTGTACCTATTTTGTCAGAGCACCAAAAAAAATTTTTTTTTGCGTGCCGCAGGATTTTGGTAATGAGCTTGTGCCACAAGATGAAAAAGGTTGAAAATCGCTGCTTTCGAGTAACACTAGCTTTCTAGTGTGGTGCGGGGGTGACTGGGGTGCCTCTGTCCACAGGTCGCTGTGGCCGTGCTGCAGAGGATGCTGCTGTGTGAGTGCCCTGCCCGGGCCCCGCCCTGAGTGCCCTGCCCGGGCCCCGCCCTGAACCACTGTGTGCTCACCGGGAGCTCCCTGTTTTCTGCCTTTCCAGTTCAAGGGTTTTACCTGTTTGTATATGCCTCCTATCGAGTCCTGGTACTGGTAAACCCTTTCTTCATTGTCATTTGGTACTAACTTATCCTCCACTCTTTCTCCTGGCTCAGTTCCTCCAGAGCTGTGAATGGTAACATTTAACAGTGAATTGGGGAACATTTCATTATCTACACATTTTGATTGGTTTTAAAGGCTTCACTGAGACACTTGGAAGCCTGACGGTCTCGTGCCGTCTGGGGCTTACATAGCCTGGGAAGTCTGTGACTTCTAAGTGGTGGGCTCTTACCAGGAGCTTGTCCAGAAGCACTTAGTCAGGGGTGGTTTTTGATGGACGGAGATGACATGCTGATGTCTGTTTTCTCTCCATGCTCTGGCATCAGTCGCACTTGAAGCCTTGGCTGCTGGCGTGCAGGAGGAGTCCTCAGCACACAAGGCAGTGCAGTGCTGGTACGTTCTCAGGGGTCCCGGGGTTGGTTCCCAATAGGTGAGAAGTTCTAGGTATTTTGGGCACTCCGAAATACTGACAGGTGATGTGTGAGCACACTTGCTCTGCTATTGTGTTGGTGTCAGGAGAGATTACAGGAAGAGTTGCTGAGTTTGAGCCCTGTGTGTGCCAGACGCTCAGTGCAAGGCTTGGCATAACCCTGCTGTCTGATTCCCATCTCACAGAAGGGGACCCTGAGGCTTTGCAATGTTGGCAGTGTGCTGGGCCAGGTCCCTGATTGTGGGCCCTCCATCCCAATGTGGTTCTTTTTTTTTTTTTTTTGTATTTTTCTGAAGTTGGAAACGGGGAGGCAGGCAGACAGACTCCCGCATGCACCCGACTGGGAACCACCCAGCATGCCCACCAGGGGGCGATGCTCTGCCCATCTGGGGTGTCGCTCTGCTGCGACCAGAGCCATTCCAGCGCCCAAGGCAGAGGCCATGGAGCCATCCTCAGCGCCCAGGCCAACCCTGCTCCAGTGGAGCCTCAGCTGTGGGAGGTGAAGAGAGAGAGAGAGAGGAAGGAGATGGGGAGGGATGGAGAAGCAGATGGGTGCTTCTCCTGTGTGCCCTGGCCGGGAATCGAACCTGGGACTCCTGCACGCCAGGCTGATGCTCTACCACTGAGCCAACTGGCCAGGGCCTCCAATGTGGTTCTTGCTGATCTGTCTGACCTTTCCTCTGTTTTGCCCGACGGGTGCTGCTGTTGCCTTCTTGTGGTTTTCTCTTGTTGAGACTACATGTCCTGGATTCTCTTTCAAGGCTGTGGCACGGTGGCCCGGCAGAGAATTACAGGGTTGTGAAAAGGGCAAGCCTGTGAGCCTCTGAGCTGGGCACCAGGGCCTCACAGTCCAGGGCCGCTTTGCTGGACAGAAATGCCTTTGCCGAGTTGTTTGTGTGCATGGCAACGACGCATCAGTCAGCTGGCAGGGTGACGTTTGGAACCTGGCAGGCTGCCTGACCTGTGGTGGCGCAGTGGATAAAGCGTCGACCTGGAAATGCTGAGGTCACCGGTTCAAAACCCTGGCTTGCCTGGTCAAGGCACATATGGGAGTTGATGCTTCCAGCTCCTCCCCCCTGTCTCTCTCTCCTCTCTGTCTCTCTCTCTCCTCTCTAAAATGAATAAATAAAAGTAAAAAAAAAAATAAAAAAAAAGAAAAAAAAAAAAAAGGAACCTGGCAGGCTTCTCCTTTCCTGAGATCCTCTTTCTGCTCCGTTTGCAGGTTCAGTGGATTCAGTGGACACACGTTCCGCAGTATAATTTCAACAGAGTCTCCAAAGAGGTTTTTCAGGCACACGCTGATGCAGATACTCACTCACCAGCCTGTGCTGAAAGGTGGGTCCAGGGCCCAGTGTGTTTGGGTACCATTGGCCTCCCTTGACAGGAGCGTAGGCCCCATGGTGATGCTCTCTGGCACTTTGAGGTCATGGAGGACACTTGATCACAAAGTAACGTTCTCAAAAGCTTAGAATTAAAGACAGGTAGAAAGAAAAACTCATCCTTCTTGTCACCAAAACAGAAATATCTTTAATACGAAATCTTTCATATGGATTTTTCTAAGTAGTTTTTTTTTTTTGTACTTTTGTTTTTTGTTTTTTTTTACAGAAACAGTCAGAGAGAGGGATAGACAGACAGGAACGGAGAGAGATGAGACGCAACAATTATTAGTTTTTCATTGCGGCACCTTAGTTGTTCATTGATTGCTTTCTCATATGTACCTTGACCATGGGCCTTCAGCAGACTGAGTAACCCTTTGCTCAATCAAGCCAGCCACCTAGGGTCCAAGCTGGTGAGCTTTGCTCAAACCAGATGAGCCCGCGCTCAAGCTGGCGCGCTCGGGGTCTCGAACCTGGGTCCTCCGCATCCCAGTTCGATGCTCTATCCACTGCGCTATCACCTGGTCAGGCTCTCAGTAGTTTTTTGAAAACAGAACCTTCAAAATTCTAAGGTTCTGTTTTAATGTCATGTTTCTTTTTTCTTTTTTTTAAGCAAGAGGGATAGACAGGCAGGAAGGGAGAGATGAGAAGCATCAGCTCGTAGTTGCGACACCTTAGTTGTTCATTGGTTGCTTTCTCACGTGCCTTGACGGGGGACTCCAGCTGGGCCAGCAATCTTGGGCTTAAGCCAGCGACCATGGGATCATGTCGATGATCCCACACTCAAGCTGGAGACCTCAGGGTTTCGAACCTGGTACCTCAGTGTCCCAAGTTGATGCTCTATCCACTGTGCCACCACTGGTCAGGCAGAGCAGCTGTTTATGACTACTGACTTGAGTTTTCTTGTCTGTTCTCGTGGCAAAGTCTCTGATGCTGTTCAAATGCAGAAGGAGTGGAGCTTCGCGAGGACCCACCCTCTGCTCACCGGCCTGTACCGCAGGGTGAGTTGTGGGGCCAGGCGTAAGGGGCCATCAAGATCTTCCACAGAGCTTGTGGTTCCAGTCCTTGTGGAGTGAGCCTGAACTCTGAAAGCCGTCAGCCAGTACTGACGACTGCAGAGAGGAGACAGAAGTGTCCCATTTCAACTTTGTGTCATGTTCTGCAGGAAGTGGGAGTGTGAGATCCCGCTTCTGCCCAGCAGTGGTTTGGTCTGACAGCCCAGGGTGCTTTGTTTCAGCTCTTTGTACTCCTGAGTCCAGAGGAGCTGATCGCCCACTTACAGGAAGTTCTGGAGATGCACGAGGTGAACTGGCAGCACGTGCTGTCCTGTGTGTCCACACTGGTGATCTGCTTCTCTGGAGCACAGCGGCTGGTAACTGGTGCGCTTTTATGGGTGTCCTGGTGTGTGTGTGTGTGTGTGTGTGTGTGTGTGTGTGTGTGTGAGAGAGAGAGAGAGAGAGAGAGAGAGAGCGACACACACACACACACACACACACACACACACACACGTACTGTTGTAGGCAAAACCCTAGCACCTGGGTGAGCCCATGGGCAGAACCTCAGTGAGGACGGAAGGCGCCCTCTGTCCTGGGGACTGTGCCCTCTTTTGCTCTGCCTGCTGCTCACGTGGTTGCCGTTTGTCTCATCAGTTTCCAGTCCCTAGAGATTGGCGTTGGGCACGCGAGACAGAACCGGAACTGCTGCTCCGCTGCAGCACACACACATTTTATTTCTCCTGGTCGCTTTCACCTAGATTGGGTGGCCCGCTTGCTGGCCCGTGCGTTCGAGAGCTTCGACCTGGACAGCATGGTCACCGTGTTCCTGGTTGTGCGTCAGGCTGCGCTGGAGGGTCCCTCCGTGTTCCTGTCCTATGCAGACTGGTTCCAGGTGTGTTACCTTTGCTGACCAGCTGGTGTTCCCAGGAAGTAGTTGGAATGTCCCCCAACTTGCCGTTGTAAGAGTTCTGGGGTCAGCTCTGCAGAGACGACACCAAACAAACCCATACGCACCGTGGCTGCCCACCCAGGGCCTGGCCCCTTCCCGGGTTGCCCCCTCACCAGCCTTATCTGTCAGGAAGAAGTAGAAGCATGAGGCCGCTGCCTTTGCAGAATGTGGTGACCGACCGTTTTCTCGTCAGTCCAAGAAGGTGCTTTTCAGGGGCTTCCTGGGGTCTTTGTTTCCTGCCTGCAGAGACCAGGTTTCTTAGGGCCCTGGGAGAGTGCCATGCCTGGGGCAAGGAACATCTCTTGGACATCGGCTCAGGAGCTTCGGCACGTCTAAGCCTGTGATTCTGTAGAAGCCTAGTGTGCCTGTCCACGGAGTGCTCACCTGCCTGCAGTTCCCAAGGGTGGCCCTTGGCAGGGCCTGCGGGAGCCTGGCTGCTCTGTCTGGTGTGTGGGCAGAGGACAGGTCTTGTGGTCTTTCTCCACTGTTTTATCTGCTGGTGTTCCTTCTGTGACTTGTGCCCCCAGGTCCAGGCCGTTGGCCCAGGACCTCTCAGGAATGTGCATGGGGTCGATGGCAGTGTCCTCGGGACGCTGAGGGACTGTCCCCAGAGCCCCCAGCACTTCCCTGTGTTTGCTTGTCTGCATGTGCTGAGAGCTCTGCCGGGTGTGATTCTGTCACGACCAGGTGTCCCCAGCCCTGCGTGGCTCAGTTCTCAGGGCAGCACAGGGCATTGGGGAAGGCTGCACTGCTGTGTCAGCATTCTCTGGGGCTTTTTGTTTTTGTTTTTTTTTTAATATCAATTTTATTGTTCCACTTATTTATGCATTCATTGGTTTATTCTTTTTTTTTTTTCAGAGACAGAGAGTCAGAGAAAGGAATAGACAGAGACAGAAAGACAGGAACGGAGAGAAATGAGAAGCATCAATCATTAGTTTTTCATTGCGCGTTGCAACACCTTAGTTGTTCATTGATTGCTTTCTCATATGTGCCTTGACCATGGGCCTTCAGCAGACCGAGTAACCCCTTGCTGGAGCCAGTGACCTTGGGTTCAAGCTGGTGGGATCTTGCTCAAACCAGATGAGCCCACACTCAAGCTGGTGACCTCGGGGTCTCGAACCTGGGTCCTCTGCATCCCAGTCCAACACTCTATCCACTGTGCCACTGCCTGGTCAGGCTCAGGGTTCTCTGTTTTTCTTTGTTTGTTTTGTTTTGTGGAGTTTTCTTTCCATCTTTTCAAGTCAACTTTACTGGGGTATAATGTATATAAAGTGTACCCAGTTTCAGTGAATGGTTGGATGTATTTGACATTTATGCATATGTTCAATGTTTGAAGTTCTGTTTTCATCTTTTTCAAGAATCCACATAATTAGACCACTGTGGTGGCAAATTTGAGCCTCTGGGGTTGGGAATATAATTCTTTGCTCCTCATGATATGTACTTGGATATAATTTTCCTAATAATGAAAAGAGCTGCCTTTTTTTTTTTTTTTTTTCCTGAAGCTGGAAACGGGGAGAGACAGTCAGACAGACTCCCACATGCGCCCGACCGGGATCCACCCGGCACGCCCACTAGGGGGCGATGCTCTGCCCATCTGGGGCGTCGCTCTGCCACAGTCAGAGCCATTCTAGCGCCTGAGGCAGAGGCCACAGAGCCATCCTCAGCGCCCGGGCAAACTTTGCTCCAATGGAGCCTTGGCTGCGGGAGGGGAAGAGAGAGACAGAGAGGAAGGGGGGGGGTGGAGAAGCAAATGGGCGCTTCTCCTATGTGCCCTGGCCGGGAATCGAACCCGGGTCCCCCGCATGCCAGGCTGACGCTCTACCGCTGAGCCAACCGGCCAGGGCCAAGAGCTGCTTTTTTTCTGGAATGATACTAAATACTTCTATTACCCCAGTCTGGGGGTATGCGTGTTATTTTACATAAAATCTCAGTGAACTATGGCTCTGAGGTGGTGGTTCACTTCTATGCCCATTTTCATTGTAGCATTGAGGCTCCTTCTCGATTGAGTGGGTGTTGCCAAGTCTCGAGACCATTCTGTGTAAACCAGTTAAATGGAGAAAAGTGACCCGCTGGCCTTGGGGAGCATAAGGTGGGAGCAGAATGGCAGTGTGGGGGTCCCGTTTTTATCTAATGGCCTCTGCATCTGTCCACCCCACTGAGGTGTTCAAGAATCAAATTCTCGTTGGGAAAGAGTTGCCGCTGGTCTCGTGGTGATTAAATAGTGACCACAGCGTTTGAGGGCTCTGCCAGCCTGGCTGTGGCAGCAGGCCTGGCTGCAGGACCGGCTGCAGGACCTGGGTTGTGTGGGGTGACGTGTCTGGTTCTCCTTGCTTGCTGGCAGTCCTTGTTGGCAGGGCCAACATTTATTAACCCCACAAAAGCCCTGGCTAGGGTACCTTAGTTGGTTGGAGCACTGTCCCTATACACCAAGGTTGCAGGTTTGATCCCCAGTAGGGGCACCTGCAGGAATCGACCATTGGAATGCATGGATAGATGGGACGGCAGATTGGTGTTTCTTTCTCTCTCTCACAATAAATAGAATCTCCCCCCTAGAAAAATTTCCCTTCCCCCAGTCACCCCAGGTGTTCTCGGTTTCTGGAAGGTCTGCTTGTTTTGCTGTGATCAGGGCTCTGACCTGAGGGATGCCGCCTCTTCTGTGGTGATCCTGTTCATGCAGACAAGTGTGGAAGTTGTGCTCACAGCTGTTGAAGTGGTTTTGTTGGGTGGAGGGAGTATGCTTGCCAAGGAGAGTTAGGCAGTGAGTGACTTGTGCCTCTGACGTTCGTAGGACGTCATAGTGACTGTTTCAGCCCACTTCTTCAGTCAATCCCTGTGACATTCAGAAATTGTGTGAACCAGGGCTTTGGTTTCTTTTCCAGCAGCAGTTTTGTTTTTGAGGTACTGTGTTGACAGGTCCCGGTGTGGACAGAGGGGCATCACTGCCCATGCCTCGTGCCCATCTCCTTCCAGACCTCCTTTGGGAGCACAAGGAGTCACCACTGCAGCAGCAAGAAGGCGCTGGTCTTCCTCTTCAAGTTTCTGTCCGACCTTGTGCCCTTTGAGGCCCCCCGGTACCTGCAGGTGAGAAGCTAGCTGCCACACTTGGGCTCATGTCCTCCTCAGTCCAAGGATGTACTTCTGAGCAGGTGCCGGTTAAACGATGCAAATCGACAACAGGGATGTTGGGGTGCACTTGGTGAAAGGCCCGAAACCAGCCCCTGTCCGTCCCTGGGTAGTGGCCTTGTAGGACACAGCCACCGCCCTCCCGTGAGGCAACTCGAGAGCTGGCGCAGGAGAATGACCCCACTTCTGTTGTTCAGGGTGACACGTCTTCACACTAAAGACTCATCTAGAAGGCTGTGCCCTGAACTGCTAGTGGCCATTAACTTCTAGGCGTGAGAAATCATTTTTATAGGAAGTCTGTATTAATCTCATGATTAAAAGATGCCCTTTCTGTAAGTCTTCCTTTTTATTTGAGAGAGGTGTGCAGAGGAGCTCCTGAGGGTCAACGGCCGAGGGCCCAGTGCTGCCACAGGACCCTTGCCTGCCCCCTTCTGAAGGCGCCCCTGTGGATGCATGTGGGGACCCTCACCCTGGATTCGTCCTTCCCACCTTCTGCTTTTGCCAACCTGGTCTTTGGCTAGTTTTCTGACTGCTGTCCTCAGTGCAGACATCTCCCTGGCAGTCAGGAACAGCTGACAGGCTGATGTCCTGCTATGTTGTTGGCTATAGGTGCACATTCTCCACCCGCCCCTCGTCCCGAGCAAGTACCGCTCCCTGCTCACGGATTACATCTCTCTGGCCAAGACGCGGCTGACTGACCTGAAGGTGAGTGCTGGCCTCCCTCCACCTTCCCCTGTAGCCACTGTGTCCATGTGGTCCTCACGTTCTCCTTCGTGTCTTGTCTTCAGGTTTCTATGGAAAACATGGGGCTGTATGAGGATCTGTCTTCAGCCGGAGACGTCACAGAGGTAACTCACCTCGGTGCTGCTGCCTTGGGGGTGCTCTGTGCTCACCAGGCACAGTCTTATTTCCTGGGACTGAGTTTAGCGCTTGAGCCTTTTCTGTGTGGGACCTGGTGTCTGGTGCAGTTGGAACCTGACAGTGACACCAAGGAGCTTGTTCTGTAATAGCCACACTGTTCAGAGCAGGAGCGGGTGGTCACTGTGTGTGGGAAGGGTTGCCTCTTAGGAGAGCTTCATCCACATGGGTTTGAGTGTAAGAATGGTCTGTAAAAACAGAGAGGAGGGTTAACTGCATGCATCTAAACCAAATGTCACATGGTCATATAGTATGTGTGTTTTTTAAGGCCGTTTTATTAAAGAGTTGTGAATTGCTGGAGAGCATTACAGATGCTGTTAAAGTGACTGTTTTAAGTACTTAATGCATTTCTCTTTTAAGGTTTATTGCTGTACTTCTTCCAAATGTCAAAATTTAGTCTTCCTTCTCACCGGAAAATCTTTAGTTGGAGACTTTTCCTGTCCTTGAGGGGCAGCAGAGAGGAACGGCAGGAAGGACACCTGCAGACAGAGGGTGGCGGTGGCTTCCCAGCAGGGCCCTGCGTCCACTGGGCTGCTCACTGGTCTGACTTGCTAAGGGCAGAGAGAAAGCCGCTGATGCCTCTGCGTGGTTCTGAATGTCCCCCTGTGCCGTGCATCAAGCTCGGTCCCTTTTACCTGAAAATGACAAGTCTCTTAAATCTTGTGTTCTTTTTTCTTCCTCCCTGCATGGAGTCAGCCCCACAGCCAGGCCTCCCAGGATGTGGAGAAGGCCATCCAGGTGTTTGAACACACAGGGAAAATTCCCGTGGCTGTCATGGAGGCCAGGTAGGGTCGGGCTGTCCTTATCTGTTTTCAGAAACACATGCAGCAGGGTGGTCATTTGTAGGGAGACCCAGGAGTCCATGTGAATGTCCCAGTGATGGTCCTGAGGCTGACTGGCATAGAGTTCTGCTGTGATGTGCGGTTTCTTTAGAAAAGCATGCAACACCCGTGATCCAGCCAACTGGTGGGCTGAGTGGATTCCACAATGTTCAGAGGGACAATGGTTTTTATTAATGCTTTATTGGTGACCAGTATGAAGCCAATACAGGGAGTCGAATAGCAAAATTGTGTTGAATTTGGTACGATTCCAATACTTCTTAAATTCTGATTGCTACCACTGTGGGGCAGCTTTATTTAAGGTATTAATTCTGAGAAATGTCCCAGTTACTGGGATTTCTAGATCAGCTCCAAGGACAATGCTCACCTTGACCTGAAGTGGCTCTTGTGGCTTTGGATTAACCCAAATCCATAGTCACACAAGGGGTCAGAACAATGTCCAGATTCCCTAGGACACAAGTTGTCACCAGCACAGACGACCCTTTGCATGAACTAAGACTTATTTATTTATTTATTTTTTATTTCATTTTTTTAAGAGACAGAGAGAGAGTCAGAGAGAGGGATAGATAGGAATGCAGAGATGAGAAGCATCAATTAGTTTTTCGTTGTGGCACTTTAGTTGTTCATTGATTGCTTTCTCATATGTGCCTTGACTGTGGGGCTACAGCAGACCGAGTAACCCCTTGCTCAAGCCAGCGACCTTGGGTCCAAGCTGGTGAGCTTTGCTCAAACCAGAGGATCCTGTGCTCAAGCTGGCGACCTCGGGGCCTCAAACCTGGGCCCTCGACATTCCAGTCCTACGCTCTATCCACTGCACCACCGCCCGGTCAGGCTGCATGAACTAAGACTTAAAATGTGATAAAACATCATAGCCATGAAATGAGATGACCTATCTGGTGCTGCCCTCTGTGTGGAGACTTAGATTGTGTTGTGTCCACTGAGGTGTCCTGATGCTTCTCTTCTCTTCTCTTCTCTTCTCTTCTCTTCTCTTCTCTTCTCTTCTCTTCTCTGTTGCAGCATATTCAGGAGGCCCTACTATGTGTCTCACTTTCTGCCTGCCCTGCTCACGCCTCGAGTGGTCAGTATGCGTCTTCAGGAACTTGGGACAGAGGTGGCAGAGAGCAAGGACATCCCCGTCTGCATCTCACTGGAATCTCGTCTTTCCTCTCATAGCTCCCGAGCACCCCTGATTCCCGAGTGGTCTTGATCGAGTCCCTGAAGAGGTTTGCAAGGACATTGTTTCTAGTAGGGTTTTGACGATGCAGAGAACTCGGATCCTTTTGTAGGGATGTGTTTTATTTATAAATACTGGTTCAAAATTAGTTGGTTAAAATTTTTAAAAGAAGATTTTTATTAACACCACTTAACATCATTTTTCAACAAATGTTTAGGTGATGTGTAGGTTTGGGAGTTAAAGTGTTATTGGTACAAAATCATTGTGAAAGAAGAATTAATGCCAGCTTCGTTTTGGCATTTGCATAGTATAGCTTTTTAATTTTTTGACACTGTTTTCTAGTTTTTTCAAAGTTAAATATGGATGCAGAAAAAATCATATAGTTCTAATAAAATTTAAGAAAAACAGCCACCACCCACCCTTCCCTGCCACTTCTTTCTCTGTAGACAGCTATTTTCAACTCTTAGTTGATTTTTAAAATTTCTCTTTATATCTCTAAATAGGATTTTTATTTTGCTACTTATCACTTCTGTTTTAGGAAATATCAATTGATTTTCCAAGGACCTAGCTTTTTTCCATTAACATAATTAACTGTTTTTTATATAATAGTTTTAAAAAGCTCTACTCTTTGTTTCTTAGGGTATATAAATACTGTTCAGAGTTGACCGTTAGGAATCTGGTTGTTTTCCTCTTTCCTCTGGAGTTCCTAGTGGTCTTTGACTCACTTGTGCACGGCTTGGTCCCATCATAGCTGCCGTGTTTGCCTTGCCTCTCCCAGCACCGTCTTCTGTTCTCTCTGAATTTCTCCATTTCCTTTGATCTGTGTTGGTGTTTATTTTTAAGCTAAAGTCTTTCCAGTACCTGGTCGATAGGTGGTCCCCTCAGTTCCTGCTCGCAGGTTCTGTTCCCTGCCTCATTTGGGGTCCCCCGATGAGATCGCACTCGAGAGCACAGCTGTGCCCTCCTTCTGTGTGTGTCATTGTCATGGTTTGCGGCACTGGTGGGTCAGCTGCTCTCCCGCCTCATGGCTCTTGTCCTGCAGGCTGTGCGACTGTCCACACATCCCACACGTGCTGCTCCTCGTGGCTCCTCCTCTGAGGACGACTCCATGGCTCTCGTCCGTGGACTTGTCGCTGTGACCTGAGACAGTGCCAGCTGGGGGTCCTCACTTTGCAGATGCCCATAAGACTTTCTCTGTAATTCTTTGTAGTTTTAACCACATCTGGGTGATCTTGTTTGTATAATTCACTAAAAGTAATATGTTAACTTTTAAAATTTGGAAATTTTTGAAACTTGAAGGAGAGAGGTAAAAATCATTTTTAATCTGTGCCCAGTGGAACCACTGCTGGTGGCTGTGAACCAGTGAGGACGGTGGACACTGCAGTGGTTTTTCTAAAACGGTTGTAATGTACAACCGTGTAACTACAGCCACTGCGTCGCACACTTGTGTTCAGTGGTCGATTTTGGAACAGTAAGCTTGAGAATTAGCTCCTTATAGTTGACTTGATTTTTATGTTTTGTTTCGATCCAGAGCAGATAAAATCCCTCCATCTCTGTACTCCACCTACCGCCAAGCCTGCTCTGATGAGGAGAAGAAGTCAGCAAGTAAGGTTAACAGGTTCTCGGTCATGAGGTGTGTCAGTGACTCCTTGTTCAGTGCTGTCTCGGTAGGTTGTGCTGGCTCCGGCCAGAGCTCTGGATTTAGACTGCCCAACCTGCATCAGTCATGGGCCAGGAGGGCCGGGCGTGACACCATCGTCACAGCTCTGAGCCTGGAGGCCTGATGTTCCCCAAAGGGGTACATTCCTGACGTAGTGTGTGCCATACAGAATCCACTCTGCTGTCTCTGTGCCCCATTGGGGTGGGGTGGTTTCTCTTTCCTGTCCTTGCTCTTTCTTGTCAGGCTCTAAGTTCAGGAGATCCAGGCCTGTTGTCGGGACTGGTCTGTGACAGCTTTCTGACCATTTGGGTGGTTCTTCTGTGTGTGGGGGTGTCTTTCTGCTTCTGGGAACCGCCATGGACCGAGGTCCCTCTGAGGATGTAGAGGTGAGGTGTCTGTTCCTGATGCAGCTGGGCAGACGTGGAGGTGTGGTCCTGCCCACCTGTCCTGGCCACTAGCAGGGTGGCCTCTGCTGTGCCATCAGGCTGGCTTCCCAGAACTGTCAACGGAAGCAGCTTGTGTTTGCTGGTTTCAGCCCTCTGACATCTTCAGGGCCGGTTAGACTCCTGGGGTTCTGTTTGCTGGAACCCCTGAGCGGGTGATGGATGAGTGTCCCCAACCTCACACCTCTTAAGTGTAGTACTGAGAACAACAGCTGCACTGGGGGGTGTGGCCCTGGTCCCCCTCACCCGGCCCTGGGTCCCCTCACCCGGCCCTGGGTCCCCTCACCCGGCCCCAGTCCCCTCACCTGGTCCCCTCACCTAGCCCCGGTCCCCCTCACCCAGTCCCTCTCACCCGGTCCCCTCACCCGGTCCCTCTCACCCAGCCCCAGTCCCCCTCACCCAGCCCTGGTCCCCCTCACCCAGTCCCTCTCACCTAGCCCCAGTCCCCCTCACCCAGCCCCAGTCCCCCTCACCCAGTCCCTCTCACCCGGTCCCCTCACCTGGTCCCCTCACCCGGCCCCAGTTCCCCTCACCCGGTCCCCTCACCTAGCCCCAGTCCCCCTCACCCGGCCCTGGTCCCCCTCACCCAGTCCCCCTCACCCAGCCTCAGTCCCCCTCACCCGGCCCTGGTCCCCCTCACCCAGCCCCAGTTCCCTTCACCTGGTCCCCTCACCCAGCCCCAGTCCCCCTCACCTGGTCCCCCTCACCCAGCCCCAGTCCCCCTCACCTGGTCCCCCTCACCCAGCCCAGTCCCCCTCACCGGCCACAGTCCCAACTTCTGAGGGCACTTAGAGCGTCTTGTGCTGCACAACTTAACGTGAGGGGTTCGAACAGGAGCCTTAGGTCCTGAGTCCTGGTGTCGTGTGGAGAGACCTGTGTGAGCTCTCGGCACCTGCAGTGTCTTCTCCAGTCACACCCTAATTGAACTTGTCATGCTTTAAAAACATGATTTTTCTTCTTTTCTTTTTTCTTTTTTAATATCTTATGGTAAACAACAATATAACAATGTTGCCTAAAAGTTTGAGAAGCGAGCAAATCGTCCTTGGTGACAGCCTCCTGCCCATCCTTGCTTGCTGTGCTCGTGTGCTTCCGTCAGGCACAGACCATGCTTGGTCTTCAGCTTGTTTATAAATGTTCTGACTTTTTATATGATAGCACGCAGCCTCAGGATGGTTTCGTTTCTGCCCTGTGGACAGAGGGACCAGCAGGTGACATATTCGGCTGCGTGTGCTTTCTGTCTGGTCTAATTGTTAAAGTCATGCCCCCAACCCTGCATCTCTCAGCTGCAGTCCTGGGAAGAAAGCTGGAACCCGGCTGTGCGGAAGGCTCCCTGGGACTGCTCACAGTTGCACTACGAGAGCTGAGGGCCGCCCTCACAGACCCCGCCCAGTACGATGGTGAGGATGGGCAGTGGGCGGGGCTGTCCACACTGGGGGTTCATGAACTCAGTGGCTGGTCTACCCCCTCGTGGTGGTAGCGGCCAGGGCTTATTCCTGTGAGTCAGCGTGTGGTGGTGAAGCCTGACCATGGAGCTGACTGGTGTCGAGGGTGTCGCCTCCCTTCAGACAGGATGGGAGACCCGTCGCTCAAGCTGTCATAAACCCTTGGCAGAAGGTGACTCCTGCTGTTTGGCATCCCAGCAGGACAGGGGATGGAGAGGAGGGTGGGTGACGTTACCAGGCGTGGGGTTTTGCTCGTCCCAGTGCCCGAGTGGCCGTGACACTGAGCCCTGAGCCTTTGCTGCTGTGTGTGAGTTGTGAGTGTGCTCTGGAGGAGGGGCCCGGACAGTGCAGAGCCCACAGTCGTGTACGAGTTATGAAAGAAAACACTGAGCTCCAGCTTTCAGGCTTTTGTGATAGAAAATACAGAATCCAAAACAATAGGCCACTTGTTACCTAGTAAGTGTGACAGACTTTATTTATTATGAATCCATTTTATTCGGGGAGGAAAGACTGCTCCGTGAGAGCCTTGCTGAGGAAATACTGACGACTCTGAGTTCCACAGCCTGCCGGGTGCCTGCAGGCCTCAGCCGCAGCTGTGCTGCGTGCGCGATGGGGTTGGGGGTGTGGCCTCTCAGAGCGGTGCTCCTGCGGAACGTGGTGTCCAGGGACCCTGGGGCCTGGCGGGACCACAGAGCTCCAGTAGAATGGCTGGAAGGTCAGGTCAGCCTTGTTTCCAAAGGCCCCAGAGCTTCCATCTCTACGCGGTGTGGTTGGCCCACTAGGCACCCACCTGCCCTCTGGTGCCCGGAGGCTGTGGTGTTTGCCATTGGCACACACAGTGGCAGCTGGGATGCGAACACGCATCGGGGAGAGGTGGCACGTGATTCAGACGAAGAAGTTAAATAACTGGCGAGGTTTGTGGTGGTGATGTAATGGGTCAACCCTGACATGTGCAGGGCAGGCGTGGTTGGCCTCTGCCGCACCACATGGTCCCCTAGTCTAGTCACTGCCACCTGCAGTGAGCCAGCCCTGGGTGCAGGCAGGCAGGCTTCTGTGCCCCCATCAGCCCCCTGGGCACCTCCTCCCCGCACCTCTACTCACCCGACTGGGCTTTTCCGTTTGCAGTTTTATCTGCTCAGGTTGCAGTGGTCTCTGAAAGGCTGAGCTCTGTCCTGGGCCACAGTGAGGACAGCAGCAGCTCTGAGGTCTCGAGGATCCAGCTCAGTGTCCTTGCTCCCAAACTGGAGCAGCGGGAGCAGCAGGTGCGTGTGGGACACCGGAGCTCAGCTGTCGCTCCTGCTGGGCTGTGCTCAAGAACTGAAAGCCCTTCTCTGCACTTTTTCTGCTACGGAAAGTGTGTACGTGGAGCAGACGTCAGGGTGCTCGGTACCCTGCCAGTGTGTGCAAAGAACATGCAGCAGAGGCCGTTGTGGCCCCACAGCCTAAAATGTTTGCTCTCTGCCCTGCTCTGTTCTGTAAAATCTCATGAGTGGAGATTGCCTGATAGCACATGGCCTGTCATGTTCCCAGAACTGGGAGTGGGGATTCTGTCCTCTCCAAATGCAAGCCTGTCACTTGTGTTTATGATACAAGACCTGGCACGCTCCTCTCGGGGCACTGGGCCCTCAGTGACATCTCTTCTCTCAGGTCGTGGATCTCCTGCTGACATCTTTTTGTCAGAACCTAATGGCAGCCTCCAGCTTTGCCCCACCGGACAGGTAGTCTGGGTAGTTAGAGCCATCCTGGGGACGGTGTGGTGCTCTGGGTGGGCCTCCTTTTGGAGCAGAACTCTCTATGTTCCGTGATGACAGTGGCCATCAGTTCCTAGTTCACTGGCTTCCCGCTGGTGGGGGGCCATGCTGACGTTTATGGGGGGGGGCTGTGTGTGACAGAAGTCGAGCATTGCTACAAGAGGCTCTGCTTTTGGGGGAGCACCCGGTTCCTACTAAGGCCTCCTCTGTCCAAGGGCTTGTATCCCAGACCCTGGGAGGGCTGTGTCGGATGGGGACAGGCCATTGTCTCTGTAGGCAGGGCTCCTGGGCCGCCCGTTTTGTGACAGCCACATGTGGACGCACACTCCTTCCTGCCGTGCTCGCCAGACTCTGCCAACTTCTCCGTCACCAGGTAGGGCTGCTGCCTCCCTACAGCTGGGAAGTGGGTGCCGCACCCTCCCTCTTGCAGAATCAGTTTTCATTCCCGTTTTAGGGCCCGAGCCTGAGTGCCTCGCATGTCCTGGGGTTGGCTGCTCTGGCCGTCCACCTTAGTGAGTCCAGGTCTGTGCTCCCGGAGGTTTGTGTGGGTCCTCCTAACCCCGCGAGCGGCCTCTCCATCCCTGAGTTCTTCGACAGCCTCCTGACTTGCCGGTCCAAGGAGTCCTCACTGTTCTGCCTCAAGTGAGTAGCTTCTCATGGTCCCTCAGTCACTTGTCTCCTCTGTTGAGAAAAGCGCAGATGGGACTCACAGATAGTGACGATTGGGCGTTTTGGTGTTTATTTTTCCAGAATCTTGTCTGTATGTATTTATGTGAGAGTGTTTGTTTCTGTTTCTAAAAATGGAGTCACATACTGCACTAAACTGCATGTAACGTTGGCACTAGACTGGCACCCTTGCACATTGCTCAGTGTCCTTCGGGCCAGTGAGAGAAGCTGTTATGTCTTGGGTTGCAGCCTCTGGTTAGGTTCCTGGTTCCCTGTGCTGAGCAGCCTCTGGTTAGGTTCCTGGTTCCCTGTGCTGAGCAGCCTCTGGTTAGGTTCCTGGTTCCCTGTGCTGAGCAGCCTCTGGTTAGGTTCCTGGTTCCCTGTGCTGAGCAGCCTCTGGTTAGGTTCCTGGTTCCCTGTGCTGAGCAGCCTCTGCAGCTGTTTCTCTAGGTACAGTCCCTACCTGTGGAATGCCTTGTCCAGAGGTAAACTCATCTTACAGGGCCTTGAGACCCATCATCCTGTAACTCTGGGCCAGCTTACACCCCATAGGTCCCTTAACGCAGTGGTCCCCAACCTTTTTTGGGCCACGGACCAGTTTAATGTCAGAAAATATTTTCACGGACCGGTCTTTAGGGTGGGATGGCTAAATGTATCATGTGACCAAGACAAGTGTCAAGAGTGAGTTTTAGACGGATATAACAGAGGGAATCTGTTCATTTTAAAAAAATAAAACATCGTTCAGACTTAAATATAAATAAAACGGAAATAATGTAAGTTATTTATTCTTTCTCTGCGGACCGGTACCAAATGGCCCACGGACCGGTACCGGTCCGCGGCCCAGGGGTTGAGGACCACTGCCTTAAGGCACCAGTGTGCCAGGCCTGGGGTGGGCCCGTCTCCTCCCGTCTGTGCCGGGGTGCCTGCTGAGTCAGTGGTTTGGAGCACGCAGGGTGGCAGGTGCTGAGGACAGGTGGTGTGTCGGAGTGAGATCAGCCGCCCGGGTTGGGCAGGGCTTCCTGGTGGGAGGGCTCTGAGGGGCAGTTGTTGGCTGGGCTGGGGTCGAGGTTCTATGACAGAGCTGACGAAGCGTGAGGAGTGGGAGGGACAAACAGCAGAAATGCTGCCTCAGGCCACTGCCCAGCCGACGTCCACACTGTCCACACCAGGAGGCAGAAGGGCCAGCCCCCACCCTGTCCCCCTCGTGGGCGTTTGGCAACACTGACATGACAGCAGTCCCCACTGGAGTCAGTCCTGTAGGCGCCCACTTCCTTGCCGCCTTCCTGACTTCCTCTGGGCCCAGGGTCAGTCTGTCCTGGTCAGTCTTCCTCCTCTGAGTCTCAGCCTACAATGTGGACAGAGCTCAGACCAGACAGATGTGCCATGGGGCCACTTCCCCAGTGCTCAGGAGCTGAGGCCGAGGGTGGACGCACAGGCCCCCTGGTTTTGAAGGCACACTGGGTGAGATTTACTTCCCTTCATCCCTTATGGTGCAGGTCACATTTCTAGGTTAGAATTTGTTTTCCATTTTCAGATTTTGTACTGCGGCAATTTCTTACTCTTTGTGTAAGTTTTCTTCCCAGTCACGTGATGCTTGGTGCAGCTGCTTCTCTCCAGGCCTTATAAAAAAGGTAGGTCTCTCAGGTTCCTTTTCTCCGTCCTCCTGAGTCTCTGGGCTTTATGCAGGGTTCCCAGGCCCGTGGCCATTGTTTATCAGACTGGCTGCCGGGGCCAGTGGCTGCCTTTTCCTCCTGTTCCAAGTTAGAAGGAGAGTTGTAAGATGACAACTTCACGCATTCCTCCCTTTTTAAAAAGAAACAGACTGATATTTATAAAATAGGTAAATTAAAAGATAGCCTGACCAAGTGGTGGCGCAGTGGATAGAGCGTCGGACTGGGATGCTGAGGACCCAGGTTCAAGACCTCAAGGTCGCCAGTTTGAGCGCGGGTTCATCTGGTTTGAGCAAAAAAAGCTCACCAGCTTGGACCCAAGGTCTCTGGCTCAAGCAAGGGGTTACTTGGTCTGCTGAAGGCCCATGGTCAAGGCACATATGAGAAAGCAAACAATGAACAACTAAGGTGTCGCAACGAAAAACTGATGATTGATGCTTCTCATCTCTCCATTCCTGTCTGTCTGTCCTTATTTATCCCTCTCTCTGACTCTCTCTGTCTCTGTAAAAAAATTAAAAAATATATATAAGTTTTCATTGAAG
This sequence comes from Saccopteryx bilineata, assembly GCF_036850765.1. NCBI lineage: Eukaryota > Metazoa > Chordata > Mammalia > Chiroptera > Emballonuridae > Saccopteryx > Saccopteryx bilineata. The sequence goes on from NC_089498.1 coordinate 270,679, forward strand.
AGTGTCTTCCCATTCAAAGAATTCCAGATTTCCTCTGGAGAGTTCCTCCTGTGAATGCTTGTTACACTTACTAGGAGATGAGAAATTTTAAGTGTTAGAGACCTTAAATGTTAGCAGTGCTGCTGAGGTGGCTGCTGCTCCTGCAGAGGTTTTGGGAGCGTCGCCTGTGAGGTTTGAACTTGGCTCTCAGTCAAGCTCTGCATTAGGATCGACTGAGACGCTGTAAGAGCCCTGCCCGGGCCTGACCGGCCGATGTTGTTGTGGGAACTTCGTCCCAGGTGCCAGTTAAAAGCATTGGACGAAGAGCAGGGGTGGCCCCAGCAAGGAAGTCCCAATTCCTGTGTGGTCCAGCCTACACTTGAGAAAAACGGGGGATGTCTCACCTCCTAAAGTGCAAGGGGGTACAAATTAACACGCTGGCCAGGCTTTGCTCCTCCAGTGCGCACTCCTCGAGCAGACGCCCGTGTCGGCCAAGGCGTGGGCGGCGCCGCCCTGTGGAGGGCGGGTCAGACCCAGCCATTCTGCGTCCAGGCGTCAGCCCAGGGAAGGCCTCCTGTGTGCCAAGGGTTTCGAGTAGGTCTCATGGAGGCGCTATCTGTCACTGGGCGCCTGCATGCCCCATGAGGGAAGGGCGAGGCCCCCACAGGTGACATAGGGTCTCTGCACCCTGCTGTACACAGCCAGGTTATTACTGAACCTCACAGACACATCCCTCTCTTTTCAGTTTCAGTTTGTTGTGCTCCGATTGTTCTCAGAAGCCCGAGGCCCTCTCTCTGCAGAGGACACAGGCGGCCTTCCCTGGGGGCCCTTCTGCCTGCCCCCCGCAGACTGGCAGCGAGCCGCCCTCTGTCTGTGGAGACAGACAGCCTTCCAGGAACTGTTGAAAGAGAAGGAATTTCATGTAGGTCCCTCTGCCCTTCCCTTGCTTCTCACCTAGACCCAACTCCTGGGCTTGTGAGTACAGATCTGGGGCCTGCGGATGTGGCGGGCAGGAAGCTGGCCTGACCTAGTCGTACCTGCGCAGCACAGATGTGGCTTTGGTTGAAATTGTCATTGGGATCATTGTAGCGTCACATGCAGGTGTAAGGAATCAGAGAGAAAGATGCCTGTGCTATTTGCCTGGCTTCCCCCAACAGGAACATTTTGCAAAGAATTTTAAGAGTGAGTAAAACTGTTTCAAACGTGTGCCAGGCTCTGATTTGGGGCCGGGCTTCTCTGAGCACAGTCCTGGGAGCCTCGCCACTCCAGCCCGTGTGACCCTGCTGCTCCTCTCTGCTTCCCTTTCATAACTTATTTCTTGGGTGTTTGCCTGCTTGTTTTGGTCTTGAGAGAAAAAAAATAATCAATTGTTTTCTCAATTCTTTTATTGTTAACCATATCATTTATACAAGAGTAGGTCTGACAGTCTTGTTTAATGTGGGAAGCAATGATGTGGGGAATAGCCACACTCACTGATAGCTGGTGCCTCCCCTGAGCCTCCGGGTCACTGTCCTGGCCCTGGGTCATCGTGGCCCTGACCCTGGTTTAACCCTATGCATGTTCCTGAGCACTGCTGCTGTATGTTGCCTGGCTTTGGTCCTTACGCCACTGTAACGTGTTTCTGTGACATGCTTTTTGACACTTAGTGTTCGATTCTAAGATTACTCCGCATTGATATGTGGAATTGTTCCAAGGATTTGAATATAAGAAATACGCTCCTGTGAGTGTTTGAAGCACGATGTTGTTGCGGTGCTGTTGAGCGCTGCCACAGGCACCTGCTCAACCCGGCAGTGTGCTGGGGCAGTCGCTCCAAAGGCACCGTGTCCCCGTTTCAGTGAGCTTCACGCTCCCTTCACAGTGAGCAGCAGACCAGCTCTTCATCGAGGCCTGGGGCTGACATCTCAGTCCAGCAGTGGAGGTGGTCAGAGGGGGGGGCATTCTGACCGTGTGAGGGTGCTTGCCTGTGGGGTGCTGGTCCACTGGAGCTGTGGTTTCCAGGTTCCCTCCTCATGGTGACACTCAGGTGGCCCTCTTCTCAGTTAACTTACAGGGACTGGGTGCAGCAGGAACTGGAAATTCAACCCGAAGTGGATTTTCTTTCAGGGATGGAAAAGTAAGTGTTTAAAGGGTTCTGCCCTTCAAAATGTTATACCATCTTCTACATTGTCTTAAAGTCTTGAGTTTTGTCGTATCTTTAACATAATGTTCAGTTTAGCATATTACCTATGAGCACAGTTTCATTCATTTCTTTAAGAAACATTGAGCTCCAGTTTGCTAGGCACTTCTAGAATGTTCTAGAAACTGGGGGATGCCTGGTAAATGAGACATGCCTCTCCATGTGGCCCCTTCTCCCCTGATACTGCTGACTGGTCACTCTGGTCAGGGAACTGCACAGAGCTGACACCCGTGTGGGCCTTGGACAGTACTTGTCTATGTGAGACAGCGGATTGGCGGTAGGCATGTGCTCTGAGGACACCGGGCAGGGCTATGGGAGTGCGTGCCCAGAGAAGGGGCAGCAAGGGCAGCAAGCACACGCTCCCCAAGGTGTGGACGGAGCTGTTGGATGTGGTGAGGATCTGTGATGGGCCTGCCCACATTGTCTGCTCAGGGGTCCTGAGCATGTTCTCAGCTGGTATCTGCTGGCCCACGCGGCCACCTGCCACATGGGAAGAGCACAGGCAGCCCACTGAGAAGGCCGAGGGCTGGGCATGTGCCCAGTGGAGCACCAGCTGTGAGGGGTGGCTCTGGGAGTGGGTCAGTCAAGGTCTGCGGGCTGATAATAGACCATCAGGAGGTCTGGTGTGCTGCTCTGGGCATGGAAGTGGGGTGTTGACAGGGCCCGTGGGTTTGGGGATGCAGGTCAGGAAGGGCATGGGAGTCCAAGGGGGCAGCTGAGGACAAGGGTCAGCCTCGGCCATCCCCCAGCCCCACTGTGCTTTGTGAGGTCAGAGACCCTTTCCACTCACATGGAGTGCCACACTTGTTCTGTGGTGTCAGATTTTGGATGGAACAATACAGAAAGTTTGGAAAGGAAAGGCTGTGGCAATGGAAAGAACAGCTAACTGCTTTTCCCAACAACGTGGGTTTTGTTTCCTTGTGCCAGGCTAGCTTTGGGAGGGCTTTGTGTACATGCTCACACACCCTGCCCTTTCTGGCCTCCTCTCTCCAGCAGGAAAGGAAGGGGTTCTTTTTCTGGTGTGAAGGTTTGTGACCATTTAATGCATCCTGAGCTCACTGCATGTGGACATTGTGTTTGCACCTATTCTGGGGTTTTCTGTTAATTACTAGAAATAGGCCCTGGCCGGTTGGCTCAGTGGTAGAGCGTTGGCCTGGTGTGCAGTAGTCCCGGGTTCAATTCCCGGCCAGGGCACACAGGAGAAGCGCCCATCTGCTTCTCCACCCCTCCCCCTCTCCTTCCTCTCTGTCTCTCTCTTCCCCTCCCGCAGCCGAGGCTCCATTGGAGCAAAGTTGGCCGGGGCGCTGAGAATGGCTCTGTGGCCTCTGCCTCAGGCGCTAGAATGGCTCTGGTTGCAACAGAGCATCGCCCCCTGGTGGGCATGCTGGGTGGATCCCAGTCGGGCGCATGGCGGGAGTCTGTCTGACTGCCTCCCCATTTCTGGCTTCGGAAAAATACAACAACAACAAAAGAATTACTACAAATACTTGGGTGGATCCGCACAGTTCAGATGGGGAAAGCTCACGGTCGTCCTTGCCCACTCATGTTCGAGTGGGAGTGTCTCTGCTGTGTTTAGTTTGTCCTCAGACCCTCCCTGTGAGCCGCTCTCCACATCTGGACACCTGTGCTGTGGATCTGGGGCAGCTCACAGCACCCTGGGAGGATTCCTCTGCCTCTGTTCCCAGCTCAGCGGGTGTGGGTGGCCCCTGAGAGGTTCTTCATTGGTGGTTGAGGGCCTTCCTGCAGCCCCAGGCCGCCTGGTCCCAGCTCTGCAATGCTGTGCCCCTCACCGGAGCTCACATCTCGCTGCGGGGCCCCTGCTTGCAGTCATTCTCAGCGCAGACCTGGTGTTTGCTGTGCAGGTGGGACTTCCACCAGTGGGCCATCCGTGAGCACTTCCTCCCCATGCCCACCGCCTTAGGGGGCTGCGATGGAGACCTGGAGACCGCGTGCACCATCCTTGTCAGCGTGCTCATGGACTTCTGCCAAAGGTCAGGAATGCTGATGCCAAAAGGCATCTTCTCATTTCTTTAGTTCTGAGAATGGTTTTATTTCCCTCAGTTCTATTTGTTATCCAAAGCACAATTGAACATACTTCGATAGCAAGTCTGAGTTTATTTGAAATAAAGGCAAGCTTACTGAACCAGTTTCTTTTGTGTACGTTTGCCAGTGGCAACGACTTCATTTTTCTGCTTTGCCACCTGAAATTTAGGGTCAGCGAATGTGGTGAGAGGAAGGAGGCATCTTTGTCTTGTCCCTGATCTTAGGAGGAAAGTTTTCAGTTTTTTGTCATTTGGTGTGAGGTTAGCTGTGTGGTTTTCATAACTGCTCTTCTCTTAGCTTGTGGAGTGTTTTTAATCTTGAAAAGGGTATTGAATTTTGTCTAATGCTTTATCTGCATCTATTGATGGTACATGGTTGTCTTTTATTCTGCTAATATGTGTGTTGTATTAGCTGTTTTCTGGATGGTGAACCACCCTCGTGTCCTTGGACTAAGTCCCAGTAGGTCATAGTACAGAACTGTTTTTGTAGGCTGCTGGATGTTGCGCGTATTTTGTCACAGAGGGTTTGCCGTTGATGACTGGGACTGCTCGCCACTGTGGAGGCAGGAGGAGAAGCAGGAACGCTACAGAAGCTATGAGATACTCAGAGGCTTTTGTTGTGTTTTTGTTTCAGTTCAAGGAGTTACGGCCATTCAGAGAATTCTGATTTGGTTTTTGGTGGCTACAAGGGAAATGGGGATGTTTTTTCAAGATTGCAGGTGAGTTAGATGTAAAACTTGGTATGCTCACTATGTTAAGCCATCTGTTACTGAGGCATTTGTAGTGAATATCCCTGATGGGTTCCAAGGCAAATGGAGCGTGGTGGCCCAGACCCAGAGGGACAGGTGCTCTGTGAATAGGCCCAGTGAACATCATGAAAATACAGAAACCAAAGCTGTAACGCTGGAACCATCTCCAAGCTTTGGGACACTTGTGAAAGTAGAGGCGGCAGTTAAGAAAATACCAACTCTGGTAATAAAAAGCTTGCTACCCCACTACCTCCTGCTTCACTCTTGGCTATTCCACTTGGGTGTCTAGAAGTAAGATAAGTGACTCCACCGGGCGGAGGGCCAGCAGTGCAGTGTCACAGGGTGGGCTGGCACCTTCCCGGGCAGCTGGGCTCTCTCACCCAAGCAGTAGCACCCGGAGAGCAAGCACACGGTGCAGTCAGCGTGCCGCTCTCCTCGAACCTGCCCAGGCGTGAAGGTCAGGCCCACGGTGACGTGGAGAGCCTGCCTTCAGAGGTTCTGTTCTTCAGGGTTCTGTGTGTGGACGTCATGCTTCCTGGTGGCGTTCCTGCTGACTGTCAGTGCCTGGATTTAGGAAGTGGACTTGACGGGGAGGCTGTGGAGGCTGTGGTTTGGAACACTGGGGAAATTGACTTAGAAATGAGTGACAATCCCACAAAAAAGAGACCCAACTGCCTCAGCCCCTCACCTTGACCTCTTGCTCCCCACATTCATCATGACAGATGTAAAAGGAGGAGTGACCAGGGGTGTCAGACAGCCGAGGCCCAGGTGACTGGTGGGGCAGGGATTTGCAGGCTGTGCGGCTGCTCATGGCAGGCCCCTGAGTGTGGGAGACTGCATGTGTGCACTCTGGTGTCCATCGCATGCCTGCGGTGCAGGTCCTGACCTGTGCGATGCACCTCCCGTGAGTGCCTGCACACGGTACGTGCAGGGTGAGAGCCAGTGACACAGTGCAGCCAGCAGCTGTGGGTGAGCCTGCACACGGTACGTGCAGGGTGAGAGCCAGTGACACACAGTGCAGCCAGTAGCTGTGGGTGAGCCTGCACACGGTGCGTGCAGGGTGAGAGCCAGTGACACAGTGCAGCCAGCAGCTGTGGGTGAGCCTGCACACGGTGCGTGCAGGGTGAGAGCCAGTGACACAGTGCAGCCAGCAGCTGTGGGTGAGCCTGCACACGGTGCGTGCAGGGTGAGAGCCAGTGACACACAGTGCAGCCAGTAGCTGTGGGTGAGCCTGCACACGGTGCGTGCAGGGTGAGAGCCAGTGACACAGTGCAGCCAGTAGCTGTGGGTGAGCCTGCACACGGTACGTGCAGGGTGAGAGCCAGTGACACAGTGCAGCCAGCAGCTGTGGGTGAGCCTGCACACGGTACGTGCAGGGTGAGAGCCAGTGACACACAGTGCAGCCAGTAGCTGTGGGTGAGCCTGCACACGGTGCGTGCAGGGTGAGAGCCAGTGACACACAGTGCAGCCAGTAGCTGTGGGTGAGCCTGCACACGGTGCGTGCAGGGTGAGAGCCAGTGACACACAGTGCAGCCAGTAGCTGTGGGTGAGCCTGCACACGGTGCGTGCAGGGTGAGAGCCAGTGACACAGTGCAGCCAGTAGCTGTGGGTGAGCCTGCACACGGTGCGTGCAGGGTGAGAGCCAGTGACACAGTGCAGCCAGCAGCTGTGGGTGAGCCTGCACACGGTACGTGCAGGGTGAGAGCCAGTGACACACAGTGCAGCCAGTAGCTGTGGGTGAGCCTGCACACGGTGCGTGCAGGGTGAGAGCCAGTGACACACAGTGCAGCCAGTAGCTGTGGGTGAGCCTGCACACGGTACGTGCAGGGTGAGAGCCAGTGACACACAGTGCAGCCAGTAGCTGTGGGTGAGCCTGGGCAAAAGGTATTCTTTGTACTATTCTTATTTTTGCAATTTTCTAATGATTTCAAGTAAAAAGCCTTTTCCCACTTACCCCTTTGAGCTGCTGTGAAGAACTCTCTCCTAAGCTCATCTCAGGGTCCTGATTGGAGCAGACAGGACGTCCCGGGGACTTTATGCCTTCACACGTGGGAACAGAGAACCACCAGAACCAGAAACAAAAGTGCGTGACTGTAGCGGCCTTGCTTTTCCCTAGGAGATGGCTGCTGACCTGGAGCAGGGCCTAGCAGTGTCCCTCAGCCGCATGCCCTCTCGGGGACACTTCCTCTTCGGAGTTTTCCAGAGACGGCTCCAGCCTCTGGCAGGCAGGTGGAGCATGGCCTCCCACCTTCAGAGACAGCGGGAGCTGCTCATGTACAAATGGTAACAGCACCTGTCACTTGTGCCTGTCCCCCCGACCCCAGCCTGTAATGTGGCATCTTCTCAGGGTCCCGTGGAGAGCAGGGCCCAGAGGTATGAAAGTCACTCTGGAGTATAGCCTTCCTGCTCAGGCTCAGAATCCCTCTGCTGAAGATGTAGCTGAGAAAACTGTTACAATAAGGAAGACCGTGTGTGCTTACAGCGTGTATAATGGTGTCGTGTGCCAGAGTCCTCCAGTTACAGGAGCTGCTCAGACTGGTGCACCTGCTTCTTGTGCAACTTAAATGAAGGTTTTGGTCACACACTGAGTGTCTGGCCTGGGGTCCAGGTGCTCAGCACAGCCCCAGGCTGGGGCTGGTGGGGGCTGTAGACAAAAAACACTGTGGTTGCCTGACCTGTGGTGGCACAGTGGATAAAGCGTCGACCTGTAATGCTGAGGTCGCCGGTTCAAAACCCTGGGCTTGCCTGGTCAAGGCACATATGGGAGTTGATGCTTCCTGCTCCTCCCCCCTTCTCTCTCTCTCTCTCTCTCACTCTCCTCTCTAAAAATTAATAAATAAATTAAAAAAAAAAAAAAAAAAAAACAACTGTGGTTCCAATAGTGAGTGGGGGTGAGAGGTGGTTCCTTACGGCCCTGAGGGCTGAGTTCCCAGGAAGCCACTTGAGGCTGTGCCTCCACCCTTGACATGCTGCCTCCACTCTAAGGATCCTCCTTGGCCTCCCTCCCTCCATCCTCGTCAGCGTCCCCTGGGCAGAACAGCCGGCCACTCCCGACTGCACCGAGTTCTTCCACTTGGTCAACTCGGAGCTGGTAGGTGCAAGCTCGGGACATGGGTGAGGCACGATTTGGTCACTGAGGCGTGGTTCCTCCTGTGGGTCTTGATTCTGAGGGGTGTGCAGCCCTGCCTGCCCACAGCCAGTGTGGGCCAGCAAGATGCAGGTGTGGGCTTGCCCCCTCCACAAGACTGCCCTTGGTCTTCATAGTTTGGACCAAGGAATGTTGCAAACCATTTGCTTGCCACACAACTCTCTCTTTTCAATTTTGACTGTGGGTGATGCTGGGACCACACCGCCGCCTGCCAGGTGGCCTGTTTCCTTCTATTTGGAAGGTGCTCAGGGTCCTTACTTACAGGGTCAGTAAGGTGACGGGTAAATGTGCCGCCTGCACACTTCAGGGAAGAGCCTCTACTGGGAGGTGTGTTTCTAGTTTTTAGAAAAGCACAGATATGACTAGAGAGTGAACTAAAATTCCACTCAGTCACAGAGCTGCTTCCCCACCTCCTGGGTGCCCGGCTGCCTGGAGTCCCCCGTGTTAGTGCCAGATGTGTGGGGAGGCGGTGAGCAGGGAAGGTTCCAGGATAGTGTGTAGCCAACCCTCCACTGCCCGTAGTGGTGTTGAGAGCGGGCAGCGGTCCCTGCAGCCCCCCCTGAGAGACGCTGACCCTGCCCTCCCGCCAGGGGCTCCTCTCTCACTGGCCTGGCTTGTTTTGCAGAGAAACTTCTGTTCTCATAGAGGTGCCCTGACGCATGACATCACTGCCCACTTCTTCAGGGTAATGCCCTCTGCCTCCCACCTGGCCTGCACAGACCGCCCAGGCCGGGTCCCCGTGTCCAGTGCTGCTTGGAAGCCAGTCTTCAGGGCCTGGGTTCACCTGCAAACAGCTCAGCTGTGGTGCGCTCTCTCACGCAGGGGCTCCTCAACGCCTGCTCCCGAAGCCAAGACCCCTCGCAGACGGCCGACCTGACCTTGACCGCCTGCCAGACCCAGTGCCCCTTGCTTCTGACCTCTGCCCTGGTAGGCCCAGCCGTCCTCCCAGGCTGTTGTCTGTTTCCCACTAAACCCTCATCCAGCTACTCTGGGATGAGCGGGGGAAGGAGCACGTGTCACAACACGGGTGGGTGACAGGCCCAGCGCCTGCCTCAGGCAGCCCAGGAACCTGGACGTGTAGAAGGAGCACGCCCTTCCTGCGTGTGGGCGCTTGTCCAGTCACCGCCTGGGCTGCGTGGGCTGAGGTTGGCCAGCAGCAGCCTGTGCTCTCCTCTGGGTGTGCTTTTGTGTTCGCTGCATCTGCCATCTTGGTTTTTGTCGCAGGACGGAGAGCAGAGGTCCCCTCAGCCCCCGCTGGCTGTGCTGGTGGGGCCAGTGGGGCCTTCGCTGGCTCTCTTAGTGCCCTGACAACACGGCTTTCTCACTCCCTTTCCTATCTCACTGGTGGGATTCTGACACGAGCTGCGTGGGACCAAACTCCCTCACGGGGTAGTGGTGGGGTGACGTGTCCTGTTTTAAACACCAGCACTCAGTGGGGATGTTGGAGCCCCCGGCTGAGCCCTCAGGGAGTGTGGCTGGCTCCACACAGGCACCGCCTTAGGCACGGCCTCCATCCTGTGTCCTTGGCATGGGGTTGAAGGTGCCTCATGGAATGGTTCTGAGCCTCTCTTAAATGGCTCGCGTGAGATCCTGCCCTTGACCTTAAGAAGCATTAGATAAATGTGAGCCAGGCTGGGGGTTGTTGGCTGGCAGGGTCGACATCTCTTGCCCAACCTCAGTGGTCACAAAATAGTCACCCTGATCTGTTTGTGATCTCTGTCTGGCAGCTGTGGTGGCCACGCCTGGAGCCCGAGCTCCACTCTCGGTGGAGGGGCCTCCAGAGCCCACTGCCCCGGGCGTTGCAGAGGCTGTGTGAGGCCTGGCAGTTTGCCAGCAGGTAGGTGCTGGCTGTGGGACATGGGGAGGAAGTGTGGACAGTTTTTGCTTGTTTAAGTGAGAGGAGGGGAGACAGACTCCTGCAAGCTCCCCGACTAGGATCCATACGGCAACCCGTCTTGGGCTGATGCTTGAATCAACCGAGCTATTCTCGGCACCTAAGGCCAGTGCTCGAACCAGTCAAGCCTCTGGCTGTGAGAGGAGGAGAGAAGGGAGAAGGAAGGGAAGAGAAACAGATGGTTGCTTCTCACGTGTGCCCTGACCAGGGATCGAATCCAGGACTTCCGCACACCGGGCTGACGCTCTATCCACTGAGCCAAGCAGCCAGGACCCTGGATGATTTTGTTTTGGAGGATCTGCTCTGTTTATCTCTGTGGACACCTTGGGGTGCTCAAGGCGTGCCTTGTGGGCGGGCTGCGCTGGACCTGTGTGAGAGAGAAGCACAACTAATCTGACGGGTCCCTGAGTGGAAAGTTCAAAAATGTTTTGGGAAAGACTGATTTTAGCCTAAGTGACTGATTAAACCCTGGTTAGGTTTCCTGGCCTGAGCCAGCGACCTGGGTTAGCCCACCTCCTGGGACTGCTGGGCGGATGCTCTCCTGCATCTGACTGGATGTGGGGTGCTGTGAGGTCATCAGAAGGAAGTGCCTCTGTCCAGACTCCTACGTCTCTGACTTGATCTCTGTGTGCACTTGTGTCTCTCTGCAGGGTCAGGGGTGCTCAAAATCTCAGAAAACAGCAAGTCCTGCCCACCAGTCTAACTCTACAGAGCAGCTACAGTTTCTTAAACCACTGCATTCTATTCCATTATTAACTTCCAGCCGGTTTTTATTTATTTATTTTACAGGGACAGAAAGAGAGTCAGAGAGAGGGATAGACAGGGACAGACAGACAGGAATGGAGAGAGATGAGAAGCATCAATCATCAGTTTTTCATTGCGAGACCTTAGTTGTTCATTGATTGCTTTCTCATATGTGCCTTGACCGCGGGCCTTCAGCAGACCGAGTAACCCCTTGCTCAAGCCAGTGACTTTGGGTCCAAGCTGGTGAGCTTTTGCTCAAACCAGATGAGCCTGCACTCAAGCTGGGACCTCGGGGTCTCGGACCTTGGTCCTCTGCATCCCAATCCGACACTCTCTTCACTGTGCCACCACCTGGTCAGGCTCCAGCCGGTTTTCAACCTGCTGGAGAGTCTCTCAGCAGTACTGCAGTCAGAGCAGGGTCCGAGTTGCAGACTGTGGCATGGGCCTTGGTGTTCCAGGCAGCTAGAACCAGGTGCCTGGTCAGGCCTTACTGCTCCTCGTGTCCAGGGCAGAGGTGTGCTGCTAGGATGAGCCCGTGACAGGCTGGGCCCTGCAGACTCCGTTTCTACTGACTGAGCCCCTCGCCGCTCACCTGAGGTGGGCGTGATCCACACCGTGACAGTGTCAGGAACAAGGACCTTTGGTTTTCAGTGGCGACTTGGTTGCCAGGCTCCTGTGGTGACACACGTCTCTTCCTCCCAGCTTCCTGTCCCCCGACACAGAGCCCCCGGACGCAGCACCCCTTCCCCCGGGCCTGGCCTGGGTCTCCGCTGCTGCTCTGCACTTTGCCGTTCAACAAGCCGGGAGAGGGAGCCTGAGGAGAGGCCTGGAGAGGCTGCACTGCCCCAGGGCGGAGGCAAGGACCCATCCCTACCTCCTCCCTTCCCTTCCCCAGCAGGCCCGGTCTTGGTGCTCTGGTCAGTGGTGTTTCTCAGCTCCTGAATCAACTGAGCTTTTCCAAGGACAGACAGGAAGTTTGCGCTTTATTTGGAAGTAAAAGTTATTGAGTTTAAGGGTTTTTTGTTTTTTAAATTAATTTTAGAGAAGGGGGATAGCGAGACAGGAATAAAAACATCTATGTGCTCTGACCGTAATCAAACTTGCAACCTTGGTATATCGGGACAGTGCTCTAACCTCTGGTCGGCAACAGTGGCTCACTAGCCACATGCAGCTCTTTGGCCCCGTGAGTGTGGCTCTTCCACAGAATGCCACGTGTGGGCACTACCTCGATAAGGAATGTACATACCTACCTATATAGTTTAAGTTTAAAAAATTTGGCTCTCAAAAGAAATTTCAGTCATTGTACTGTTGATATTTGGCTCTGTTGACTAATGAGTTTGCTGACCACTGCTCTAACCAACCAGGCTCTCTGGCCAGTGGAACTTGTGTCCCTTTCCACAGCCTTGGTTCCTCCGTAGCATCTCAGCAGGGGCTGAGACAGGGCGGGTGGAAGGTGTTCCAGGCCAGCGTCTTGAAACACACCCTTTGGGAGCCGTGGGACCCATCTGGACTCAGAGCACCTGCCTCTCTGAGTTAGAACAGAGCCAGGGTCCATGTCTCAGCTTAGCAGGTGCCTGCCTGCCTGGCAGCTACATCAGTTGCTGAGCCAAGGTATCTTTGTTAATTATAGTTTAAAGTAAAACTACAAATAAGATTCTCCCATGATTGTTTTCAGGTTATTTTTGTCGGAAGGGATTTGAGTAGTTCCAAAGCCTTCAGGCCTGGTGTACTGGGGGACACGGTCCATAGAGATCCAACCCAGCCTGGGTGCACCCTTGGGGTTGGGAGAGGTGGGATGGAGCCTGTGGACTTATCTCCAGGATTTTACAAACACATCTAACCAGGAAACCTGGGACAAGCCTGGGCTGGTAGCTCACTGCACAGGTAAGCTACCTGCAGCGGAGGCTCACACCAGGGAGACCCCTGGCAACAGCCTAGTCTAGAGACAAGCACAAAAATGACCCAGTCAGTAATAATTTACCTCCATTAAATTCCCTGTTTAAAAGTGACTGGAGGTTTTTCTGAGAAGATCCCCTTACAGGAAAGGTGCGTGCCTGGACATGGAAATGGTGATGAGGGGCTGTGGGTGTTTTATACCTAGAGCTGCTCTGCGGGGACAGCATGGTGACTTCATGCTGCAGTGTCCCTGCCTGTCTTTGCAGCTGCTGGTTGCCCTGTTTTTCTTTTCCTTGATGGACCTGCTGTCGTCACACCTGACCCCACAGGTGCGTTGTCCCTCATCTGCTAAGGAAGCCTCTCCCTGTGGTGCTTGAATCTCCACGTCCCTGGGTGCCAGCCGACCTCCTGGGTCAGGATGGGGGGGAGGGTCTGGAACTTTCCCCAGGTTTCTCAGGAGTCCTGTGGTCACTGAAGTGGGACCCCCTCAGCTATAGGCCTTTGTTTTGATGTCAGAACGTGGGCACCCAGGGTCTCTGGCCACCTCCCACTGCCTGACCCCCCTCCGTCAGAGGCCAGGGCGACATTCTCTGTAGGTTGTCTCCATTTAAGACTTCTAGTGTGAACAAGGAAAGGCTCCCTTCTGTGAGAGGGCCATCCCTCTTCCCCACACGCCCCGCTCTACAGACACTGTTGTCTGAGGTGTGCTCCCTCCTGTGGGTCACAGGCTGTCGACTCCCTGCGGGCTTTGGACGTCTGTGCAGAGATCCTGGGGTTTCTGCAGGAGAGGAAAGTGCCCTGGCTGCCACTCTTTCAGTTGACAGAGACAGGTAAGATATCCATGGAGCTGATAGCAGATGGGTGTCTCCTAGTCACCTGCCATTGTGAGGAGCGCAGGTGATCCAGCACCATCGGACTGTGACCCCTGACATTTGTCTTTCTCTTCAGAAGCAACTTTCAAATGGTTTTCTTGTAAAGCATATAAACCCCTAATTTCTTGTCAGGACAAAAGCAGTTTAAGCTTGTTTGAACCACAAGAGTTTAGTGGAGTATTGAGGTCCCCAGGGTGGTGTTGGCCATTGTTGGGGAAGTCCACCTGCCTGGCCCCCAGAGGCACATGAGGTCCTTTGAGGACACCAGTCCTGGGGGAGGTGTCCTTGGATGACCGTGAGCCCCTCGGGTTGCAGATGCTGGCCTGGGGCGTGTTCTCCTGCGCCTGTTCCCGGACCAGCACGTCAGGCTGCTGCCCGTCGCCTTCTACAGGTAACGCCCTGCTGCTCTGGTCGGGCCACAGCGCCGGCCCTGACCACTGTGGGTCTCCAGACGGGAGAGCCAGCCTCTCACTTCCTGTGCTGACTGCACTTGTCTCTGGGAGGTCTGTGTCCCCTGACATCCCGTCTTTCCTTCAGCCTCCTCTCTTCCTTTGATGAAGATGCCCTCCTCCAGGACGGCACCTTCCTGCGCATTGCTGTGGACATGCACCTGAAGCTGTGCTGCCTCTTCGTAGCTGGGGAGACAGGTGCACTCTCGACTGCAGCCAGCAGGAGCCAGCAGCTCCAGGGCCAGGCAGGTGCACGGATGGGCTGTGTCCAGGCGCATGGCACATCCCACAGGCTCATGGGGCAAGCTCTCTGGGGCCTGAGGCTGGAGATGGCCTGTCCCAGCACACATGTGGGCACCCTGACCGTGCCTCTGCCCGTCCTCTCTCTAGGGCGACCCTGTCAGCCTGATGATGAAAGCTCGTCTTTTTCTACTGCAGTTGATACCTCGGTGCCCCAGAAAGAGCTTCACAGGCATGGCAGAGGTAACACAGGATGCTCTCTGTGATGTTTGTTCTTAAATTTTTTTGTGTGTGTGACAGAGAGAGGGACAGATAGACAGGAAGGGAGAGAGATGAGCAGCATCAATTCTTCATTGTGGGTCCTTAGTTGTTCATTGATTGCTTTCTCCTATGTGCCTTGATGGGGGCTACAGCAGACTGAGTGACCCCTTGCTAGAGCCAGCAATCTTGGGCTCAAGCTGGTGAGCCTTGCTCAAGCCAGATGAGCCTGCGCTGAAGCCAGCGACCTTGAGGTTTCGAACCTAGGTCCTCCATGTTCTAGTCCGATGCTCTATCCACTGCACCACCACCTGGTGTTTGTCTTTAAATCCCAATCACTATGTAAGCACGAGGATGTGGAGGTCCAACACTTGGCCTTGTGGCTGCTATGGCCACTTAATGGTTGGCTGTGGTCACTAGCTGCCCTCTCCCTATGCCCTTGGTGTCAGGTCTGTGCTAAGCCCGGTGTTTTCTTGTAGCTGCTGGCCACTCATGGAGACTGTGACCCAGAAGTCAGTGCCGCCCTCCGGAGCAGGCAGCAGGCCACGTCAGACACTGGCCTCTCCCAGGAGCCCTGTCTCTTCTGATTGGACCCACATATTCACCACTCCTGTTTTTGTTTTTTTCCTGAAGTGAGAAGTGGGGAGGTACAGAGACAGACTCCCGCATGTGCCCGACTGGGATCCACCTGGCATGCCCACCAGGAGGCGGGTGCAACCGGAGCCATTCTAGTGCTGTGGAGCCATCCTCAGCGCCCAGGCCAACTTTGCTCCAATGGATCCTTGGCTGCGGGAGGGGAAGAGAGAGAGAGAAAGAGAGAGAGAGGACAGAGAGGGGGAAGGGTGGAGAAACAGATGAACATTTCTGTGTGCCCTGGCTGGGAATCAAACCCGGGACTTCCACACGCCAGGCTGACACTATCACTGAGCCAACAGGCCAGGGATGCACCACTCCTTTGTAAATAATTTATTATGAGCCTGATGTGGAGCTCTTGTTGCACTAAAAAGTGGATTACAAATCTCTTTGATTGCTTTAGTGGGGTACAGGAATCAATTTAAAATTTACATCTGGCCCCCAGCTCAGTATTGATAGGAAAAAGAAACCGCTGGTCCTGGAATGGACGCAGAAAGGTGACCTGGGCCTGGCACTGAGCCTCCCGCCTTCCAGCACAGGGTGGGGTTCAGTGTGGGGCTCTCCAGAGCGAGCAAGACTGTGCCGCAGCTCTCCTGGGAGGAGCCACGCAAGTCGTGTTCAACCCCCTCCGCCACCTGGTGAGTTCAGGTGCTGGTGCTCCCTCAGGTGGGCTCAGGCTTCACGGCCTGACTCTCTGTGGTCCTGGGTGGTGGCTCCAGGGGCAGGGTCTTGTCCTGGGTCTGTGTCAGAGGATGGACCATAGACATGTGCACATTGAGGTTGTGAGCCTTCTCGAACCGCCGGCCACACTGGTCACAGGCAAAGTCCAACTCAGTCTCAGCCTTGTGTTTGGTCATGTGGTACTTGAGGGATGCCCGCTGCCGGCACTGGAACCCGCAGACTTCACACCTGGAAGGCAGAGGAGAGTGAGCAAGGACTTGGGCAACAGTGTGGCCACGAAGCAGCCCTGACCCACACTTACTGCAGAGGCTTGGCTCCCGAGTGCCGCATCTGGTGAACAAGGAGGTGCTTCCGCTGCTTGAAGGTCTGTCCACACTCGTCACAGATGTAGTTCCGCACCTCTGAGGACAGACAGGAGCACAGGCTCCAGTAAGGCCCACCCTCCTGGGATCCCTACACTCATTGCCCGAGCAGAGGAACTTGCTGACTTAACTGTACTCAGTTGAAAGACAGTGCTGACACAATTTGTTATGAGTCTTCTAACCTGTGGCTGGGGCTCCCTCTAAATCTGCTGCACATTTGAAGCCTGTTTTCTTAAACATCACAGAAGGTCTCCGTTTACTGAGCACAGGATCTTAGCAGAGTCACATTGTAAGGTCTCAGCTTCTACTACTGTCACCCCCACATTGAATCTACCATGGAGCACCTACTTTGGAAATCAGTTTCTTACACTCTTGATCAGAACATGAATGGTGACACTTTCCACCACCAATTCCACCCCTGGATGTGCACCTAGACAGTGGCCACACGTCATTTCACATTCTGCCCGCTCACCTACCAATATCTGAACTAGCCTCAGATGGCTTTTCCCGTCCAGATGCAGCCCACCTTGATATTCTGTGCTCTGTCTTCGAGTTTTAAAAATGGTTAATCGTTGTGACCCCTGGTGTCTAGTCTGAGACAAAGCTTGAAGACTCAGGATTTTTATGTCAGGAGCCCAACACACACAAGAACACTTACAGCAAACACCTCTGGGAAATGGTGTCATTGAAAATAAATGCGACCCAACAATAGAGTGGACAAATATAAAGTAAATCACATAGAATTTTCTCTAGTGGCTCATTTTTACAAAGTTAAAAAATGGGCAAAACTCTTAATATTCGATGTGAGGAAGCTAGTCAGTACAGACATGGGGAGCTGTCTTTTCAGGTGGAGTGCAGGTTTGGGAGCTGCCCTCTGCAGAAGCAGCCCCACGGCAGTCAGATGTATGTGCGCTTCTCCTGTTTTTTGATCTGTGGGTTGTATGGGTCACACCATTAAAACTGGAGGCAAGCCATGAAACTGATGAACCTGTGTGAGCCGGGTTGTAATGTAGCAAAGAAGTGGCCCTCAAGTGCTGACTGGCTGTGTCTAGGGGCACTTACCTTTATTTTTAAGTGAGAAGAGGAAAGACAGACTCCTGCATGTGCCCTGACCGGGATCTACCCAGCAGCCCCTATCTGGGGCTGACTCAGACCAACCAAGCTGTCCTCAGTAGCCAGGACCCATGCTTGAACCAATAAGAGGGGAAGAGAGATGAGGGGTAGAGGGAGGGGAAGAGAAGCAGATGGTCGCTTCTCATGTGTGTCCTGGCTGCATATCAAATCCAGGACGTCTGCATGCCACACCAGGCCAACACTCAACCCACTGAGCCAACTGGCCAGGGCCTACCTTCTCTGCTTTTATTTCTTACCATTTCTACAATGCATGTGGCTTCCTCTTATAATTCCCAAAGCATGCTATCTTTTAAAGCAATTTAATAACCCACCACAGCTTGACCTGTGCTGGCACAGTGGATAAAGCCTCAACCTGGAAATGCTGAGGTCACTGGTTCAAAACCCTGGCCTTGCCTAGTCAAAGTGCATGTGAGAGTTGATGCTTCCTGCTCCACCCCCCTTCTCTCTGTTCTCTCCCTCTCTAAAATGAATAAATAAATATATATTTAAAAAATTTAAAAGCCACCACAATAAATGTACAGAAAGGCGCTGGAATTTCTTTGCTGCTAGTTCTATACTCTGACCAACTAAGCTGTCCTGTGCACCTCATAGACACATGGCCCACGAGGCCCTGAGACGTGGACCCTGGGAGCTGCTCCCACGCGAGGGGCAGGGCACACACCTGTGTGGATGAGCTTCACATGCCGCTGCAGGTAGCGGTCGATCATGAACACCTTGTTGCAGCCAGGGTGGGGGCAGGGCCTCTCGCGGACCTCCTCGTGGTGCTCCTTGATGTGCTTCTGCAGGGTGGGCAAGGCCCTGAGTGCGCAGCTCAGCTGGGACAACAGCTCGCCCACCCTGCAGCACCTGTCACCTCCCATGGGTCCTGCCCAGCGCCCTTGAAGGAACAGATCTAGCCATTCCTCACTCGGGATGGGTGCTTTCCCAAGAGCAAAGGCTGGTGCACCCTCCTCCATGGAGCACGGTGACAGTGGGGCTGCTCTGTGTCCATTTCCCCAGACTCACGGGCGCCTCCCCTGGCTCCCACAGCACCTGCCTCACCTTCATGCCGTCGGCTCCTCGGTACACGGCTGTGCAGCCCTGGTACGGGCACTTGTAGATGGGGGGCAGCTCCTCCCTGCAACAGAGTGCACCATGGAGCTGCTGCCTGGCCCACAGCCCCCGGGCAGCTCCCCGGCCTCACCTCTCACAGCGCAGCTTGCTCTTCCAGCCCGGCTTCGGTCCTGGCTTTTTCCGGATTTTTGGTTCTTCAGGCTTCTTGGCTTCTTTGCTTCCGTTCTTCTTTCCAGAGATCCTTAAGGAAAAACGGTGCAAGATGCAGTGTGTCCGACCTCTGTGTGCAGCTCTCTTTCCTTCAGGTGCTCTCCTCCCACGGGAGAGGCGGGGCTTTTTCCAGTTTCCCGGGCTACATGCTTCCATCCCATGCTAACTGAGGGACCTGAAATGGACCCTGTGACCGAATCCAGAACAACTCAAGAGGCAGGCCCAGTATTGCCACCTCAGGAGGGCCAAATGTAGGACGATGACCACAGCAACTACAGGAGTGGGTTTTCAGGACTGAAGCCTCACTCCCTATGCTAAACATCAAAACCAGTTTGGTGACACCATGGGAAATGGTGGAGCAGGGGAGCTTCAGGGGTCAGTCCTTTCACTAGAACAACCACTAAGCTATAAAAAAAGGCCAGAATCGACAAGGAACTCTGGACCTTGATGGGAGACTCACAGCAACCGGGGAAGTCCCTGAGGAAGAAGTGCTGTGTCTGGGAAGAGAGCTATGTGCTCCACCAGCGGCCCCTCCAGGTCCTCAGCTCTGCTGCTGGGGCCAGGGTGGGTGTGAGGGCTCGTCCCCAACAGTGTGGGTCATCAGCCCAGACGCAGCAGCTTCTTTCTGCAGGGTCGATGGAAGGGTTAGAGTCACGTACACTTGTTTTCCTCTTTGGACCCAGACATTTAAGGAACTCTGTCAAAAACAGGAGTGTCTGGGGCCACATGTGACAAGCCATGGCTGACATCATCCTCAATGGTCAGACTGGAAGCTTCCCTCTGAGATCAGGAACAAGAAAATAGCACTGGGTATCCTAGCCAGAGAAATTAGGCAAAATAATAAAAAAAGCCACCTACATTAGAAAGGAAGAAAAGTTGCCTCTAATCACAGATGACATAATCTTCTATGTAAAAACTAAAGAATCCACATACAAAATACATTCAGTAAAGCTACAGGGTATAAAAATCAACATAAATACCAGTCCTATTTCTATAAGGTAACAACGAGCAACCCAAAAAAGCAAATTAAAATTCATGCAGTCACCGGCTAGCCTGTGGTGGCGCAGTGGA
The DNA here is from genome assembly GCF_036850765.1 of Saccopteryx bilineata. Taxonomy (NCBI): domain Eukaryota; kingdom Metazoa; phylum Chordata; class Mammalia; order Chiroptera; family Emballonuridae; genus Saccopteryx; species Saccopteryx bilineata. The sequence continues at coordinate 290,270 of NC_089498.1, forward strand.
TAGAGCATCAATCTGGAACGCTGAGGTTGCCAGTTCAAAACCCTGGGCTTGCCTGGTCAAGGCATATATGAGAAGCAACTACTACGAGTTGATGCTTTCTGGCACCCCATCTCTCTCTCTTACAAAAATAGCAATAAAAATCTTTTTTTTTAAATGACCTATTAAAAAAATTCATGCAGTTATATCAAAAAGAATAAATTTCTTAGGAATAAACTTAACCCAGAAGGTGAAAGACTCATACACTGAAAACTACAGAACACATTGATGAGAGAAATTAAAGACTTTAATAAAAAGACATCCCATGTTCATGGATCAGAAGGCAATATTGTTGGCCTAGCGTGTGGAGGACCCGGGTTCAATTCCTGGCCAGGGCACACAGGAGAGGCGCCCATTTGCTTCTCTACCCCTCCGCCACGCCTTCCTCTCTGTCTCTCTCTTCCCCTCCCGCAGCCAAGGCTCCATTGGAGCAAAGATGGCCCGGGCGCTGGGGATGGCTCTATGGCCTCTGCCTCAGGCTCTAGAGTGGCTCTGGTTGCAACATGGCGACGCCCAGGATGGGCAGAGCATTGCCCCCTGGTGGGCAGAGCGTCGCCCCATGGTGGGCGTGCCGGGTGGATCCCCCGATCGGGTGCATGCGGGAGTCTGTCTGACTGTCTCTCCCTGTTTCCAGCTTCAGAAAAATACAAAAGAAAATGAAAAAAAAAAAAAAAAAAAAGAAGAAGGCAATATTAAGATGGTAATGCTTCTCCCAAAACAATCTACAGGTGCAATTCCTAATAAAATCCCGATGGTGATTTTTGCAGAGGAAAAAATTTCTAAGTGTCACACTGAATTTCAAGGGATGCTGAATAAGCAAAACAATTTTAAAAAACAATGCTGGGGGCTCACACTTCCTGATTCCAAAATTTACTACAAATTTAGAATAATCAAAACAGTATGGGACAAGCATAAAGACATGTAGACCGACTGAAAACTGAGAAAACACCCTCCCAAGTACAGACTGATTTTTGACAAGGCTGCCAAGACCATTCAGTGGGGACAGTCTCTAACAATGTAGGAAAAGGATAATATCCACAAGCAGTAGGAAGCTGGACCCCTAACACACACCACATACAAAAATTAACTAAACGGATCAAAGGCCTGAATGTAAGAACTAAAACTATAAAGCTCTTAGAAGGGAACAGGGATATCTTCATGATTGTGGATTTGGCAATGGTTTCTTTTTATTTTTAATTTTTTTACAGGGACAGAGAGAGTCAGATAGAGGGATAGATAGGGACAGACAGACAGGAACGGAGAGAGATGAGAAGCATCAATCATCAGTGTTTCGTTGTGACACCTTAGTTGTTCATTGATTGCTTTCTCATATGTGCCATGACCACGGGCCTTCAGCAGACTGAGTAACCCCTTGCTCGAGTCAGTGACCTTGGGTCCATGCTAGTGAGCTTTTGGCTCAAGCCAGATGAGCCCGCACTCAAGCTGGCAACCCCAGGGTCTCGAACCTGGGTCCTTCCGCATCCCAGTCTGATGCTCTATCCACTGCACCACCGCCTGGTCAGGTGGCAATGGTTTTTTAAATATGACAAATGCACAGGAAGTGAAAGTAAAAATAGGTAATCTGGACTTCAAAATTAAAATTTTTGTGCACCAAATGACACTATAAAGAGAGTAGAATGACCCATTGAATAGGAGGAACTAGCCTACAGCTCAAGAGCAAAAAGACAACCCAATTAAAATATGGGCAAAGGACTTGAACAGACATTTCTCCAAAGAAGATATAAGCATGTGAAAAGATGCTCAACATTACTAGCCAGTAGAGAAATGCAAGTCAGAATGACGAGATACCACTTCCTGCCCATTAGGATGACTATTAAAAAGGAAAAGAAAACAATGTTTCAAGGATTTGGAGACACTGGAACAATTGTGCACTGTTGGTGGGAATATAAATGTGCAGTGAAAACTGACTACAGCAGCTCCTCAGAAAGTAAGACGTGATATTACCCCGTGACTCAGCAGTCCTACTTCTGAGTATCTACCCAAAGAATTCAACACCAGGACTCAGTGTTCAGAGCATTACTAACAATAACCAAAAGGTGAAAACCAAAAACAGTGAATAGATCAACAAAATATGCTCTAGCCATATAATACAGCAGTGATTTTTAACCTTTTCCATCTTATGGCACATAAACTACTAAAATTCTGAGCGCAAAGAAGGTATAATTTTGATTCATTCACACTGGATGGCTATTATGTTGGCTGTTGTCATTTTTTAATTTTTAATTTAATTTTATTTTTTTTACAGAGACAGAGAGAGAGGGATAGATAGGGACAGAGAGGCAGAAAGGGAGAGAGATGAGAAGCATCAATTATTAGTTTTTCGTTGCACATTGCGACACCTTAGTTGTTCATTGATTGCTTTCTCATATGTGCCTTGACTGCGGCCCTTCAGCAGACTGAGTAACCCCTTGCTCCAAGCTGGTGAGCTTTGCTCAAACCAGATGAGCCTGTGCTCAAACTGGTGACCTCGGGGTCTTGAACCTGGGTCCTCCTCATCCTACTCCGACGCTCTATACACTGTGACACCACCTGGTCAGGCCATTTTTTAATTTTTTTAAAAAAAATTTTACTTATTGTATTTTTAAAATATTAAGCATTCTATAAGTACTTTTTGTATTCATAAAATTTTTTAAATTTACTTATTGATTTATTTTATAAATACTTTTTGTAGCCCTGGCTGGTTGGCTCAGCGGTAGAGCATCGGCCTGGCGTGCAGGGGACCCGGGTTTGATTCCCGGCCAGGGCACACAGGAGAAGCGCCCATTTGCTTCTCCACCCCCCCCTCCTTCCTCTCTGTCTCTCTCTTCCCCTCCCGCAGCCAAGGCTCCATTGGAGCAAAGATGGCCCGGGCGCTGGGGATGGCTCCTTGGCCTCTGTCCCAGGCGCTAGAGTGGCTCTGGTCCCAACAGAGCAATGCCCCGGAGGGGCAGAGCGTCGCCCCTGGTGGGCGTGGATTCCGGTCGGGCACATGCGGAAGTCTGTCTGACTGTCTCTCCCCGTTTCCAGCTTCAGGAAAAAAAAAAAAAATTTTTTTTTTGTATGTATAAAAGTTTTATTTATTGATTTTAGTAAGAGAGAGGGACAGGAACATTGATCTGTTCCTTTCTGTGCCCTGACCAGGGACTGAACTGGCAACCTCTGGACTTCTGGATGACACTCTAACTGAGCTGTCTGGCCAGGGCTGTTGTTATTTTTTTTATTTGGCAATCTAAGGGAAAAGAGATCAGTGCCCCTGAGTAAATAGGTGTTGCATGTTTTAAAAATTCTTGCAGCACATAGGTTGAAAAATGCAGCAATACAGTGTTATTCAGCGATAGAAAGGAATCAAGTTCTGTCACAGGCTACAACATGGTGAATCTCAGAAACATTCTGTTGAGAGAGGCCAGTCACAAAAGGACAAATATTATATAATTCTACTTCTATGAGGTTCCTAGAATGGGTACCTAGATTAGAGATTGTCAGGGCCTGGGGAAGGAAGAAGTCATTGCTTAATGGGTAGTTTCTGTTTGGGATGAAGAAAAGTTTAGAAATACTGGTGACTGTTGTACAATACTGTGAATGTACTTAATGCCTCAAAGTGTACTCTTAAAAATGGTCAACTTTAGCCTGACCAGGCGGTGGCGCAGTGGATAGAGCGTCGGACTGGGATGTGGAGGACCCAGGTTCGAGACCCCGAGGTCACCAGCTTGAGCGTGGGCTCATATGGTTTGAGCAGAGCTCACCAGCTTTGACCCAAGGTTGCTGGCTCGAGCAAGGGGTCACTCGGTCTGCTGAAGGCCTGCGGTTAAGGCACAGATGAGAAAGCAGTCAATAAACAACTAAGGTGTCGCAATGTGCAACGAAAAACTAATGATTGATGCTTCTCATCTCTCTGTTCCTGTCTGTCTGTCCCTGTCTATCCCCTCTCTCTCTCTCTTAAAAAAAATTTTTTTTAAAATGGTCCACTTTATGTGTATTTTACCACAAATTTAAAAAAAGTCCTGACCTGTGATGGCACAGTGGATAGTGACCTAGAACACTGAGGTTGCCGGTTCAAAACCCTGGACTTGCACGATCAAGGCGCGTACAAGGAGCAACTACGAGCTGATCCTTTCCGCTCTTCCCCCCGCCTCTCTCTCTAAAACCAATAAATAAAATCTTAAAAAAACCACTGTCTTCGTTAGTACATTAGTATAGTGGTATCCCCATCTGTATTCGGTATGCTTTTTACATCCTTTTGGCTTTGTGTGTTTTATGTGGCCTTTGCTGTAATACCAATAAAAAATTTACTTTCTCTTAAAAAGAAAAAGGACTATAAATAATTGTTCTTTTTAAAGAGTACATTAAAAGAGCTGTTTTGATGCCTACACAGGCTTCTTCTCTGCTTGTCTCTCTGACACCAGGCTGTGTGTCCCCTGCTCCCTGGCCTCTACCTCCGAGTGGCACAGGCACCCCGTCGGAGCTGCACTGTGACTGTGATTGGTCATTTCCTTCCCACCCTAGACCACTCGTGCATGGAGAGCCCGTGGGTTTCACAGGGGGGTCTCTGCAGCCACGGAGGCCCGTGCGGGGGTTCAGTGCAGCTCGCTGACTCTGATCTCTCCCCAGAGTCGCTGGTTGTCCTCCTGTTTCTCCGTAACCCATGTCAGAACTTAAAGGAAAAGAAGTTGTGATTGCTTCTCAATCTGTGCTTTACGTTTTCTTGGCGGATCGTGTGAACTGCTGAAGGATGACATCCATGTTGGGCATCAACAACAGCAAGGGCTTGGGTAGTTCCTGACACAGGGTGGGAGCAAACTGACCCAAGTGGAGGAGCCCTGGCTGCCAGGACCCTACGTTCTAACTAGAGACAGAACAAACCCCTGAAAAGACAAGGTCAGAGAAGTGACTCAGCGAGGAAGCGGCAGGGAAGCTGAGAACAGCTGCGGGGCCCGACCCCTGAGCCCCTGAAGCTCAGCCCGGGCAGCAGGAAGAAAGCAGGAGTCAGAGGCTGGCAGGTCAACCAGACGGGTGGCTGCAAGCAGGGCCGGCACAGGGAAGGCAAGGAGCTCCAGAATGAGGCGGGCTCATTGCCCACGGGGCCCCTACCACCCTCACGTGGCTGTCTGCTGCCTCACAAGTGACACTGGGACCGGGCCCCAGAGCTGAACCGGGAAGGTCTCAGCTCACTCAGAAGCCGCGCTGCACTGGGCTTGGCAGGGGGACACAAGAAGTATGTGCTAACGGGAGTCCAGAGGCAGTGCCCAGACCTCTGCTGGACATGGCTCCCAGCCCAAGGCACCTGCACCCCAGCTGTCCCCTTACTTCTTCTCTGGGTAGGGCTCAAAGGACTCATCTGAGGACTGGGCATTCTGCTTCTTGTCACTGTCATCTTCACTCAGGAAGTCCCTAGGACAGAAGAGAGAACCTTTAGCAAAGTACTGGGGTGGGTGACAGATTCAGTGTAACTTCCTGTCTAAAGACACCGTATGGATCCCCACATCCCATGGTTTAAATCTCCTGAAAGGAGAATCCTATAACCCCTAAATCTCTGACCCCGTCTCCTAATAGAAAGGACAAGTCAGGGTCACTGAAGCACAACAAGATGACGATCCCCCATAAGCCATGCTCTCCTTACACCAGGATCCCAAACTCAGAAGCCTCTCTGTGGGCCCAGGCAGGTGTGAGGACCCCCACAGGCTGTGGGCTTCTCAGTAAGTGGATGTTCAGAACATCGCCTCAACCTGTAACTGAGCACCTGTTGAGCGACAGGTCAGCTGTCAGCCATTTCAAAGGTCATGAAGACTTAGAAAAGCTCTGTCCATCTGTAACCTTCATCCTGAAGTATGAACCACTCTTCACTCTGTTAGTAGACAGCCAGGCTGGCAGCCATGCCTTCTGCAGGCCACCACCCATCAGACAGAGAAAGGCTGAGGCTGGCTGGTGGCCGGCAGGACAGCCTGCAGCCACTCCTGGTCCCACAGGTGTTTCTAGCACACAGAGCCATGGGAGTCCCACCGGAGTTGCACTAAAAACTGCTCTACTCTTCGCCCTAGCAAGCAAGCTCCATGGATGGAGCATCGTCCTGACGTGCGAAGGTTGCCAATTTGATCTCTGGTCAAGGCACATACTGAAGCAGATCAATTTCTTTCTCTCTCAAATCAATCAATAAATTAACAAAAACTGTTCTATTCTATGGACAGGGTTCATCTTCATTCCAGCCATGGCTTGTGCGGTAGGGTGGTAGGGTGGGAGTGGTTCTTGGCTCAGAGGCAAGGGCAGCCTAGAAGCGACAGCCCCAAGTTACACTCTGTCCTGGCCAGAGGCCAGCTCCCTCTGCTCTAGGAAGGCGTGGGGTTAGCACAGAACTCAGGCCTTGAAGGAGGAGACAAGCGGGCAGCAGCAGAGGACGCCTGTGGGACCATCCCAGGAGCTCCACACCGCCCGGGCCCTGCTCCCCTGTAGCTGCATCAGGGCAGGTTACACTCTGGGACCCAGGAAGCCCCCGATCAGGACTGAGAAGGCTGGAAACACCCCCGGCCAGGACACGGGCAGCAAGCCCCTAGGATGGTAGTTTGGTTTTCCAAGAAGAAATTTTAGGCTGTTTAAACCCACTCTTCTCTCACCCCTCAGAAAGGTCACTGAACTCGTCTTTTACCCGATCATCCGAGGTTGAAGATGGAAACTGCTTCTCACCCAACTGCCCTGAGAAACAAAGGACAAGGCTCCCGTTACCAACACCGTGGGCAGGCGGGGCTTCCGGCAAGTAGGCATAGCCTGTACGACCACAGGGCCTTCCTTGTTGGGAAGCCTGGGGTCCTCCAGCCCCAAATTCCACCTACCTCCCAACTCTCTCCCCACAAGGTCCCAGCACAGCTGAGCCCTGGGTCACCCGCATCCAGCACTGGCAGCCAGTGCTGAGCACCCGCCACCCCCGAGGTTAAGATTCAGCCCTTTCAGGGTGGGATGATTCACGCTTTGTGGATATTTCAGGACATTAGCAACATCATTGTTCTCAAAGCACTGCATGTGACTTACAAAGCTGTGCAGCCCTAAGGACGCTCCCATAGTCCCCGCTGCCTCCCAGCACATGAGCATCCCCACCTCCCTGAGCCATCCTGGGAGCTGAACTTTGTGGAAGTGCCGCAGAGGGCTTGCACTCGGGGCCAAGCACCCCCACGCAGACAGGGGCACACACGGCAGCAGACAGCTGGCCTGTGAACAGCACCACACCCATGGCGCTGTGAGATCAGGCTGCACACAAGGGCCTGTGTTCCTCTCCTCACTCGGCAGAGGAGCCTGTCCACACTGGTCTCACTGGGGTGTCACCAGGGCTCTGGCGGAGGCCCAGGACATGACCCAGAACACCCTCAGAGGCACCAGCTGTCCTCTCCCCCACGCCCCACAACAAGGGCCCCATTCTTCTCTCGCCGGTCCCCTGGCCTGAGCAGGCTGAGCAGGATGGACGGCAGAAAAGCCTGCCTCCACAGACACTGCTGGCACAGGGGCCTCTGCCTCCACAGACACTGCTGGCACAGGGGCCTCTGCCTCCACAGACACTGCTGGCACAGGGGCCGCAGGCTCCCCTTCTGTCAGATGCCCACACGATACCACCACAACTGCCCACAACGATAGGGGCATCCACTTCCTGCTGAGGAGGAATCCTGGTCTAACAGCCCAGAGGAGCCCCCTACCTGGAGCCCCACTCTGGGGGAGGCTTGACTGAGGCACAGGGCTCGGCCCAGGCCCCACAGGGTTGTCATCTGAAGAAGGCTGGGCCACGTCTCTGTCGGGCAGTGTCTCCGTCTCAGCCCAGGCTGTGGTCACTCTGCCCTGGGAGCTTGGAGGGGCAGCCCCAGTGGGGTTGGACCTCCGGTGTTGGGTAAGCTGTGGGGCCATCTCCTTGTCCCACGTCCACTTGACTGCCAATGCACTATCCAGCAAGAGAGCCCCGCAGCTGGAGTCCGCGTTCATGGTGTAGGCGTGGCCTTGGTCGCAGCCCCACACGGCCTGGATGACACCACAATACTCGGAGGACAGCGTCCTCTGGAGGCTGGGCAGGGCCCTGCAGCCAGCCGCGTGTCCATGTACCCACCCGACCAAGCCGCGCAGGCCTTCGGCGCTCGAAGTGATCAGATCCACTGAGGAAAGGCACAGAGACAGCAGTCCTGTGGATGGTCAGCACCCAGCCCACTACAAGCCCACCCACATACCACACACCACGTTCTGGGGCACTCACCAAGACATGCTCCATCCTCTGCCTCTGCTGGGGGCTGGGCACCCACCCTGCAAAGGATCAGCATGGTGTGAGTTGGGCCCTGCAGGGAGCATGGTGCAGGCTTGTGCAGGCTCGCTCTCTCCACCTGCCCCCTCCCACATGCAGGCTGATTCTGCCCTCCATGGCCGCCTCCTTACCCTCAGAGCCACCGCGGCCCTTACCTCCCACATCTGCTGCTCCCACACCACGCCCCCTGGGGCTTCCACATCTGCTGCTCCCACACCACGCCCCCTGGGGCTTCCACATCTGCTGCTCCCACACCTTGCCCCCACTGCACAGGTGCCCTCCAGGCACTCGCTTTGCGGAGAACAGCACAGCACACACACAGGGGCCTTAGCTGAGCACCCCAAAGGAACAAAGGGAGCACCTACTGTGTGCAGGGCTTCCGGGGACCCGCAGGGGACATGTTGACTCTCTGCAGGAAGGACTTGAGGAGGCCGTGGCACTGGTAGAACTGGGCGTGGCAGTTCTTGCAGACAAACTGAGACAGAGCTGGGTCCTGGAGAACGGCCACCCCGAGCAGGTGCTGGAAGTCCCTAACGAAGACACGCTCCCCTGGGGGCGGTCTCTCTGAGCTCTGCCCAGGTGCCCGGCCAGAGATGCTGCGTAGACTCCGCGCAGAGAACTTCCCGTGACAGAGGCGGCAGTGTCCCATGGCAAGAGCCCGGCCTGTTCCTGGGCAAGCACAGGAGATGTTACGTCAGCAGGCGAAGCTGCTTGCTGCACAGCACATGCAGGACACACGCTCCCAGGAGGGGTGCCACGTGGACCCGGGGGGGGGGGAGCCCATACTCCACCAGGCTCCCAGCTCCTTGAGAGGAGAAGACCCTCCATGCGGCCTCCCACACACACTCCTCAACACAAGCCTGTGTCTGGGCCAGAGGCAGGTTCTGGGCTCCCAGCTGAACACACAGCCTCTGGGAAGATGGGGCCAGTGGAGGGCCTTCTGGCCTCAAAAGACTTTCAAAGAATTCTAAATGTGTCCACAAGGCCAGCATTCCACTGAGACCAAAGCCAGGTAAGGGTACCACAGGAAAAGATAACCACAGGCCATTGCCTGACCCGTGGTGGCGCAGTAGATGAAGCATCAACCTGGAGTGCTGAGGTCAACGGTATGAAACCCCAGGTTGGCCTGGTCAAGGCACATACAAGAAGCAACTACCATGAGTTAATGCTTCTGGTTCTTCCTCACCCTTCTCTCTAAAATCAAAAAATTAAAGCTTTTTAAAAAATATCACTACAGGCCAATATCTCTAATGAACATAAATGCAAAACCTTCAAGAAAACACAAGCAAACCAAATCCAACAATACATTGAAAGGATCCAGTAGGACTAATTCCAGGGGTGCAAGGACAGTCCAACATCCACCAAGCAATGTGATTCACCCCAGTAACAAAATAAAGGACTAGAAATCATACCATCATCTCAGTACATGCAG